>NC_045445.1:111447528-111602326 GCF_002776525.5 Piliocolobus tephrosceles | reverse complement strand
CATATGTAACAAACCTGCACGTTATGCACATGTACCCTAGAACTTAAAGTATAAAAAAAAAAAAAAAAAAAGAATGCAATATCATTTACAACAAAGCACCTACAAATACATTTAGCCAGGGAGTTGAACAATCTCTACAAGAAGAACCAAAAGCACTACTGAAAAGAAATCTTGAATGACACAAACAAATGGAAAAACATTCCTTGCTCGTGAATTGGAAAAATCAATATAGCTAAAATAATCATTCTGCTCAAAGCAATCTACAGATTCATGCAACTCCCATCAAATTACCAATGCCATTCTTCACATAATTCTAAAAAGTAATTCTAAATATGAAACCAAAAAAGAGCCCAAAGAGCCAAAGCAATCCTAAGCAAAAACAATAAAGTCAGAGACATCTTATTACCTGACTTCAAATTGTACTACAAGGCTATAGTAACCAAAATTGAATGGTACAGGTACAAAAACAAATACACAGATAAATAAAACAGAATAAAGAATCCAGAAATAAAGCCACACACCCACAGCCAACTGATCTTTGACAAAATCCACAAAAACATACAGTAGGGAAAGGAAACCCTTTTCAAAAAATGGTGCTGGGATAACTAGCTAGCTATATACAGAAGGAAGAAACTGGACCTCTACCTCTCACCATATACAAAAATTAACTCAAGATGGACGAAAGACATAAATATAAGACCACAAACTAAAAATCCTAGAAGAAAGCCTAGGAAAATTCTCGTGGACATTGGTTTAAGCAAATAATTTATGACTAAGACCCCAAATGCAAATGCAACAAAAATAAAATTTGAGAAATGGGACCCACTTAAATTAAAGAGCTCTGCACAGAAAAAGGAACAATGAACAGAGTAATCGATAACCTATAGAATAGGAGGAAATATTTGCAAACTATCTTTCTGACATAGGAATAATGCCTAGAATACATGAAGAACTTAAATAAAAGCAACAATAAATAACCACATTAAAAAGTGGGCAAAGGACATGGACACTTTTTAAATAAGACGTATAAGTAGTCAACAAACAAAAATATGCTCAACATTACGAATTATCAGAAAATGCAAATTAAAACCACAATGAGATATCATCTTCACCAGTCAGAGTGGCTACTACTAAGAAGCCAAGAAATGACAGATGTTGGTGAGGAGGCAGAGAAAAGGGAATGCTTATACACTGTTTGGGGGAATATAAATTAGTTCAGCCCCATGGAAAACACTGTGGAGAATTCGCAGAAAAACTAAAAATAGAATTGCAGTTTGACCCAGCAATCTCACAACTGGGTATCTACCCAAGGAAAAAGAAATCGTTCTATCAAAAAGGCCCTTGCACTTGCATATATATTGTAGCACTATTCACAATAGAAAAGTCATGGAATTACCATATGCAACCATCAATGGTGGATTGAATAAAGAAAACGTGGTACATAAAGAAAATGTGGTACATATATGCAGTACTATGCAGCCATAACAATAACAAAATCATGTTCTTTGCAGCAACATGGATGCAACTGGAGGCCATTATCTTGAGAGAAATAACACAGAAACGCAAAAATCAAATACCACATGTACTAAGTTATAAATGGGATCTAAATAATGGATACACATGAACACAAAGATGGAAATAATAGACACTGGGATTCCAAAGTTGGGAAGAAGAGAGTGGGTAAAGGGTTGAAAAACTACCTAGAGGATACTAAGTTCACTACTTAGGTGGTGGGTTCAGTAGAAGCCTAAACCCCACTATTATGCAATATACCTTCACATGTACTCCCTGAATCAAATATAATAAGCACAAAAGAAAAAAAGGAAACATCAGGGGTAAAAGATATACTGGCTAAACTGATCTAACAGGATCCCTGCTGAAGACAGGCCAGAGTGGTAAAACATCACTTGGGGGACAGTGGAGAAAGATGAACCTGATCAGATATCAAGGATGATCAAATATCAACAGTAGGGGTTCTTGACTTAGCAGGAATCACCCTTAAAAGTGAATTTTACAGGGAAGTGCTCAGATGGGCTCAGCAGAAATTTCAGAAGTCTGACCAAAGCTTGGCCGATCAAATAAATTTTGTCAGTACAAGAAGTTCATTGTGGGATGATGCCTGAGAAAGATACAATGGCAGAGGGAAGAGGATTGGGTGGAGAGGGGCTTAGTTCAAAATTCAGATCTGACAGTCTCAGCCTACCCAGAGAGGAGCTGAAGAGCTAGATTGCTTGTTAGAGCACCCATGCATTGGGCAGAAGTGCCAGGCCTTAGTAATTCCATGTTGCACAGTCATTGACTGAAGACTGTCCAAGAAGAGCATGGCATCAGCTGGAAAACTGTAGTAGATCTTGAAGGTCATGCAGCTGGATGCTGTCAGCCAATCGTACCCCTTGAAGCTGAAGAGTGAGGTTTGTTTTGAAATGAGATCTAAACTGCACATATCCCTGGCTTCCATAACTGATTGTGTATTCAATTTTGTATTCACAGTTTTTCTTTTAATTGTACAAGTGTGATACTTTTTTTGTGGTGCTTCGTTATATACTCAACGACCACTTCTATATAGACAAACATCTGGACACCCAGGATGCTCAACTGTACAGAAGAGCCAATTTAGTACAAATGGAGCAGGAATCACTGTAGAACTTGGCCAGATTCTGTGTCACATTTCAGTTTCATTTTGATAAAAAATGAAGTGTTAATTCCCTGGCAAAGAGTACTATCTTTTATTCTTATTTCTATATTTTCTTTATTTTTGTGAGACAGTCTCACTCTATCAGCCAGGCTGGAGTGCAGTGGCATGACCTCGGCTCACTGCAATCTCTGCCTCATGGGTTCAAGCTATTCTCGTGCCTCAGCCTCCCAAGGAGCTGGAATTACAAGCATGTGCCACTATGCTTGGCTAATTTTTGTATTTTTAGTAGAGATGGGGTTTTGCTATGTTGGCCAGGCTTGCCTTGAACTCCTGGCCTCAAGTTACCTGCCTACCTCGGCCTTGCAAAGTGTTGGGATTACAGGTGTGAGCCACTTTGTCCAGCTATTTATATTTTTTCATTGTCATCTCACCCCCACACACACAAAATTCAGAGTCTAGCATAGCACCTGCTGCCAAGGAGGATCACAGTAAATGTATGTAACTGAATGACTAATTATCCAGAGGTTTACCTTTTCCCCCTCACTTCATGTCAATATATAGAGCTTTTGTATCACTTGATTTGCTGATGGATCTGGCTCTGGTTTTGAAATCAATTAATTTGTCTATTATTTATGAAAGAAAGAATACAGTTCCTATTGGTAAAGGATAATACAAATAAAAGCAAAATTGAGAAGAAGAAATGTTACCTTAATAAAAAAAAAATAGATTGAATGACCATTTTCTGGGATTTGCCTCACCAGTGACATCTCCAGAAAGATAACCTGCTTTTCAGCACAACACAGCAAAAGCTGGGAGCAAGATATCTTACAGATCGATGGAACCAAGTATTTGTGTGTCAAGAAAAGCTAGAAGGAAGGAGGGAAGAAAGGAAGGGAGGAAGGAAAGGAAGGAAGGAAGGAAGGAAGGAAGGAAGGAAGGGAGGGAGGGAGGGAGGGAGGGAGGGGAGGGGAAAATAATTGTTCACAAAAATATGAGGGCTGGGAAGCCCGTATGTGCAAATTTAGTAACTACTTTCACTTGTCAGTCAATTGAGGGTAACTTGTGATTGTGAGAAGCTCGTTTGCAGAATCTGGACACCTAAACAGACCAGGAAGTTCCAGTTGGTAGCTAGAATGAAACATGAATGTCAGAAACCCTTAGCACTTGCAAAGGAAGTACCTGTCCTTTGCAAGCTTTGGAAAAGAGAGGAAATGCTCACTGTCATTCTGTAGCATGCCCTGGTGGTAACCCAAAGGGTAAGTCTGGCAAGTCAGAAGGTTGAAAATAAACCTAGAAAGGTGAATAAGAACCAGTTCTTTTATAGGATGTGACTTCATTTGCAAAGCCTTTCACTGATAGATGCCTTTCAGTGCTAGCAGCCAAGCCTCTTAACTCCTGACTTTCGGAAGCTTCCTGGGAGAGCTGCAAATGTAGAATTTAAAAACAAAGCAGCATGGGGGATTCCTGGAAGGCTCTTTTGTACAATTGATTATGATGTTCTTCTGGATAATTTACTTGTTTCAAGTGCATAATTAATGGAATTATTTTTCATAATTAAGAAGTTCCCAGAGAGCAAAGAACGCAAACAATGTTCTGACTTGCTGTCAGTAATTTTCAGGCTCACACTAATAATGCTCAGGAAATTAAAAGGCTCTGGCATTTCCCTTCAATAGTAGTTAGAAATGTCAGTTCTTAACACCAATTTAATGCTGTGGGCAGTGCATATCCTGTAGATTATGTCACCTCGAAGCGCCATTCCTCATGGCATCCCTCGCAGAGTACCTTTGTAAATGGTATCTGCCTCTTCTCTTGCTCCTCCTCATGTCTTCGTGTAATCACGTGAGCTGCTGGTCCCTTAAGGTGATACACTATGTTGGAGGAACTGAGTTCTATTAGCTACCAGCTTGGCCTCTAATGGAATGTTTTATAAAGCCCATCAACTAAGTTTTCATGGCATAGCCTCTCTTCTTGTAGTGGTGTGGGAAATGGCTTAGCAGCCTTTTTGAGTTTTTCCATCATTATTTTGTTTTGTTTGCTACAACTAAGCACGACACTGTCGTGCTCACCAGCACAGTGTTGCAACTACAGTATGCTCTAGAAAGACCCCAATCAGAGTGAAGACTATTTGTACAGGCAGTTGCCTCTCCAGCCTAGTTGGTTTGTTGTTGTTGTTGTTGCTGTTGTTGTTGTTTTCAGAATAGAGCAATCAAAAAGCCTGGGCTTCCCTGTACGAGCGTCCAAACAAATTAAACTGAAATGGGAGAAAGGCAGGTAACAGACCTCAAACACAACTTGCAGTTTGCTTCTCCATTTGTGTGTGTATGCTAGATTTTCCAAAAAGTGTGTGGCCTGGGGTGCTGGGTAAGATGTTTGAGTTGTTTGTGAATCTGGGAGCAGGAAAGGGAGGAGGTGGAAAGCACATTGGTGTTGACCAGTTCAAAGCAAGTTACGTGCAAAAACCTAAATGTGGCAATTTGGGCCATAGGCAGAGCTAGCCCAAACTCTCTGCAAAGCTCACAAAAAAATTATTATATTTGGTTCTGCCTCAGAGCACCTAAATCTATAGCAGAACTGTATAGCTTCATCTCAAAATGGGTCACTTTTGCTCATCCAAGCTAAACACAGAATGGAAAGGGATACAGGTTGAGCTAGTCCATTCCTGTCAGGACTTTGACCAGAATACATCTGTCCACTCAGGGTATCTAGTCCCTTGCTTGTTGAAGTGTGGTGTGTGGCCCAGCGTCCCCTAGGAACTTATTAGAAATGCAGAATTTCCATCCCATACCAGATCCATTGAATCAGAATCTACAAGTTAACAAAATAAGGAGGAGATTTGTATAGATGTTACAGTTTAGAAATCCTTTGTTTAGGGCACTTGAAGTTATCTCTGTAGTTTAAATGGGATGAAGAGACATATTTGGCTTCAAATAATCAATCTATTTAGTATGTTAGGGACTAGACTTTCTTTTCAGAAAGACTTGATTCCCAAACTTTTGAAAAGAAAGATTGAGATATACCATGCAAATGACAAGAGTCACATTTTTCCGGCGCTGGGGAATAATTTTAGCGAGCAGTGGTCTATTTTCAGAGAAAACCTTATATTATTAGCCCCAAAGTTTCATGAAATATTATAAATGATAGGATTCTATTTCTGGTTTTTTTTGAGACAACAAACAGACAAATTCAGGGGTGTTACTCACTTTCTGTCCCAGGATTCTGAAAATTATTTTTATCAAATTAAGGAGAAATAATCTGTAACATAAAGCAGGTTTCCTTTCTAAAAATGAGAGTATGGTTTGTGGGGTTCCATTGGGGGAAACACAAACTCTCCAGGGGTCACATTTTAAGGAAATGAGCTACTGCGACTTTAGAAAGAAGAGGACTTGATGATTCTAAGTCTTGGGTCCTGGAATTAGATAATTTTCTCTAAATATCTGTTTGGGCTAGTTTTTGATCTCAGAGCCACAGGTGGCCTCTTTGCCCAGAGTCCTCTCTGCACAGTAGGGGCCCATTCTTTCCTGCCACTGAGAAGAAAGTCACAGCTGGCTACAGGAGGAGTGAATTACAAAGAGATTCGGAGAACAGATAAATCTTCCATGCAGAATTCCAAATTATTTATGTAGACACTCCATCCTCAAAGAGGTAGAATGTAACTTCCTATTTCTTAAGCGTGGCTTGCCCCTATTGACTTCCTTCGAAGAGTACAGTATGGGAAGGGGGACAAAAGGGTAACTTTACAGTGAAGAATCCTGACAAATATTACTTCAATCAAGTGATCCAAATTAACTTTATGATCTAGCAATCACACTACTGGGCATATAACCAACAGAAATGAAGTCAGCATGTAAAAAAGGTATCTGCACTCCCATGTTTATTGCAGCATTGTTCACAATAGCCAAGATATGGAATAAGACTAAGTGTCCATCAATAGATGAACAGATAAAGAAAATGTGGTACATATATTTACAATGGAATACTCTTCAGCCTTAAAAAAGAAAGAATCCTGTCATTCTTGACAACACAGGACATTAAGGCCAGGTACAGAAAGGTAAACGTTGTATGATTTCACTTACGTATGGAATCGAACAAAGTTGAACTCATAGAAGTAAAGGGTAGATGGTGGTTACTAGGGGCTGGAGTGGAGCAGATTTTGAGATGTTAGTCAAAGTACACAAAATTTCACTTATACAGGAGGCATAGGTTCAAGAGTTCCTTTGTGAAACATGGGGACTGTAGTTGATAACAATGCATTGTATTCTTGAAAATCACTAAGAGGGATCTTAAGTGTTCTCACCACAAAATATAGTAAGTATGTGAGGTAATGTATGTGTGACTTAGTTATTTCACAATGTATGCATATTTTAAAATATCATATTATACGCAATAAATACATACAATAAAAGAAACAAGGGAAACATAGTAATATCAGTAATCATAACAGTTGTTGATCTGATGTGATAAAAATGAAAATTTACCTTTGTGATTTTCCTCTCCCAAACCCATAATTCCAGTCTGATTGTGAGACAAACAAAACACATTGATATGGTTTAGATTTGTGTCCCCGCCCAAATCTCATGTCAAATTGTAATCCCCAATGTTGGAGGAGGGGCCTGGTAGGAAGTGATTGGATCATGGGAGCAGATTTGCCCTTGTTTTCATGATAATAAAGGAGTTCTCATGAGATCTTGTTGTTTAAAAGTTTGTAGCACCTCCCCCTTCACTCTCTTCCTCCTGCTCCAGACATGCCTTGCTTCCCCTTCATCTGCTGCCATGATTGTATGTTTCCTGAGTCCTCCCCAGCCACGTTCCCCATACAGCCTTTGGAACTGTGAGCCAATTAAACCTCCCTTCTTTATAAATTACTCAGTCTCAGTAGTTCTTTATAGCGATGAGAAAATGGATTGAAACATACATATTCCAATTGAGAGGCACGTGATATTGGTAATTGTATGAAACACTGGTATGGAAAAAGACATTAGACAAAGAACACTAAAAATGCAAAAAAAAAAAAAAACCACAATTACAAAATGGACAGAAATATTAACAAATACTTCAACAGGCTTTACATATTCGCACTGTTATCTACCACACCGCTCTTTACAGTTTCATAGAAAGGTATACAGTTCAGAATCAGAATATTTATGTATTCATTTTTTGTTGGTTGGCTGGCTTACGTTGGCTTACTTTTTAAGGAGAAAGCATCCACAAATCTTTCAGGTCTTTTCTGCTGTGTAGGAATCAGACATCTAATGTCACCAGTGAATTCAGTTGGCATCAAACCATTCAAAAGATTAGGAATCACACATTGGTTGAGGGTAGAAGGTTCTAATATAGTCCTCTCTGAGCATCTGATTATTGAATACAATATACATAGACTGTCACTTAGTGCATGACCAAGTCAGTTGAATAACCACTGTAGCTACATTATGAGGCACATCCCGATTTTAATATAACCACTGACTGAGGGATACCTGTGTTTTTTTCACATTTCATCTTTCACGTGAGACCAGAATAGTATACCCATTCTAAGTACTGGAAAGTATCTTATTTTGGAAACTCTTATGAGAAAACTGTCTTTATATTATAGAAAAAGTAACAAATTTTAATTTAGAAAACAGAAATAACCTTCCAAGGTTTGGGGTTTATGTTCCCTGATCTCTATATGCATTAATTCATCTTACATATTTTAGATTCTCCCTCCCCAAGTATGTATTTGTGCTTCTACATAAAATGGCCCTAATCAGAATGTTCTACATTTATGAAAAAAATGGCTTTAAAATAGTAATTATGTTTATTTGACAGTAAAGAATGTAATAAAAATAGTTTATTTTTAGCAATTTTGATTTGTTTCCTAAGATAAACAATTGAATAATGTTTACAAGTTAACATTTTTACAATGGAATTAATCCTGCTATAATAAATAAGACATCTAGCCAATGAATATGTTTTTTGTTTTAATATTCAGGTGTGACATGTTGTGTTTATATTTATACTCTTTGTTTGCTTAACAATAGTAAAATAATATCTTCAATTACTCACATTGTGTATCCCAGAGGCATATGTCACAGACATACTTTTTCAAGAGATAGAATATAATGGTTTACAAATAAAATCAAGTTTCTTTGTAACCTGAGGCATCTTATGCCGAAAATCAGCAGCAAAGTAATATTGTTGGAAAAAAAAATATGTCTTACACCAAAATTATGATTCCCATTACTCTTATATGGTAGGTGAAACATGTTTGGGGTGGAGAAAAATAAGACTAAAAATTATTAATTAATCCCACCAAATTGAGGTGACCACAAAGGAATCAAACCTTATTTATGAACCCAGTTTGAGGTGGAGATATGGGTACAATAGTAATATCTGAATAAGGAAAAGTGTAGACAGGTTACCCTATTCATAAAACTTTACAGAAGACTTTAGGAAGGCAATGCTGAAATTTTCTATTTATTAATGAAGTCTGATTGTCCTACTAAAATATATATTTCCTTCTAAAGTGCTAGCAATGTTCAACTTATGGGGTAAATTCACTCTGCCCTGTTTTTGTAAATAAAATTTTATAAAAACAAATCCAGATGATTGTTTCACATAATGTTCATGACTGCTTTTGCACTATAATGCAGAGTTGGTTGAATAGTTGCAACAGAGTCCCCATGGCATGCTAAGCCTGAGATATTACCTACCCCCTTTTAATAAAAGGCTACTGTGCCCTGCTGTAAAGTGACAAATGATTACTTATATCTAAAGATATACAGAACATAAAATGTACTTCATTTATTATAGAATATCACAGATAATAACACTATATTTTAACCAGGAATGCTGAAAACAAACAGGTTGTTGAACATTTTTTAAAAAACCCTTAAATCTCTAAACTCTGAAATATTAATTATCATGTATAACATCATGCTTACAACTGAAATTACATCCCCCACACAACTAACTGTTGTTTAAGGGGAAGTAGTCAGAAAAAAACAAATAATGTGATCTGTAAAATATTTTCTTATGTTCATATGTGCTCTGGACAATTGTAGTTTAAGGGATACTATTAAATTTAAGACATTTTAAACACAAAGAGTAATATCAGCACCTTGACCCGTGAAACTCTGTGACTGTATATCGGCAGTGCCAATTGTAAAATAACTCCACAGAAAACTTTAAGAGCACAAATGTTGTTTTATGATATTAAAACTGAACACTACCCAATGCTAATATATTGTCAAGCAACTTTTTGATGATAATCAGGATTACTTCACCTATCTCTGGGCCTCAGATCGCTCAGATCGAAAGTGAAGATGGCTGCTGTGAATGCCCAAATGAAAACTGGCACTAAACACCAACAACCATCAAGTTGAGTGCTAAATCAATTATGCAATCTCTTTCACAATAGCCACAAAATAAATAAAATACCTAGAAAAAAAAAACTAATCAGGAGATTAATTATCTCTATGATGAGAATTACAAAACATTGCTCAAAAAATATCAGAGTTGACAGAAATGGAATAATATTCCATGCTTATGAATAGGATAATCAATATTCTTAAATGGCCATACTGCCCAAAGAAATTTACAGATTCAGTGCTGTTTCTATAAAACTACTAATGACATTCTTCACAGAATTAGAAATAAAACATTTTAAAATTCATATGGAACCAGAAAAGAGCTTGAATGACAAGAAATCCTAAGCAAAATAAACAAAATTAGAGGCATTACATTACCCCCACTTCAAACTATACCACAAGGCTACAGTAACCAAAAAAGCATGGTACTGGTACAAAAACAGACAACTGGATGAATGGAACAGAATAAAGAGCCCAGAAATAACATTGCACACCTACAACCATCTGATCTTCAACAAAGTCAACAATAACAAGCAACAGGGAAAGGACTCCCTATTCAATAAGTGGTGCTGTGATAATTGGCTAGCCATATATAGAAGATTAAAACTGGACCCCTTACTTACAACATATACAGAAATCAAACCAACACGGGCTAAAGACTTAATTATAAAACCTAAAGCTATAAAATCCCTGTAAGACAATCTATGAAATACCATTCTGGACATAAGACCTGGCAAAGATTTCATGATGAAGATGCCAAAAGCAATTTCAAGGAAAACAAAAATTGATAAATGGGAACTAATTAAAGAAACTATCAATAGAGTAAACAGATAACTGACAGAAAGGGAGAAAATATGTGCAAACTACCATCCAACAAATATCTAATATCAAGAATCTATAAGGAACATAAACGAATTTGCAAGCAAAAAACAAACAACCCCATTAAAATGTGGGCAAAGGACATTAACAGACATTTTTCAAAGGAAAACATACATGTGGCCAACATGCATATGATAAAATGCCCAACATCACTAATCTTAGAGGAATGTGAACCAAAACCACAATGATATACTATCTCACACTAGTCAGAATGGCTATTACTAAAAAGTAAAAAAATAAAAGATGTTGCTGACGTTGTGGAGAAAAGGCAATACCTACACATTCCTGGTGGAAATCAAATTAGCTCAGCCACTGTGGAAAGCATTTTACTAATTTCTCAAAGAACTTAATACAGAATTACAATTTGTCTCTGATATCCCATCATTGAGTATATACACAAAGAAATATAATTTGTTTTTACTATAAAGACGTTTGTACACATATGTTTATTGCAGCACTATTCACAACAGCAAAGACAAGGAATCAACCTATATGTCCATCAACGGTAGATTGGGTAAAGAAAATGTGGTACATATACACCATGGAATGCTCTGCAGCCATTAAAAAAGAATGACATTATATCCTCCACAACAACATGGATAGAGCTGGAGGCCATTATCCTGAGTAAACTAACACAGGAACAGAAAACCAAATACTACTTATT
Source organism: Piliocolobus tephrosceles (assembly GCF_002776525.5). Lineage (NCBI taxonomy): Eukaryota > Metazoa > Chordata > Mammalia > Primates > Cercopithecidae > Piliocolobus > Piliocolobus tephrosceles. Next base: position 111,590,805 of record NC_045445.1, on the reverse strand, counting down.
CTCACTTACAAGTGGGACTAAACATTGAGCACATATGGACACAAAGAAGGGATAAACAGACACCAGAACCTACTTGAGGGTAGACGGTAGGAAGAAGGTGAGGGTCAAAAAACTATCAGGTACTTTGGGAGGCCAAGGCGGGTGGATCACGAGGTCAGGAGATCGAAACCATCCTGGCTAACATGGTGAAACCCCGTCTCTACTAAAAATACAAAAAATTAGCCAGGCATGGTGGCAGGTGCCTATAGTCCCAGCTACTCGGGAGACTGAGGCAAGAGAATGGCGAGAACCCGGGAGGTGGAGCTTGCAGTGAGCCGAGATAGTGACACTGAACTCCAGCCTGAGCGACAGAGCAAGACTCCATCTCAAAACAAAACAAACAAAACAACAACAAAAAACAAAACAACAACAACAACAACAAAAAACAACTATCAGGTACTATCCTGATTACCTGGTGATGAAATAATCTGTACACCAAACCCCCATAACTTGCAATTTACCTACATAACAAACCTGCGCGTATGCTCCTGAACCTAAAATAAAAGTGAAACAAGGAATCAATAAAAAAAAGTGAATGCATCGGATAGCATTTTATCTATGGTTTGTCTTTTAGTCATGACTTTTTGTGATTTTATTATTTGTCATTCACCACCAGTGTTTCTTATGTTTAGCAATTCTATCATATAATCACACTGCTGTGTTCAAAGGCAACATCATGGACTACTTTTGTAAGAGAGAATTTCAGTCTTTTTTTTTTTCCATTCAAAGGGAATAATGGGAATTTTGAACTAACTGCTGACACCATGTCTTATTTTTAAATGCAAAGCAGCTGGATACATTATTTAATGTACTAGGACTATGACTAGCATTATTTAAAAATTATAATGTATCCCTTAAACAAAATGGGACTATATTTTTTTCTTGCTGATTTCTTTGAGTTCCTTGTAGATTCTAGATACTAGTCCTTTGTTGGAATGGGTAGTTTGCAAATATTTTCTCCCATTCTGTAGGTTATCTGTTTATTCTGATTATTATTTCTTTTGTTGTGCAGAAGCTTTTTCACTTATCCAGGTCCCATTTACTTATTTTTGTTTTTGTTGCATTTGCTTTTGAGGTTTTATTCATGAATTCTATGCTGAGGCCAATGTCCAGAAGAGTTGAACAGTTTTTCCAAAGTTATCTTCTAGAATTTTTATGGTTTCAGGTCTGAGATTTAGGTCTTTGATCCATCTTGAGTTGATTTTTGTGTAAGGTGAGAGATAGGGATCCAGTTTTACTCTTCTACATGTGGCTTGCCAGTTTTCCCAGCACCGTTTATTGAATAAGGTGCCCTTTCCCCAGTTTGCCAGTTGACTCTAAGTATTTGGCTTTATTTCTGGGTTCTCAATTCTGTTCCATTAGTCTAAATGTCTATTTTTATACCATTGCCATGTTGTTATGTAACTATACCCTTGTACTATAACTTGAAGTCTGGTAATCTGATGCATCCAGATTTGTTTTTGCCATTTGTTCTTTTTGCTTAGGATTGCTTTGGCTATTTGGGCTGTATTTTGGTTCCATGTTTTAGGATTGGATTTGGTTCCCAATTTTAGGATTGTTTTTTCTAGTTCTGTGAAAAATGATTTTGGTATTTTGGTGAAAATTGCACTGAATCTCTAGATTGCTTTGGGAAGTATGGCCATTTTCACATTATTAATACTTCCCGTACATGAGCATGGGATGTGTTTCCTTTGTTTGTGTCACTTATGGTTACTTAATAAAAAGTATATTGTAATTACCATTTTTATTAAAATTTAAGAAATAAAACATAAAACAGGTTAGCAAAACAATCAATTAAAAAGTATGTTTTCTTATAATGCATAAGAAAACATATCAAAAAACAATCATACATGCTACAGAATGGCAATGAAGAGAACAAATCTTTTCTATTGCTACATTCTACCTCAGCCTTCACATTTTTTCCCTTAAACTGTGTTCAAAATAAGTTAGCATCTGGCCTCATAGGATAGAAATGAGGCCAGTGTAGTTCCCTAGATTTTCAGTATAGTAGTGTGCGGTGGATATCCCTTGCTAGGTTTTCCTAATTTCCCTGCAGACCTACTAACCCCATTTTATTCTTTCCCCTAAAAGGCCAGGAAGACTTAACATTTATGATGCTTTTTATTGTTCAAAAAATGAACATATGAACTCTTAAGTAAAAATAGTTTTTAAAAGGCTATGAAGAATCAGATGGTAAAATTTAAAGAAACGTTAATCCTTGCTTACACTTTTCATTTCTGGTGGTTCAATAAATATGTATCATTTGCCACGTAGTTAAATAATGGTGATACTTTAAACCAAAATTACAGAAGGAATGTAATTACTAAAATTCCATTACAGATATAAATTCTATAGAGAAATGGCTATGGAAAACTCTAGTGACAGGTGATAAACAGATAATTGCGAGTTAATACTTTCTAAGTAGAAAATTACCCACCCCCACAACCATTACTCACTTCCATGCTTTGGTCCAAAATATCATTAATAAGAAGTAAACATTTCCATTTTGTAATTAAGAATAACTCAGACACTCTTACAAGACCTAATGCAACACATTGATAAATAATTGAAGTCAAGATATTTCCTAAGAGTAGGTCTAAATAAGAGCGCAGTAGGAAAACAAGACTGTACTTGAGTGAGAGGGCCGTGAGTTGTGAAAGACATTGGATAGGAATATCATAGACTTCAGCACACACAGCATTTATTTTTCTATTCCAGAATTTTGTTTAGGATTGCCTGGCTACCAAGAGAAGCTGAGGATATTTCTCAGGTGGATAAAATTAAAAATTGTGACAAAATTTCCTATGAAATTTTCCCCTCAAAACGGGGCAATGACAATTGGTGGAAAGAGGTATGACTTAAATCCTAAGGAAATAAAACTTTGGGAAGGTTGACTTCCCTATTTCTGTAACTCAAATCCGTATTTCTTCCTTTTTTCTTGACTCATCCCCTTTCCCTGAATATGCAACTCCCAACTTTTCAAGGGAAACCATTGAAAGGTTATCTTAAGATTTAAAAAATGTTAGCTGGCAAAAATCCTGTCTTTTTCCAAGTTTGTTGATGAATTAGGTAAAGCAATGACTCAGGGAGTACAGATGCAAGGGTCAAGAAATTGAATAAAACTTTTCTACAAGTGGTACTTAAAATATGTGAGCTCACCTGTGTAAACACGTATTGCATGTAATAAAATGTGGAGTCCATTCTGACAGCAGGCCAAAGTAGGCAAAATCTCTTCCTTTCAAATAAGCTGAATGCTCATCCTGTGAGACCTTTTCTCCTTAAAGGGCATAATTCATGTTTACTGAAGAAAGTCACCATGAAAAGTTATATGTGATTAACTTTGGGCCAGATGGCCTACAGGGATGTTCCTTCCATCCCTTGAGGTTTTAAAAATACCTCAATGGTAGTATGTGTTGTGGGGGCCCCAAAAAGGCAGAACCTGAGTCAAGTATTTTCTTTGGATATTATTCCCTGGAAACTCATGAGGGGATAGGGAAGTAAGACAAGGAAAGGAGGAAGCCATACATAGTACATTATAAGGTAATTTCTACTTCAAGCAATTGGAGCTGAGCCCCATTAGGGACTTATGGCCTGCCCATTATTGATTGAAAACTGCTTCTTGAGGTACTGACTCTCTTGGCCACTTTGTCCTGCCCACTACAGAGACTGAGCTAGCTCCAGACAAAGCCTTCAGGCAGAGAGTAGCAAGTGCTTGCAGTAAGCGGCCTTTAGTGTGCTAAGGTGAATGCTAAGGGTAGAAGGGCATGGCACCAACAGCATCAGTTAAGGATCCCAGACCAAAGGTAGTTGAGAGCACAAAATTTCCATTTTTCACCTGGGCCAATCCTGAGTGCCATGATAGGAATCTTTGAAAGCCTATGTTCTTCTGCAAGGCCATCCAGCATGCCAATTAGGTCTCCCTGTGGTGAATATCACATGGAATGGAAACAGAAGTCAAGTATTCTCTTTTGCTGAATGTACTGACATTTCTACACTGTATGACAGGCACATACCTATTTAGAAAATGTGCTACTTGTTAAGTTTCCCACTGACATCTCTTGATCTCACTGGGAATTTTCAGTTCATGGCAATTTCTGAGCTGTGCACTTAGAAGGTTATTGCTTCATATTATGGTCCACTGCTTAACACAATCTGCCAACAGCCAGAAGAATGGTTTTCTTTCCCACTGAGTCTCTCAGATGAGATACTTTCTCAACATTATTGCTATTGTCTCTGTAAGCTGATTTTCCATCAGAGTTAGAACTTTGGAGAAAACAGGTTTTAGCTTTTTTCTAAGAAATGGATCTCCATGGTGATATTAACAAGTTCAACTCAGATTAAATGCTTTGCTCTTGTTGCTATAAATATGTTGCAGTATCTGTAAATTCATTTACTGTGTAGTTTGAAGACTAATTTTTTGAACCACACACATTTTTACAGTAGGTTTACTGATATTTCAGTTGCTTAAAACATGAATTTAGTTTTAGCATTGTTTTATGAATAAGGAACAGTTAATTACTATGCCATGACAGGAGCACTAATCCTTTATCATTTGCGAATCTTATAAAAGACTAAACTCTGGTGATAATTTTTGCTTATTTGTGTAATTTTAAGACTTTTTAATTGTGTCAGTAAGTATTATCTATTAAAATAAAATATCTCCCACTGCCACTTCCCGCTTGGATTTTCTAAGAATAAGCATATTTTATTGCACAACTCTAGGCAGTTATCAACTTCACATAAAAAAACAGACACATAAAAATATTAAATAAATTGTTCAAGGTCACAAAGTTTCTCAACTGTAAAAAGGGGATGATAGTAAAAGTTCATAAGTCTGTCAACAACGTTAATGAGTTAATATTTATGAAGCACTGGTAGAGTAAGATCTCTATAATTTTTTATTCAATAACAAATTTCTAACTGGAACAGATTTTTCCTTCCTTCCTTCCTTCCTTCCTTCCTTCCTTCCTTCCTTCCTTCCTTCCCTCCCTCCTTCCTTTCTTTTTTCTTTTGTTTTGCTCCTCATATTCATTAGAAACAAAAAGAACTACCAATTCTTCCACAAAAATGTTGTATAAGCTAAATAACATTCAATTTTATGTAAGTTGTATGCTTTGTGACATCATTAAAACCTCTCTTGGTAACAATTTTGAAGTATTGGATGATGTGTTAAATTGAATTGTCAACATTGCCTTTATCCACATAGCAAGTTATATGAACTGGAGCATTCTAGATTGTGATTTACATTTTCTACCTTTAAATGCAGCCAGGTGCTTTAATGTAAAATAAATGACCTTAAGTTAGTACCATTCATTTATTTCTTAGCTTTGGACATCCAAAATTTCCTTTTCCTAATTCTTAATTTCCAGTTCTTAATTTCTGCAAACCTTTAAGAACTCTGCAAAATAACTATTAAGTGAACTGATAAGTTCACAAAGATCCCTTTTATTTCTAATATTCTAGGCTTAATGTACCTGTTAAGTTTTTGTGTTCATTTTGGTCTCTGTATTAGTCACCTCACGATGCTATAAGAAAATACCATAGAGACTTAAGCAACATGGATTTATTTCTCACAGTTCTAGTGGCTGATCTAATATCTAGGTGCCTACAAGGTAAGTTTCATTCTGATGCCTCTTCTCTTGGCTTTTGCTAATAAGATCTCCTTTTTGTTCACTTGGGGAGAGAGAGAAAGCTCTCTAGTGTTTCTTCTTATAATGGCACTAATACCACCATGAGGGCCTCACCCTTATGACCTTTTCTAACCCTAATTATCTCCCAAAGGCCTTACCTCCAAATATCACATTAAGGGTGAGGGCTTCAACATGAATTTTGCAGGAACACAAGCATTCAGTACATAACAATCTCTTACATGATTTATTCTGAACCCAGCTTATAAGCCTCTTCTCCCTTTTCCCCTTTTAAAACTCAGTTCAAATTTATAACTCAATGGACTTGATAGCAGTTGCTTTATTGTGAGTATCTGTGGTCTCTTAGCCACCTGGCATCAAGTTGCTCAGTATTTATAAGGGTTCAGTAGCATGCCAGGAGCCATTTTTTTAAATTTTGCTAAAAATAAGAATAACTCTTCATTGTGTAGACCACAGCTTATTCTCAGAGCTCCAGGGTTCTGTTACACAACTCTCCTATTGGGCTTTGCCAGAGACTCCACACAGAATTATTCACATACCAGATATCTCTAGCATTATCAGATCTAAGTCATTTGATTCAAGTGACAGTGCAACATATAACACAAACTAGACATGCTAAAAAGCCCTCTCTCAAAATGAGCTAAACTCAAAGCAAATACATGAGTCGTCAAATACATGGATAGCAGCATTATGAGTCATCAAATACACGGGTAGTAGGAGTCTCAAGTGCAGTATAGGCACTAAATCAACAGGTGATATATGGTCCTTTGTATTTAACATCTAGAATGCACATAATGTAGGATATGTCCATTTCACCTTCAGTTTTACTGACTCACTTATGGAATCTTTAGCTGCCACAGATTAAATGTCTTAGGTCTCAGAAGGGGAATAACCTGACAGGTGCACATTATGGAACTGAATTGGAAGATGCAACCACCACTTATCAATTTTGGACTCCTTAAAGGAGTGAGAAAGTAAGCAAAGTGTTACTAGACTGGGAGATGGAATATAATTTGATTATTATGAAAAGCAAGGATGTTGTGGCACAATGGGGGCAGAGGAAAGTTCATCTTTCAGCCAGAGATTCCACTGAGTCATACACTGATGCTTCCTACCTAAGAGATTAGTATAAACGGGCAATTCTTGTAACACCAGGTCATCAGGGGCAAGGCTAAATAGGGATTAAACTCCTAGGGAATGAAGCTCTAGTTCACCCTACCATTCAAAAGACCCATGTGAAACTAAATGTTTATGATGATGGAAATCAGAAGTTCTGGTAAAATAAAAAATGATGAATATCTATTACAACCTCAAGACCAGTAAAAGCAACAGTCATACAAATATTTAGAACTTTAGGAGATTTCAACTGGCAAAGATTGAATCATCATCTTCAATCTCAGGGTGCAAGTAGATTGGGGGAGTACAACTGGTTAACCCAGTTTATGTACTCCCCCAGATTCTCTTGTACCTATATGCCTCTCTGTAACCACCTAAAGATTTGACCAGCTTCTTAATGAAGAGACTGATCTCTCTCTCTCTCTCTCTATATATATATATATACACACACACACACACTCACATACACACACACACACACACACATATACGTTTTTGAGATGGAGTCTTGCTCTGTCGCCCAGGCTGGAGTGCAGTGGCGTGACACGATCTCGACTCACTGCAACCTCCGTCTCCCAGGTTCAGATGATTCTCCGGCCTCTCCTACTGAGTAGCTGGGACTACAGGCATGTGCCAACACACCCAGCTAATTTTTTTCTTATTTTTAGTAGAATCGGGGTTTCACCATGTTAGCCAGGATGGTCTCGATCTCCTGACCTCATGATCCACCCGCCTTGGCCTCCCAAACTCATCAATCATTTTAATGGACACATCTCCTAACACTTCCAGCTCTCTCTGCCTTCGAGGGTGATACTGGGCTTCCACATGGTCTGAGAGCAGTAGTCATCACAGCTCAGATACTCAAGTCCTACAACCTACAGAAGCTATTGCAAACCACACCACTTCTTGGTTTAGAAGATGTCTTGCATCATGGATGGGGGATCTAGTGGTTACCTGAAGAAGCTAAGTAACACAACACAATTGGGGAGATAATGTTTTGTGTGTCAAGCTAGGACCAGCGTGATGCAGTAAACAAGAAGTTTCTGTTAGATAAATCCTGTTCACTTTCTTCTTTCCACATATTCTTCTGAGGTACAATGACTCCATGTAGCCTCTCAGGGAATGACCAGTGTGATGAATTAAGCAGCTACCTTTTCTTATGATAAGCTTGATAGTGCTATTTCTTTACATTGACTTTACTTTCCTTCCTGTATTTTTTTTCCCTCAGTTCCTTCTCTCTCTAGTCCCTTACTTTCCTGGGATTTCACACCCACCCTCCTCAATAAAACAGATGTTAAGGTTTGCTGCAAGGTCCGTTTTGTTTTGTTTTTAATGAACTAGTACTAAGATAATGATGTTTAATAATTGTGTGCATGCATGTCGTAGGTTGTCTATATGTGAGAATCCTGAGAAGATGAGGGAAATTTCTTGTCATGAAGATGAACAGGAGGTCAATTATAAGAAAAATCACAGAGAGAAATGAGGTCATGTGAGATGCACGAAACAGAAGATGAAGAAAAGAGAAATGTGAGCAGCATGAAGAAGGGCAATTACTCACCAGAGTTAAGTGTTAAGCTTCCCTTGAGATATTTCTTAGGGGCAAGAAAGGGTAATGAATTTGGAATAATAAATGTAAAGTGTTGTTGACAGAAAGAGAACACATATAGACTCCCAGAAAAGAGCAGGCTGTCAAGAAGCTGTCTTCCTTCTTGCCTTTGTAATTTTTTTTATTGATTTTTAGAATTGCATGCAGATATTCATGTCAAGACCAACACGAAACAAAAACATAAGTGTGACCTTGGCCATTTACTTACAAAGTAAACAAGAATTGAAGATGATAACGGAAGTCAAAGTATCTTAAAAGAATTGTGCATGTCTTGTGGTCCTGGCTGAGCTCTCTAAAGGGATTTTCTTTATAAGTCTGTATTGATTCTGGTTTAGGGACAGCAATAGATAGACTGAACTACAAAGTATTATTTAGGGCCTAATCAAACTAAAAAGTTCTCTGGGTCAGATCACAAATATAAATGTCTGTATCTTATATATCAGTGGTTATTAAACTTTAGTACATATCCGAATTATGGGTTTATTAAAACATAGCTTGCTGGACCCCAGATTCAAGGTTTCTAATTTAGTAGTTCTGAGACAGTGTTGAGAATTTGAAATTCTAAAAAGTTTCCAGTAGATACAAATGTTGCCAGGCGACAAAAGGTTGAAGGAGTGATATATCTGAGACAAAGATATAATTTTAAGATCTATGACTACAAGGAAAAAAGTAAAAAAAAAATCCTGCTACTGAATATTCATAGGAGACTGTTGGAAGAACAAATTTGAAGTGTAGAGTTAGGATGGTCCCATGGAGATGGAAATTGCAGTGCTAAAAATTATTTCTCACTTAGTTTCTTTAACATATGAAAGTTAATTTTTAAAATAGTTGTTTCATAAATAGCTAGCAGTGGCATTATTATTTTGTATGTAAATGAGTCCATTCTATAGCAATTTTTCTGCTACCTGGGCACAAATTAATTTATTCTAGAGAACTATCTGGATGAATTAACTCAGCTATCTTTTGACTTTCTTATAGTCTGTAGAAGGGAAAAAGTGCTGAAGCATGTATGTACTTCTTATTTTTTTTTCTTAAGACAAATCTGATGCTGTCAAGCGTTTCTATGAATACTTGTTTTAAAAAATTCAAAAAGTCATTGAAAATTTGTTGTTTGAAATTGTCAAATCAAATCAGTAATACCATAGGGTAGAGTTTGTCTTAAAATACAGGCTACAAAAGTTATGGTATAAACAGTGCTTTTTCTACATCGTTCAAGGAAGTTGGGTAAAATGGGACTAGATCAGTGGTTTGTGTGTTGGCTTTACATTAGAGCATTTTAATACTCAAATATTCTAGACTCACCCAACATCAATTAATCAATTGAACTGAAGTGTGGTTTTAAAAGCTCTAGTGTGCAGCTTAGATAGAAGTCTGTGGTGGGACTTAGGCGTCAGTGTTTTTAAGGCTCCCCAGGTGATTACTAGAAGCACACGGATTGAGAATCAGTGATCTAAAAAAAAAAAAAAAAAGCCGTTCTGCCACAGATAGTGTTATACAGTCTGTTTCTAGCAGCACCAGAGTGACATTTTGCATGAAGTAAGGTAATCTTTGACCCTTTCTGAAAAGAAAATTTGTTTTCTTAAATTGAAACAGTTTCATTACACTTATTGAGACACTTGAAAATGCTGAATATTTATTTTCATATTCATAGTGGCATTGGTGATAGAATATAATCAAAGACAACAGGCATTTATCTGTCCATTTCAAAATGAAGAATAAACAGATTCAAACATTAATCTTTGCATTTTAAAAGCTGGTAGTCTTAGAGAATGGAAGGTTATGTTTGAGAGATTAGAATTTGAAAATGTTATGAGGATCTGTATTTAGGCTTGTAGAAATTCCTGCAGATAAACAGATATGAGCGTAATGGAAGAAAAGTAGTGAAAACAGAGATCAGTAGAGTCTTAGAGGAGCAGGAAAGCCCTTGAACAGCCTGTCCAGTTAGAAGTGAATGACAGTGCAGCAAATGGCCACAATTTGGGGGCACTATTTAACTGCACAGAAATGTCTCTGGAGTTGTCACTACCACCCACTGCCCAGCCCTCACTTTCAAGGCACCTTGTATTGCCTGGGCCCTGGCACTGAACAAGCATCTGCGGATGGCTCCCTTTCACATCAGCCATCATTTCGCCCAAAGACTTCCAAATAAAAGTGATTTACATTCATGCCCTTAGCCAAATTCCTTGCTACTGTTACTCTCATACTCCTATAGAAACCTGTCAGAAATATATTATTACCAAGAAGATAAATGTTAACTCATTAAACTGGAAGTTGTAGTGATGAAAAAGAGTGCACAGTACCTATACTTCAAGCCAAGTATGGTGTATAAAGGCAACCTGAGAATCCCCTAAAACCTGGCAAAATCAAAGCACTATTCTTATTATTTACCTTTTGCAACCCCTCCACCTTCCAAAGAAAACAGATCTGAGGTAAATTACTGGTTAGATGCTACATGGGAGATTCCCTGATTGACATGATATAAATTCAAGAATCTTAATTTGTGATAAAAGTTAGACTCCCCCGCAAAAAAGAAGTACAAGGGAAGGTCAGTTTTGAGAGACCCAGGATAGAGACATGACTGGAGCTGGTGTGGCTGGTGAGGCTGTGTAGATCAAACTGCCGTGCCCCAGGGTTGGTGATGTCGCTGGCTTCCAGAAAGGAATATTGTACCAGAAACAGAGATGTTTAAGTATATAAAGGACACAATTTCCTGGGTGTCCTATGATTTTAGACAGCGTTGAGCTTTTCCTTCTTTTTCTTCATAGCAAAGCCTGATTTCCATGAAGAACTTCATCAGCCATTAGTACTTGATAGATATTGAATCTCAAAATGTTGTTTTTCTAAAGAGTATATGCGTTTCCAAGGCTATCCTAAAATTACAAAAGGAATGCTTCATCCCATTTTAATGCAATATAAGTTGCCAATATGCATTATGAGTTAATTTTAAGAGGAGAGAAAAGTTCACAAATTATATCACTTAGGAAGTTGTAAGCTTTACTTTTTAAAAAGGTACATTATTGTTGTGCAAAGAAGACCCTTAACCCCAAAAGTATACGTAGAAAAGATTTTTTAAAAGATGAAAAAGAGGGCAAATAGAAGAGTAATCCACAAGAATAGGTCAGGTCAATTAAATCAATAATTAATGGAGGCTTGAAAAAAAGGTGAATGACAAAAAATTAACCCGAATTGTATTTGCAATAAGTAACATAAGCAAAAAGAGAGGCTGATGTTATAAAAGGTCACAGAAAGAAAAAAAATCCCTCATTGGATGCTGTTTAGTTTTCCCCATCCAGTAGAATCATTTTTTAAAAGAAAATTAAAGAACAAACATATTTGTCACAGAGAAATTCTAGGCTGTAAGTTGGTGAAGTGTTTCAAGAACAGTTCCTAGTTGAGAGGATTGTTTTTATAGCTTGATTATATTCTTTTCAAATACAATCTCTTTGATGTGAAGTAAAATCTGGGCAGATACCCTGCCTTTTTCTCTCCCAGTGTTCTAGGCCAAGCTGTCAGATTTTAAAAGTATATGCGGAAGACAATTTGGCAATTCTTCAAGGATCTAGAACCAGAAATACTATTTGACCCAGCAATCCCATTACTGGGTATATATCCAAAGGATTATAAATCATTCTACTATAAAGACACATGCACATGTATGTTTATTGCAGCACTATTCACAATAGCAAAGACTTGGAACTAACCCAAATGCCCATCAATGATAGAGTGGATAAAGAAAATGTGGCACATATATACCATAGAATACTATGCAGCCATAAAAAAGGATGAGTTCATGTCCTTTGCAGAGACATGGATGAAGCTGGAAAGCATCGTTCTCAAAAAACTAACACAGGAACAGAAAACCAAACACCACATGTTCTCACTCATAAGTGGGAGTTGAACAATGAGAACACATGGACACAGGGAGGGGAACATGACACTCTGGGGCCTGTCAGGGGGTGAGGGGCTAGGGGAGGGATAGCACTAGGAGAAATACCTAATGTAGATGATGGATTGATGAGTGCAGCAAACCACCATGGCACATGTATACCTATGTAACAAACCTGCATGTTCTGTACATGTACCCCAGAACTTAAAGTATAATAAGAAAAGTATATATGGATTTGAAAACGTAGGAATTATTTTCAAAACAAAATTTATTTATTAAAAAATTTACCTTGTAGAGTAATAATATATAATGAGGTTATCAAAAATGTTATTAAAAAAACAAAAAGATATGAAAATTTGCTAGTAGGTTGGATATGCATACATACACCTTATATTTTCCATTTTGGAAAGAGAATAAATTATACAATATGCAGTGCCATTATAATGATATCATTAGGAAGCCTGCAATTATTATGGATTATTAATAAGATTTTTAATATTGTATGAGGATCTTGCACAGGTTCACAAAACATAAATTATGAAAAGTCAAATTTATTTGTTTCTTGAAAAAAATAATTAGACTAACACAATGCAGAATATATAAGATATTTAGATTTCAAGAAAAATTAGAATGTCCTATTATCCTCCTAGGACAAAAAGAATAAGAAATCTGTAGCTAAATGATCATATACTTAGACGATTTTGTAACTGGCTCACTTATCGTAACACAGACACTGCTTAAAAATGAGTTGCATGGTCAAGGTAGAAATGCCATGGGGCATTTTCACAGGCCACTGTCTTCATCACTACCTTCCTTTCTTCCTTCCTTTCTTCCTTCCTTCCCTCCCTCCCTCCCTCCCTCCCTCCCTCCTTCCTTCCTTCCTTCCTTCCTTCCTTCCTTCCTTCCTTCCTTCCTTCCTTCCTTCCTTCCTTCCTTCCTTCCTTTTTGACAGATCTCGCTCTCTCACACAGGCTGGAGTGCAATGGCACAGTCTCAGCTCACTGCAACCTTTGCCTCCCAGATTCAAGTGATTCTTCCACCTCAGCCTCCCAAGTAGCTGGAATGACAGGCACCCAAACTCATGAAAGTTTCTTGCTTCTGTGTTATAGATCAAAAAATTGGTGTGATATAGACTATATTTGATGGCAGAATAGAAATACAAAAAAACCTTGGTAGTTGGAAAGATGAAATGGGTCTAGTATAGTCAATTTTAAATTTTTGTTTAATGCTACAGAGAAAGAGGTTATATTCATGAGAAGAATTGTGTAAGAATTAATTATACATTTTATGCCTGTATCAAAACATTACATGCATTCCATAAATATGTACAAATATTAGGTATCCATAATAATTCAAACTTTAAAAATAAAACATAGATTTCCAAGGGAAAAATTGTATAAGAATAAAATGAACGGCCCCAAGAAGTAGTGAATTAGTTATCTTGCATTTATTGGAGTGTAATTTGATTAAACCCAGATAATGGTTACAAAGAAAAGTCAGGGACTAACCACATGGCTTAAATTAATAGACTTTAAGATACCTTCTAACTCTGAGAGTATTCAGTGTTTCTGAAGTGCTTACCACTTATTTGGTAGATGATTATTTCTAGCCCTGTAGCCGATTCAAGCTAGCATAGAGCTTTGGCTCTTAAATACCTCCTGGTTAAGCTGTTCTATCAACATATCTTGTCAGATCTTATCTTCTACTGACACTTAATACTGACCTTCCTCTTCCGTTTTTTTTTCCTTCAGCAACTTATCACTACCTAACATACTACTTATACAGTATTATTTTTAATCTTAATTATGTTTCTCCCCCACCAACAGGTAGGCTCCACATTTTTTATCTGTTTTGTTCTTTGCTGCATTCCCAGTGCTTAGAACCGTGCCTGGCACAGAGTTGACAACAAATACATGTTTGTCGAAAAAATGGAAGAAATTATAAAAGTCCATGTATTAGTTGGGTTTCATTCTGCTGATAAAGACATACTCAAGACCCGGTAATGAATAAAGAAAAAGAGGTTTAATGGACTCACAGTTCCACATGGCTGGGGAAGCCTCACAAACATGGTAGAAGGCAAAAGGCATGCCATACATGGCGCAGGCAAGAGAGAATGAGAACCAAGCAAAAGGAGCTTCTCCTTATAAAACCATCAGATCCCTTGAGACTTATTCACTACCATGAGAACAGTATGGGGGAAACTGCCCCCATGATTCAATTATCTTCCACTGGGTCCCTCCCGTAACACATGGGAATCACAGGAGCTATAATTCAATATGAGATTTGGGTGGGGACACAGTCAAACCATATCAATCCATAATGGCACCAACCATATTTATGAAGCACTTTTTCAGGGCCTGGCATAGTACTAAGTACTACACATGCTAATGTGTCCCTGAGTTCTCAAGACAACAACAGCTTTGCCACAGGAACCTTCCCCATGTAGCAGGTGAGGAAATAGAGGTTCTGAGAGGTCAGATAACTTACCCAAGGTCCTACAGCTGCTCAGTGCTAGGTCAAAATAATGTTCAACAATCTACAACTCCATCATGCCCAGCTCACTAAATCAAAAGCAGGTTATACCTTCCTCCTCTGATTGTCTTCAGTTTAATGAAAGGGGTGAGGCACGTGACTCTCAGGGAGAACTGGCCTGTTTGCTGTGATATTGTTACGGGGGAGGGATTAAACATCTTTTTCCAGCATGGATTTGGTAGATTTGACTTAGTGCTGCATCTCAAAGAGGTCAGGACCGGAAGATTGTCAGGACAACGAAGAGCAGCTGTTCACAAATTCATTTCCTGTGGGGCGAGAATTCCTTCTTTACAGTTTTAGACGGGAACAAATTTGGTAACTAGTTATAAAATGTCTGTGGCCACTGCTCCTGGTTCTATTTAGATCTACTTGATGTTTTCTATTTCATAGGTATATTGAGATTTATGTCTTATTTTTTTTCTCTTTTTCCTTTTAAAAGTTAACCATATTGCAGTTAATTTGGAACAGGTGAAAATAATTTATAATCATCAAACCCTATACAACCTCATTGTCATTCATTTTTTACTACTCAGGTATAATTTACATACAATAAAACGTATCATTTTAAAGTGTACAATGCAGCAGATTTTAGTATATTAAAAGTATGTCTGCAAGGTCGTGTAGTCGTCTCCAATATCTAATCCTAAAACATTTTCACCCTACCAATGAGAAACTCCCTACTCATTAGTAACCACTTTCCACTCCTCACTTTCCTGAGTGCCTGGTCACCATGGATCTACTTTCTGTGTCTATAGATTTGTCGACAATTCATATAAATAGAATCATATAGTATGTGATCTTTTGTGACTGGCTCCTTTCACTTTTCATGTTTTCGCGGTTCATTCATGTTCAGCAATTCATTCCTTTTTATTGGAAAACAATATGTCATCACATGGATTTACCACATTTTGTTTATCCATTCAGTGATTGATAGACATTTGGATTCTGCCATTAATTGTTATGTTCATTTCTCCAGAGAGCAATTCTGACTCTACCATCTACTAGCACTTTGGCAATGAGAAAATTACTTAACATTTATGAGAGAAAGAACCCTCTTCAACCCTCAATGATGTTAATAATCCTTATTTCACAAAGTTTCTTTTAATATTTTTCTCTTTTTTATTTTTTAAAATTTTATTTCAATAATTTTTGAGGGTATAGGTGGTTTTTGGTTACATGGATAAGTTTTTTAGTGGTGATTTTTCAGATTTTTGAGGATTAAATGAAGTAGGCAAAATCTGATGCTTAAGGAAACGCTAGGAATATTTTTGTCCCTTCATAGATTCCCTTCTTTTTCTGAATGTTGCTCTCTGCCTTGCCTACAGATACCACCACTCCTGGTTAGCACACTTAGAGGTATATTTTAATATTTGAATTATAAGAAAATAATATGGAAACAATAGGAAGACAATAATGATATATGAAATTTAAACATCTCCCTGTGTTGTTGACTTACCCATATGCCCATCCTTAAAAGTCCCCTGCTTCTCTGCACTGTTAGTGCTGAGGACATAGGACTTCTCTTTGTCTCAAAGCCTGAAAGTTCATGGGCCAGTCTCACCCGCAGGCTCTAGACTCAAAATCACCATTCCCAGAACTTACTTAGATACACAAGTATCTCATGTCCTCTGCTCTGTTCAACCTCCGTAAACGCTCTGAAAGCTAGTATTCCAGCTCTGTCCTTATTACCTGTGTGAACCCCATTGTCTTAGTTTCCACAACTACAAAATGCAAATTATAATAAAGATAAATTCATAATTATTTTTAGGGTTAAATGAGATAATGTACGAATGTGCTGCATATCACAGCTGGCAAACATTGTTCATAGAATGAACACCTTACCCTCAGGAAAAAGAAGGAGGAAAATCTATATCGCCTTCTCTCACTATTCACCTTCTTTTCTTCTTCATTTACAGACTATTTGGCATGTATCTATTTCAGCTTATATTTGTTTAAGGAAAGAAAATCATTCCCTGCCGAGCCCTTACACTACATTTCAATTCTTGGTCTCCATAGTCATTTTCTATATTGCACCATCATTATCACTATACACACACTCATGCACACACACACACACACACCCATCTTACGTGGTATATTTGATACAGTTTGATATTTTTCTACTCCAAAGTTAGATATTGTATTAAGAAAGTTTATTCTTATTCATCCTTATTTAGCCAACCACATATCGTTAAATATTAAGTTTATGAATATTTTACTTTATTAAATGTTACTATGATGAACAACTTTGTAACTAAAGTTTCATGCAATTTATTATTATCTACTTAGAATAAATTCCCAGATTTTAAATTTCTGAATCAGAAGCATATATATTTTTGAATATTTTGTTTCGTGTTGTTAAATTGCCTTTAAGCGAGTTTGCACCAATGATGAGCAATTAAGAAATTTCATCTATCTCCATCATCATCCAAGAAAATGAAGAAAAAATATTTGATAATTTTATAAGCAAAAATATCTAATAGTAATTATATATAGGTGTTTTGTTCATTTAAAAACCTAATTGTATTATTCTGCAATGCTTGTTGACTGGGCATTTACCTTTATTCTGTTCAGAAATTTCTGGTACTTGATTTTATTATTGTGGCAAAAAAAAAAAAAACCCATAAAATTAAATTAAACATCTTAGCCATTTTAAAGTGTACAGGTCAGTAATTTTAAATACATTCACGTTGTTGTACAACAAATCTCTACACCTTTTTTTTTTTTTTTTTTTTTTTTGAGACGGATTCTCGCTCTGTCACCAGGCAGGAGTGCAGTGGCATGATCTCGGCTCACTGCAACCTCCGCCTCCCAGGTTCAAGTGATTCTCCTGCCTCAGCCTCCCAAGTAGCTGGGACTACAGGTGTGTGCCACCACACCCAGCTAATTTTTGTATTTTCAGTAGAGACGGGGTTTCACCATGTTGGCCAGGATGGTCTCGATCTCTTAACCTCGTGATCCGCCCTCCTGGGCCTCCCAAAGTGCTGGGATTACAGGCGTGAGTCACCTAGCCCAGCCAAATCTGTACATTTTTATTTTGAGAAAGTGAAACTCCATAGCCACTAAACACTAATTTTCTCTTGTTTCTCCACTCAACCCTTGGTAACCACCTTTCAATTTTCTGTTTCTATGATTTTTACTAGTACAGATATTTCATATAAGTAGAATAATACAGATTTAACCTTTTATGACTGACTTATTTCTCTTAGCACAACATTCTTAAGGTTCGTCCATGTCGTAGCATGTGACAGGATTTCCTTCTCTTTAAATGCTATGTAATATTTTATTTTATGTATATACCACCTTCTATTTATCCATTTTTCTGTTGACAGATATTTTGCTGGCATATAACTCATTGCTATTGTGAAAAATGCAGTGATGACAGTGAGTGTGTATCTCTTTGTGATCCCACTTTACATTCTTTTGTATTAATGCTCAGAAGTGGGATTGCTGGATCATACACTAATTCTATTTTTTTTTTTTTTTTTTTATTTTTTTTTTTTTTTTTGAGACGGAGTCTCGCTCTGTCGCCCAGGCTGGAGTGCAGTGGCCGGATCTCAGCTCACTGCAAGCTCCGCCTCCTGGGTTCACGCCATTCTCCTGCCTCAGCCTCCCGAGTAGCTGGGACTACAGGCGCCCGCTAACACGCCCGGCTAATTTTTTGTATTTTAGTAGAGACGGGGTTTCACCGTGTTAGCCAGGATGGTCTCGATCTCCTGACCTTGTGATCCGCCCGTCTCGGCCTCCCAAAGTGCTGGGATTACAGGCTTGAGCCACCGCGCCCGGCAATTCTATTTTTCATATTCTGAAGAACCACTATAACATTTTCCATAATTCCCACCACGAGGGTACGATTGTTCCAACTTCTCTACATTTTCACCAAAACTTGATATATCTTGTTACTTTGATAGTGGCCTTTCTGAGGAGGGAGTGGATTATATCTTGTTGTGTTTTTTATTTGCATTTCCCTGATGATGAGTGATATCGAGCATCTTTTCATATGCTTATTGCCATTTGTACATGTTCTTTGGAGAAATGACTAGTTCAATCCTTTGCTCATTTAAAAATAATCAAGTTGTGTTGTTGCTATTGAGATAGCAACAAAATAGGACTTCCTTATATATTCCGAATGTCAACCTTTTATCATATCCGTAATTTGCAAGTATCTTATTCGCCTATGTAAGTTGTCTTCCCACTTTGTCCATTGTTTCCTTTGCTGTGCAGAAATGTTTAAGTTTGTTGCATTCTTATTTGGCTATTTAGAAAAATATTTTGCCTGTGCTTTTGGTGTCATATCCAATACATCATTGCCAAATATAATGTCCTGAAGATTTTACCATGTGTTCAATTCTACAAATTTTACAGTTTTAATTAAATTCTTACATTTCAGTATTTAATTCATTCTAACTTAGTTTTGTATGTGATGGAAATAAGGGTCCAACTTCATTTTTTTCTTGTGAATATTGTTTTCTCAATACCATTTGTTGAAGAGACTGGTCTTTCCCTACTGTGTAATCCAGGCACGCTGTTGAAACATCATTTGAAGATTTATCTCTGGGCTCTTTGTTCTATTTGATTAATTTATGCCAGTAACATGCTATCTTAGTAATTATCGTTTTGTAGTATGTTTTGAGATTAGGAAGTGTGAGACCTACTACTTTGTTATTTTCAAGACTGTTTTGGCTTTTCAGTGTCTTGAGTTTTCATATTAATTTCAGCATGTTTTTACTATTTCTGTGAAAAATGACATTGCTATTTTAATAGGAGTTCTTTGAAAATATCAATGAAAACATGAGCAGACACTTTTCAAAAGAAGACATAACTATGGTTAACAAGCATATGAATAAAAGCTCAACATCACTGATCATTAGAGAAATGCAAATCAAAACTACAATGAGATACCATGTCACACCAGTCAGAATGGCTATGATAAAAAGTCAAATAATAAGACATTCCAGTGAGGTTGTGGAGAAAAGGGAAAGGTTATATACTGTTGGTGGGAGTGTAAATTAGTTCACCCAATATGGAAGACAGTGTGGCAATTCCTCAAAGACCTAAAGACAAAAATATCATTTGAACCAGCAATCCCGTTACTTGGAATATACCCAAAGGAATATAAATCATTTTATTATAAAGACACATGCATGCATGTTCATTGCAGCACTCTTTGCAATGGCAAAGGCACTTAACCTAAATGCCCATCGATGGCAGACTGGATAAAGAAAATCTGGTACATATAAAACCATTGCATACTATGAAGCCCTAAAAAAGAATGAGATCATGTTCTTTTGTATTAACATGGATGGAGCTGGAGGTTATTATCATTAACAGACTAATTCAGGAATAGAAAACTAAATACCACATGTTCTCACTTGTTAGTGGGAGCTAAATGATGAGAACACATGGACACATAGCAGGGAACAACATACACTGGGGCCTATCAGAGCTTGGAAGGCAGGAGGAGGGAGAGGATCAGGAAAAATAACTAATAGATACTAGGCTTAATAACTGGATAATGAAATAATCTATACAGCAAACCCCCATGACACACATTTACCTACATAACAAACCTGCACATCCTGCACATGTACCCCTCAACTTAAAAGTTCAAAAAAAGGAGGTCGGGTGCAGTGGCTCATTGCTGTAATCACAGTGCTTTGTGAGGCTGAGACAGTACGATCGCTTGAGGCCAGGAATTTGAGACAAGGCTGGGCCACATAGCAAGGCCCCATCTCTACAAATTTTTTTTAAATTAGCTGGGCATGGTGGTATGAACCTGAAGTCCCAGCTACTCAGGAGGCTGAGGTGAGAGGATCACTGAGCCAAGGAGTTTGAGGTTGAAGTGAGTTATGGTCATGCCACTACACTCCAGCCTGGGTGACAGAGAGACATCCTGTCTCTAAATGCACACACACACACACACACACAAACACACGCATATTTATATTATTTGTAGTTACTGTAAATGGGATTGCCTTTTTGATTTGGTCCTCAGATAGATTGTTATTGATGTACAGAAATGCTACTAATTTCTGTACATTAGTTTTGTATCCTAAAACTGTACTGAATCAATTTATCAAATCTAAAAGATTTTTGGTGAAGCCTTTAAGGTTTTCTAGATATGAGATCATATCATCAGCAAACAGGGATACTGTGAATTTTTATTTTCCAATTTGGATACGTTGTTTTGTTCTATTGCCTGATTGCTCTGGTGAGAGCTTCCAGTACTATGTTGAATAAGAGTGGTGAAAGTGGATATCCTTGTATTTCTCCAGTTCTTAGAAGGAATGTTTTTAACTTTTCTTCACTAAGTATGACGTTGGCTGTAGATTTGTCATAAAGGACCTTTATTATGTTGAGGTGTATTCCTTCTATGTCTAGTTTGTTGAGGATTTTTATCAGGAAGGGATGCAGAATTTAACTGAATGCTTTTTCTCTGTCTATCGAGATAATCCTGTGGATTTTTTCCTTAATTCTGTTTATGTGATGTATCACATGTACTAATTTGCATATGTTGAATTATTCTTGCATTCCCAGGATAAATCCCATTGGATCATAGTGTACTATCTTTCTGATGTGCTATTGGATTCTATTTGCTACTATATTCTTGAGGATTATTTCATCAATATTCACCAGGTGTCATATTACCTGACTTCAAATTATACTTCAAGACTATAGTAACCAAAGCAGCATGGCACTGATATAAAAATAGACACATAGAACAATGAAACAGATGAGAGAATCCAGAAACGAAGCCACATACCTACAACCAACTAATCATTGAAATAGTCAACGAAAATATACACTGGGGAAATGAGAAC
This sequence comes from Piliocolobus tephrosceles, assembly GCF_002776525.5. Classification (NCBI taxonomy): domain Eukaryota; kingdom Metazoa; phylum Chordata; class Mammalia; order Primates; family Cercopithecidae; genus Piliocolobus; species Piliocolobus tephrosceles. The sequence goes on along the minus strand of NC_045445.1, from coordinate 111,569,157 downwards.
CTACATAATAAATGGTGCTGGAAAGATTAGATAGCCATATGCAAAAGAAAGAATGACTCCTACCTCTCACCATATAGAAAAATTAACTCAAGGTGGATTAAAGACCTCAAACTATAAAAATTCTAGAAGAAAACCCAGGACAGACTCTTTCGGACATTGGCCTAGGGAAAGAATTTATGATCAAGTCCTCAAAAACAAATTTGCAATGAAACCAAAAATAGATAAAATGGGACTTAATTAAACTAAAGAGCTTCTGTACTGCAAAAGAAGCAATCAACAGAGTCAACAGATAACCTATGGAATAGGATAAAACATTTGAAATCTATGCATTTGGCAAAAGGCTAATATCCCGAATCTACAAGGAACTCATACATCTCAACAAGAAAAAAAATAACTCCATTAAAAATTGGGCAAATTACATGAACAGACATTTTTCAAAAGGAAATAAACAAGTTGCCAACAAACATAAAAAAAGTCAACATCTCTAGTTATCAGAGAAATGCAAGTCAAAACCACAGTGAGATCTTACACCCATCAGAATGGCTAATAAAAACAATAAAAAGATCAGATGTTGGCAAGCATGCAGAGAAAATGGGATGTTTATACACCACCATTTACACTGATGGGAATGTTAGTTAGTATAACTGCTCTGGAAAACAGTGTGGAAATTTCTTAAAGAACTAAAATTGGAACTACCATTGATTCAGCAATCCTACTTCTGTGTATCTACACCCTCCCCAAAATATATTAAAAATAGACCTGCATTTGTATGTTTATCATAGCACTACTCACAATAGCAAAGATATGGAATCAACCTGTGTCTATCAACAGAGAATTGGACAAAGAAAATATGATGTATCTATCTATAGATAGATTGATGATAGATAGATAGATAGATGGATGGATAGATAGATAAATAGATATCTGCATGGAATACTACTCACCCATAAAAAGGAATGAAATTATGTCTTATGTAGCAACATGGATATGGATGCAGCTGCAGGCCATAATCCTAAGTGAAATAACTCATAAACATAAATACCATATGTTCTCATTTACAAGTGGGGACTAAAATATAGGCACACATGAACATACAGAGTGGAATAAAAAAATTGAAAAATTACCCACTGGGTATAATATTCACTTTTTGGATAATAGTCACACAAAAATCCTAAACTTCACGACTATGTGACATACGTATGTTCACCACTATGCAACATATACATGTAAGAAACGTGCACTTTGCCTGCTAAATATATACAAATGTTTAAAGAAAAACATAAAATGAATTTGCTATTTCACAAATCTGTGCAAAAAGTTAATTTGAGTGTGTTTAAGATAAATCATAATTTGCTATAATGTTTGGCACTTCAGTTGAAAACAATAAAAAAGTCCTCTATTTTATTCCTGATTTTTTTCTAATTTTTAAAATAAAATGTTTCCATATGTGTGAAATAATCTTTAGAGGGAGAAGAGCTTGAGGTCTATTCAGTAAATCATGAGCAAAAGTGAAAAGGGATCCTGAAGCTTTCCACTAACTTGTGTCCAAGTGTTTTGAACCACATGCCTTATGGGTGTTTACAAAGCCAGAAAAACAAGAAACAAAGGGAAGACTACACATTTAGGAGGTGAGTGTCTTTGGAGGAGGAGTACAATTTTAATTAAAATTATAAAAATGTTGGATGGTTTTTTTTGGGAAAAAATGTTATCAATACTGACATTAGCTTATTTTTCTTGAAAAAACATATTCAATACAAAAATGTGTATTTTGAAATTACGTATATATGTATTAATATATAGAAAAGAGCATCACTGACTACCTGTACTTGTAAACATGCTTCTTTTGTACATATATTTTCTTATCAGCATTTGTCAATTGTAAACATGAAAATTGATAAAATTGTATTATGTGCATATAGATATTGATGTGTATATACAAAAACCCATATATATGGAGAACACAGGCATATGGTAGTTGTACAGAAGACACTATTTTAGACTGATGAAAAGCTCTTCAAAGGAGCTAATGTTTCTATTGTATAAAGGAGAAGTGGTTTAAAGGTGAAAATAGGAAGCTGGGACCTGTAATATATTCAGGCTTTGAGTTTTCCTTTATGTTTATGTTCTTGCCAAATTTTGTTATCAGACTGATGCTGCCTTGATAGAATAGAATGAGTTAGGGAGAAGCCTCTCCTTATACAGTTTTTTGGGAATAGTTTCAATGTGATTGGTGCCAGTTCTCTGTACATCTAATAGAATTTGGCTATGAATCCATCTGGCCATCTAGTCCAAGGCTTTTTTTTTTTTTTTTTTGGCTGGTAGGTGTTGTTTTCTTTTATTACTGATTCAATTTCAGAATTTATTATTGGTCTGTTCAAGTTTTCTTTTTTTACTTGGTTCAATATTAGGCAGTTGTATTTTTCTGGGAATTCATCTATTTTCTCCGGATTTTCATTTTGTATGCATAGAGTTGATCATAATATTCTCTGGGGATCTTTTGTGTATCTGTTGGGTCAGTTGTGATGTTATCTATGTCATTTCTTTTTTTTTTTTTTTTTTTTTTTTTTTTTTTTTTTTTTTGAGACAGAGTCTTGCTCTTTCGCCAAGGTTGGAGTGCAGTGGCATGATCTTGGCTCACTGCAACCTCTGCCTGCCAGGTTCAAGCCATTCTCCTGCCTCAGCCTCCTGAGTATCTGGGACTATAGATGCGTGCCACCATGCCCAGCTAATTTTTTTTTTTTGTATTTTTAGTAGAGATGAGGTTTCACCAACCTGGCCAGGCTTGTCTCCAACTCCTGACATCGTGATCTGCCCACCTCAGTGTCCCAAAGTGCTGATCTATGTCATTTCTTATTGTGCTTATTTGGATCTTCTCTTTGTTTCTTTGTCATCTAGCTAGTGGTCCATCAATCTTGTTCATTCTTTCAAATATCCAACTCTTGTTTTCCTTGATCTAGATCTTTACATCTTAATTTCATTCAGTTATTTGATAATTATAGTTATTTCTATTATTTTACTAACTTTGAGGTTAGTTCCCTTTTTCTAGTTTCTCTAATTGCAAGTTTCATTGTTAATTTGAAATCTTTCTAACTTCTTCATAAAGGCATTTAACTGTATAAACTTTCTTCTTAACACTACTTTTGCTATATCCTAGATATTTTGATATGTTGTGGCCCTATTTTCTTTAATTTCAAAGATATTTGATTAATGTCTTATTTTTGTGAGAGGGACTGGCAAGCAGAAGGGCTTGCGGGACAAATATGTGCCATCCCAAGTGGAAACCAGTCCTGCTTTCTCCTTGTCCAACTGTCAACTGGGGCTAGAGCTACTTAGAGGGATATGGGAAGCCCTGGGGGATGAGTGTATAGCCATACTCTGCGGTACCTGCATCCTGCACAAAAGCCCCTGCACTCCATGCCTGCTAAAGCATGGACCATTCTCTGACCATTCTCTAGGGAGATCCCACTGCCAGTTCAAATGTTCATGAGGGACACGAAGTACGTTGTAGCTAGGATCCCAGAGGTTCATGGTGAGAATAAATTCTGTCCCTTCACTCACCCATTCTCCAGGAGCTATTTAGGCCTGAGAACTAGCCAAGTGTTTGGGAGTCCTGTGCACCATCCCCTGCCTCCTCCCTCTTCACCCTAAGTGTTTATTTCACTTCTTTATCTACTCTTGATATTTCCTCTCTTAAGTTCTGCTCAAAGTATGTAAGTTTACTTGACATTCTGGTGTGTCTCAGTAGGAGCATTGCTTCCTGGCTGCATCTAGTTGGTCACCTTCCCACATTTTGTTTATCCATTCATCTGTTCATAGACACTGGGGTTGTTTCTACCTTTTGGCTATTGTGAACACTGCTGCAATGACCATTGCTGTGCAAGTAACTATTCAAGTCCTGGTTTTAAATTATTTTGAATATTTACTGATACGTTTTGAATGTGTCCTCCAAAGTTCATGTTTTGGAAACTTAATTCCCAACACAATAGTGTTAAGAGTTGTGACCTTTAAGAAGTGACTCATGAATGGCTTAAAGTAATTATTGCAAGAGTGGTTTTGTTACATAAACAGGTTTTTCTCTTGCTCTCTTTCATCCTCTCTCACCCTTTCACACTCCACCATGAAATGACACAGCAAGAAGGCCTGCATAAAATGCTGACACCTTGATAAAGTTCCCCTTGATAAAACATTAAATCATCTTAGACTTATTCACTATCATGAGAAGAGCATGGAAAAGTGTCCCGCCCCCCACTCCCACCATGATTCAATTACCTCCCACTGGATCTCTCCCACAACATTTTGGAATTATGGGAACTACAATTCAAGATGTAATTTGGGTGGGGACACAGTCAATCATTTCATTTTGCCCCTGGCCCCTCCTAAATCTGAGGTCCATACATTTCAAAACCAATCATGCTTTCTCAACAGTCCCCCAAAGTCTTAACTCATTTCAGCATTAACTCAAAAGTCCATAGTCCAAAGTCTCATCTGACACAAGGCAAGTTCCTTCTGCCTATGAGCCTGTAAAATCAAAAGCAAGTTAGTTAATTTCTAGATATAATGGGGTTACAGATATTGGGTAAATACACCCATTCCAAATGGGGGGAAATTGGCTAAAACAAAAGGACTACAGGCCCCATGCAAGTCTGAAATCCAGTGAGGCAGTCAAATCTTAAAGCTCCAAAATTATCTTCTTTTACTCTATGTCTCACATCCAGGTCACACTGATGCAAGAGGTGGACTCCCATGGCCTTAGGCTGCTCTGCCCCTGTGGCTTTGCAGGGTACAGTCCTGCTCCTGGCTGATTTTGCAGACTGGTATTGAGTGTTTGTGACTTTTTCAGGTGCACAGTGCAAGCTGTCAGTGGAGCTAGCATTCTGGGTTCTGGAGGATGGTGTCCCTCTCTCACAGCTCCACCAGCAGTGCCCAAGTGGGGACTCTGGGGCTCCAACACCACATTTTCCTTCCACATGACCCTAGCAAATGTTCTCCATGAAGGCTCCACCCCTGCAACAAACTTCTGTCTGGACATCCAGGTGTTTCCATACATCCTCTGAATCTAGGTGGAAGTTCCCAAACCTCAGTTCTTGACTTCTGTGCACATGCAGGCCCAAAACCATTTGAAAGCCACCAAGGCTTGGGGCTTGCACCCTCTGAAGCAATGGCCTGGGCTCTACATTGGCCCCTTGTGGCCATGGCTAAGACACAGGGCACCAAGTTCTGAGACTGCAAAAAACAGCAAGGCCCAGGGCCCAGCCCACAAAAACATTTATTCCTCCTAAGCCTCTGGGCCTATGATGGAAGGGGCTGTTGTGAAGACCTCTGACATGCCCTGGAGATATTTCCCCATTGTCTTGGCAATTAACATTTGGCTCCCGGTTACTGATGCAAATTTCTGCAGCTGGCTTGAATTTCTCCCCAGAAAATAGGGATTTACTTTTTATTGCATTGTCAGGCTGCAAATTTTCCACACTTTTATGCTGTGCTTCCTCTTGAATGCTTGACAGCTTATACATTTCTTCGACCAGATACCCTAAATTATCTCTCTGAAGTTCAAAGTTCCCCAGACCACTAGGGCAGAGACAAAATGCCGCCAGTCTGTTTGCATTGCAAGAGTAACATTTAGTCCAGTTCCCAAGTTTCTCATCTCTATCTGAGACTAACTCAGCCTGGATTTTATTGTCTAAATCACAATCAGCATTTTGGTCAAAGCCACTCAACAAGTCTCTAGAAAGTCCCAAACTTTCCCACATCTTCCTGTCTTATTCTGAGCCCTCCAAACTGTTCCAACCTCTGTCTGTCACCCAGTTCCAAAGTTACTTCCATATTTTCAGGTACCTTTACAGTAGCACCCCACTCTGCCAGTACCAATTTACTGTATTAGTCTGCTCCCACGTTGCTAATAAAGACTTACAAGAGACTGGATAATTTATAAAGGAAAGAAGTTTAAATTGATTCACAATTCCACATGACTAGGGAGGCTTCACAATCATAGCAGAAGGTGAACAAAGAGGAAAGTCACATCTTACACAGCACTAGGCAAGAGAGAGAGTATGTGCAGGGGAATTCTCCTTTATAAAACCATTATACTTCTCGAGAGTTAGTCACTATCACAAGAACAGCATGGGAAAGAATTGCACCCATGATTCAATTACCTCCCACCAAGTCTCTCCCAAGACATGTGGGAATGATGGGAGCTATAATTTAAGATTTGGGTAGGAACACAGCCAAACCATGTCACTCCTCTTCAATTTTTTCAAAGTGTTTGCAAAGAATTAGTTATTTTTCTTGAAGTGATAAAATTCACCAGTGCAGACCTCTGGTTAATCACTATTTTTGGTTGGATGTTTTGATTACTGCTTTAATCTTTTACTAGTAATAGTTCTATTCAATTTTCTAATTTCTTCATGATTCTGTGTTGGTAGATTGTGTATTTCTTAGAATTTGTCCATTTTATCTAAGTTAACCAACATTTTGCATAAAACTGTTAACATTATTGTCTTATAATGCTTTATATTTCTGTAATATTGATAGCTATAGTCCCACTTTTATGTCTGATCTTGGTAACTGGAGTCTAATTTTTAATCATTAGCCAATGTAACTAGAGGTTTGTTAATTTTATTGATGTTATTAAATAACAAATTTTTATTTTCACTGATTTTCTCTGTTGTTTTTCTATTCTCTATTTATCTCTGCTCTAATCATTATTATTTCTTTTCTTATGCTAGGTTTTGATTCAGATTTCTTTGCTTTTACTAATTCTTTATGGTGTAAGATTAGTTATTGTTTTGAGACCTTTCTTCTATTATGTGTTTACAGTTACATCTTTTCCTCTTAACACTGGTTTCATTGCATCTCATATTTTTATTGTATGTTGTGTTTTTATTTTCATTTGCCTCAAAGTATTTTCTAACTTCTCTTATGTTTTTAATCAACTGGCTGATTAAGAGTATGTTGTTAAATTTTCATGTATCTATAAATTTTCTAATTTTCTTTTGGGTCTTCATTTCTAGTTTCATTTTATTGTGATAAGAAAACATGTATTGTATAATTTCATACTTTTAAAATTTGTTGAAGTTAATTTTGTGTCCTAACATATGGTCTGTCCTGGATAATGTCCTATGCCTACTAAGGAAAAATTTGCATTCTGCTATTTTGGAGCAGAGTGGTCTATATATATTAGTCATAAAAGTTTAAACCTTCAAAATTCAAAGTTTTATTTCTGATAACTATTTTTCTCTTGGATGTCTCTTCTTTCCCTTCTGTATGGTAAATTTCTATGTTATGGTTCTCCTGACCTGTATTCTTAATCTCATAGAATGTTAGACCACATTTCCTGTTACCAAACTCATAAAATGAGGTTTGCATGGTATGGTTTAAAAATATCTGATGGGACTACTTTAGAGCAAGCATACATTTTTCCTGAGGGTTTTCATCATTGGCAAATCATTTTTTGGTTTTTTTTTTTTTTTTTTTTTTGGCATGTGGCTCATTTCTCAGCATTCTGGATGCTAGAGGTTTTTCTCTGTAGCAGCTAAGTGTCATCAGTGAAGACACATGTTTTCACAAAAGTTGAAAAAAAGAACATTTTTCCATGATGGTTGTCACGATCCTGAGGGAAAAATGAGTCTACAGTTGAGGTGCAATTAAAACACAACTACAAGGTTTTTCTAGCTCAGTAACTGAAGCAGAAGACTTGTTCTTCTCAGAGTATCAACTGGCATCACAGTGTCAACCATGCCATGGTATTTCCTAGGTGCATGGATGATGTGGTTAGCTGTGCCCTGGCATCTGGGGAAGGGAAATAATAAAAAATATGAACAACATGATCCTCTGAATTACAGAGGGGGATGTGTTGCATACCATGCTTATAAATTGAAGTCTAATGAGTTATACATAATCAAACTTCAGCCTTTATAAAGAAAGGAAGTATTGGCTTTCTATCATCAGGAGATGCTTAATTAACATGTCATGATAAAGTCCCTAATGGCTATTTTTATATATTTTTGATTACTTTTTACTATGGTACTTTTGCCTCATATATAGAATTGCCAACCACATGTTTTTATTTGTAGAACACAGCTGTTTTTTCAGGTAGCCCATATTTTTTCACACTTAATACAACTAAACTAGTATTATTTTACTTAGACTCATGAGCAAAATCTACCAGACATATAAAAAGTAATAGGTCTACAAAAGATTTGGAATATGAGGGAGAAACCAGATATTTGGGAGTCAGTCTGTACTTTGCAGGTGTCTGATCTTGGTAAATTCATCGGTCTTGGTTAATTTAGGTCCTCCTCTTTAAAATACCAGTTCTAAAATCAACCACATAGAATCTCTAGGAATTTATATTAGGAAAATACACATAAAGCATACAACATCGTCTCAAAAATTATGCATTTAATAAACTCAGTAATTTTTTTAAACGGTAATTCCTTAATACCACTTCTAAAATAGCTTGAGACATGGCCTAGAAATTTGCATTTAACAAACTTCCTGAGCAAGTCTAATTATAGATCATAAGTGATACATGTCACTCCATGGGGACAGAAATTAACAACAAAAATAATAATATGGTTCCAAGATGGCCAAATAGGAAGAGTTCCAGTCTACAGTTCCCAGCATGAGCGATGCAGAAGACAGGTGATTTCTGCATTTCCAACTGAGGTACCGGGATCATCTCACTGGGGCTTGTCAGAGAGTGGGCGCAGGACAGTGAGTGCAGCCCAACCAGCGTGAGCTGAAGTGGGGCAAGGCATCACCTCACCCAGGAAGTGCAAGGGGTCAGGAAACTCCCTTTCCTAGCCAAGGGAAGCTGTGACAGACGGCACCTGGAAAATTGGGTCATTACCGCCCTAATACTGCGCTTTTCCAACGGTCTTAACACACCAGGAGATTATATCCCGTGCCTGGCTCAGAGGGTCCCATGCCCACGAAGCCTCGCTCATTGCTAGCACAGCAGTATGAGAGCAAACTGTATGGCAGCAGCGAGGCCGGGGGAGGGATGCCCGCCATTACTGAGGCTGGAGTAGGTAAACAAAATGGCAGGGAAACTCAAACTGGGTGGAGCCCACCTCATCTCAAGGAGGCCTGCCTGCCTCTGTAGATTCCATCTCTGGGGTAAGGGCATAGCCAAACAAAAGGCAGCAGAAACAAAATAAATTTCCAAAACTCCACTCGAACAGTCTCACATTGCTTTGAAACATCTAGTGCTCAAAGATTATTTAAACATAGGCGTTATAATGGTTAGAAAGCAATCTAACCACCCAATGGTCGTTTTAAAATTAAAGAGTATTTACAGTCAGATATGAATTCCCTTTTATGTCTGAAAAATTTATTGTAATTCTTATCCATTCATTTTTCATACTATTTCTTTTTCTCACACACAAGTGGATTCCTCAAGACAGTTTCTTTTCTTTTTTCCTACACAGGTAAATCTGAACAATCTATTGCACCACCTAGTTGTAACCTCTGTTAGGACTCAGCTTGTAAAAGTCTTATTCACAATTCTACCCCAATAGCAAAAGTGGCATATAGTAGATACTCAATAAATATTATTTGTAGTAAATTATCAAATTAATTATTAATTCTAAAAATTAAATCCAAGTGCTTTTTCTACTGGATTAGTCTGTTTTTGCATTGTTATAAAGGAATACCTGAGACAGGGTAATTAATAAAGAAAAAGATTTAATAGGCTCATGATTCCACAGGCTGTATAGGAAGCATGATAGCATATACTTGGCTTCTGGGTAGGCCTCAGGAAACTTACAGTCATGGAGGAAGGCAAATGGGGAGTGAGTACTTCACATGGCCAAAGCAGGAGGAAGAGAAAGAGAGGGGAGGTGCCACACAATTTTAAAGAACCAGATCTCACAAGAACTGATTATTGTGACAACAGCACCAAGGGGGATGGTGTTAAACCATGAGAAACAGCTCCTATAATTCAATTATCTCCCAGCAGACCTCACCTCTAGCACCAGAAATTACATTTCAACATAAGATTTGGTCAGAGACACAGATCCAAACCATATCATTCCACCCCTGGCACCTATCAAATCTCATGTCCTTCTCACATATCAAAATACTATCACTCCTTCCCAACAGTCCCCCAAAATCTTACCTCATTTCAGCATCAACTGAGAAGTCCACAGTCCAAAGTCTCATCTGAGACAAGGCTGGTCCCTTCCACCTATGAGCCTGGAAAATTTAAAACAAAAACAAAAACAAAAAAACAACAAAAAAACAAGTTAGTTACCTCCAAGTTTCAAAAGGTTATAGGCATTGGGTAAATACTCTTGTTCCAAAAGGGAGAAATCAGCCAAAAGAAAGGGGCTACAGGCACTATGCAAATTCAAAATCTAGCTGATCAGTCATTAAATCTTAAAGTTTCAAAATAATCTCCTTTGACATCATACATCCAGGGTACCTTGATGCAAGTGGTGGTCTCCCAAAGCCTTGGAGAGCTCTGCTCCTGTGGCTTTCCAGGGTTCAAACCTTGAAGCTGCTGTCATGGGCTGGTGTTCAGTATTTGTAGCTTTTCCAGGTGCAGAGTGCAAGCTGTTGATGGATCTACCATTCTGGGGTCGGGAGGATGGTGGCCCTCTTCTCACAGCTTCACTAGGCAGTGTCCTAGTGGGGACTCTGTGGAGGGGTTCCAACCCAAATTTTTCCTCTTCTCTGCCCTAGTTGAGGTTCTCAGTGAGGCCTCCACCCCTGTAGCAAGCTTCAGCCTGGACATCCAGGCTTTTCCATACATCCTCTGAAATCTAAGTGAAGGATCCCAAGCCTCAACTCTTGCATTCTGTGCATCCACAGGCTTTGAACCACATGGAAGCTGCCAAGGCTATGACTTGCACTCTCTGAAGGAACGCCCAGAGCTGTACCTGGGCCCCTTTTAGTCATGGCTGGAACTGGAGCACATGTGATGCAAGGAGCAGTGTCCCAAGGCTGTGCAGTGCTGCAGGGCCCTGAGTCTGGCCCAGGAAATCATTCAGTCTTCCTAGCCCTCTGGGCCTGTGATTGGAAGGGCTGGTGCAAAGGTCTCTGAAATGTCTTTGAGTCCTTCTCCTTATAATCTTACCTATTGACACTTGGCTCCTTTTTACTCTTGCAAATTTCTGCAGCCTGTTTCAATTCCTCCTCTGAAATTTGGCTCTTTGTTTCTGCCATATAGACAGGCTGCAAATTTTCTAAACTTTTATGCTCTGTTTCCCTTTTAAACATAAGCTACAGTTTTATGTCATTTCTTTGCTCTTGCATATGAGCATATGCTGTTAGAAGCAGACAGGCCAATTATTGAATGCTTTACTGCTTAGAAATTTCTTCTGCCAGATACCCTAAGTCATCACTCTCAAGTTCAAAGTGCCACAGATTCCTGCAACAGGGGCACAATGCAGCCAGGCTCTTTGTTAAAGCATAGCAAAAGTGATCTTTACTCCAGTTCCCAGTAGGTTTATCATTTCCATCTGACACCTCCTCAGACTAACTTCACTGTCCATATCAATATCAGGATTTTGGTCACAACAATCTAAGTTTCTAGGAAGTTCCAAACTTCCCCTCATCTTCTTATCTTCTTCTGATGCCTCCATACTCTTCCAACCTCTGCCCATTACTGAGGTCCAAAGCCACTTCCATATTTTTAGGTATCTTTATGGCAATGCTCCTTTCCCAGTACCAATTTTCTATGTTGGTACATTCTCACACTACTATAAAGGAATACCTGAAACTGGATAATTTATTTTAAAAAGAGATTTAATTGGCTCATGGTTCCACAGGCAGTTCAGAAAGCATGATGGTAACATCTACACAGCTTCTGAGGAGGCCTCAGGAAATTTACAATCACAGTAGAAGGCAAATGGGGGGTAAGCCCTTTATATGGTTAGAGCAAGAGGAAGAGAGATATGGGGACAGTGCCACACACTTTTAAACAACTTGATCTCAGGAGAACTCACTATCATGATGACAGCAGCAAGGTGGGAATGGTGTTAAACCATGAGAAACAGCTCCCATAATACAATCACCTCCCACCAGGTCCCACCTCCAGCATTGGGAATTACATTTCAACATGAGATTTGGACATGGACACAGATCAAAACCATATCACTACAATTAGGTTTATATTAAAAAGTTAGAACACTATAGATATGGCATAATATTGATACTATGAAGATAAATAGGTAGAAAAGTGTCAAGATGATCTAAATATTTTAATTACCTCTACTCCACCTGTGGGCTATTATGTCAATTATAAACAATTATCCTTTGCAACTGCATTAAAAAAATCTCTTCACTTTTATCAAAGGCAGGCTTATCTGCATTAACAAATAAAATAACATAACATTAACTTTAGTTTGCTCTGCTCATTTTACCATAAAACCCAGCTCATCATAACTTGTCAGAGGAAATATTCACTCCCATTTTTTTGAAAGTTATTTTATAGTTATGTTTTCATGTTTACTGAGGAGTAATTAAAGTTTTAGATACTATAACTACATTACACATTAGAAAACATGAGTTGGGCAAATTATGAGATATACCAATATCATTTTTAAATCCTTAAGCAAATTTTAGTTTTACTATCCCCCTTAAAAAATGTTGTCTTAAATTTAAAAAAAATATATTTCTTAATGATGAACAAAATTTAAATAAATTAAATGCTATTTATTTTCACCAATCGACTCAAGTTTTTTCTTGTCAGTTTTTCAGACCAGAGCACGTTTATTTGCTAAATAATATGAACTCATTGGGATTGGAGTCTGAGGCTATTAACTTTCAAAACCTCCTTATAGGAGACAAGTTCAATCAGTCTAAAAAGCACAATGAGGCATGAAATCATTATGTTGCATTATGCAGCAATAACATTTTTTTCTTGAAACACCTAAAAATGAATGAGCACATTTTAGAGGCATGCGAACATATATTCTACAGGGTAGGCTGAGATTAATTCAGCATGAAAAAGTTTCAAAATCCTACTGGGATGTATGTTTAGATAGTTTGGGTGTAAAGTTTATGATGACATGGAGGAATAAAGTATACAATGCAGAAGGTAACCAAAACAGAATTCCAAAAGGAAGGAGATGAGAATTAAAATTAATTACCTCTGTTGCACTCTGTCTCTCATATAAGCAGATCAATGAGATTACCATTTTATGTTTAATAATCCATATTTTGAAATTGTAGAGAGTTAAAAAATTTGATTTCTTGTTCTTCCTGGTTTCCTTACACTACTCTCCAGATCCTTTACTAAAGGAGCAAAAATAAGACAAAGATAATTCACTTTTGGTACTGAAGAGGCCAGAACATATACTATGGAGTGCAGTTTTAGGTCTCAAGGAGATCATGTTGGCATAGATAAAGCTCATTAAAATGAGAAGGAGGGAGAAAAATGGTGATGAGAAGTACCCATTTCAGAAAGCATTGAAAGTGAGCTCTAGTGCCTTGATTTTGTCTGATACAATGTCCTGAGTGTTGGTGTCACCAAGAGGCCCATGGAAGATGTGCAATAAGAAGTAGTAGATTCATAGTGTATGTGTTGCTGATTTAAGAATAAACTAGAAATGAGGTAAATACAGCTGAGTGTGATTAGTCTACAACAGCAATTGAAAATTTGTAAATTCAAAGATAGCATGCCAAATCAGTTTATCCACAGGACATAACACAGAGACTAATGGGATTCATTCTAACTAAAGCCTTTTGAAACATGTCTTGAAGCCAAATCTTATGTCTAAACAAGTTTTACAGTTCTATCTTTCCCTGTGGAAATATTTCCACTAAATTAAAGCACAATCATGTTTGATGTTGTGTCAAGATTAAACCACAATTTTAGCCTCTTGCTGGACAGCTGATTTTATTTCTCACACACTTATTTGAATTGGCAAGTCCAACAAACAACTGAGTTGAAGAGACCTGACTGAAAAATTCATGAGGGAGCCTTCTGAAGTTTGTTCTTCACTTTTCAGTAACAAATCAAATTGTTTTCATGGAAAAATGAGGTTTATTTAGGGCATCAAAATACGTAATAGGAGGGGCTTGTATCTTGCCCCAGGGAAAATAGTCAGTTATATCAGATCACCTTATTTGTCCTTATTTCAACCTACTGTCCTGATAAGAATCGTTCCTCTGTAAGTTAGAATTACCTTTTACTCTCACAAAGTATTTTTCACAACATTTTAATAGAGGCATTTTAAATCATGTATTCAGGTAGCCTACAGCTTAGGAATTCATAGCATCATTAATGTTTAAAAATCTAGCATGAGTCTCTTGATGATCCTAAATGATTTTTCTTTGGTTTTCATTCTCTTGCAAAAATAATAAAACCTGCTCAAAATAATAATTCCACCAAGTATGAAAATATTAAATATATAGTGAGATAAGTTATATGAAAGCATATTATATATATATATATATATAAGTATGATATATTTGGTATATATACATGTATGCACACGCTATACATATATATGAAAGCTCCACTATGTGAAAAATCCATTTCTAGGTGTCTTAAATAAAATTAAAACACATGATAAAGGCTGTCTGCTTCTCAAAGAAGTTTAAAATTTATGTCAAATGTACATAAACACTTAAATTGATAATTATGTGCAAGGGCAGTATGAATGTTGACAGTAATATATTAATGGAAGAGTTCACATGCTTTTCTTTATCTACTGTCTTTGCTTATTTCTACTGCCATGAAAATATTGGTAACAAACACCCCTTCCTCAGAGAAATGCAATGGCCGTGAATATCTTGTAAGTCATTTCTCATTTTATTTAACAAGAACACAAAAAGCAAAATAAAATAAAGGCATATTTTATTTTACATCCTAACTAATGTAAAACCTTCTCAATGACCCCATAATTTGGGTAAAAATAGGCAATCTGCTCCTTTACAGAAGTTTTAATTACTATGGCAAGTCCTAATCTTTATTTTTAAATCTCAAAACTCACAAAGGACTCTCTAAAAAGAGAGAGTCTTGCATCCTGTCAGATGACTTAGTGTGTAGGTTTCTATAAACTCCTACAAGAAGTCAGCATCAATGACAAGAGAAGAAACATTTCTTGATGAAGTATGTTGATTCTAAGAAAAGCCAATCATAAAGATGACTGGGGACACAGACTTAGAGGAAAAGAGCCTATTCATGAGGGAACAAGTCATTAAGACTGTTCTTATTACTTGGGAAGTTCAGGGATTGTGCATCCAAATTGGCCATCAGGTGGGTGAAGACTTGTTCACTAATTAGACCCTAATTTGTGGGGCATTGATCTGAGGAAGCATAAATGAATCATCAACAAATACTTTTGCCACACTTGTGTGCTTTATCCTCACAAAGAACAGGTAAATTTTCCCAAAGTAAAATATAGTATTATTAGAGAAGGGATGAAAAAGGAAATCAAATAGAATAATACTGCTCGATATATGTACAGCACACAACATGTAGTTACTTTTGGATGCCTTTTTTTTCCTAAATGAAAAGTTACTCTGAGAACTATCAAACTTATAAAACCAAGGTCTCTAATATACATTTTTTCAGAGGAAAATCTAGTTTTCAATTTATTAAAGGGAAAAAAAAGTACTTGTAAGTGGAGAAGGGGGTGTAATTGCTGTAAATAAATTGGGAGCTCATTGAGAGAAGGCATAGTGAACTGACCCTGTCCTGAGTCAACTGGTTGTGGTAAAGGCCAAGGACCAGGAAGAAGAATGTGAGGGCAGGAAGCTGTGGCTGTATCACCTGGTGTAACCTGATCTGTCTTAACAACAAGAGCAACAACAAAAACAGTGACCAGAAGTAACCACTGAAAGTACAAATTATGGAGGGAATTCAGGATGTACCTTAATCCAATATGACTAATATCTTTATAAACATGAAAGTTTGGAGATAGAGTTGCATAGAGGGAGAAAATCATGTGAAGATAAAGTCAGAGATCAAGATGATACTTTCACATGCCATAGAATTCCAAGTATTGCCAATCAATTACCAGAAGAGAGAAGAGGATAATGGATTAGAAACTTCCTCACAGTCCTCAGAAGGAACCATTCTTGCCAGAACCTTCACCTCAGACTCTAGCATCCAGGATTGTGAGAAAATAAATTTTGTGGTTTAATCCACCCAGGTTGTGGAAAACTAATAGAGAGCCCTAGACTTTTTGGATCTTTAAATTAAAAAGACTCGCTCCAGTTTCCCACTCATCAAACTCAACCACAGGGTAGGGTAGTTTTCCTAAAATACATTTTTATTTTTATATTTCTTTTAAACTGTATTGCAAATGAGAGCATTTGTTCAACAAAGATTGATGAGTGCTTTCTAGTGACAGATTCTGTTTCAGGCAATGTTACCAAATATGGTTGGAAATAAGACGGGCAAGTGTTCACACTTTGGAGCTTACAGAATATTTGGAACAAATGAACAAATATGATAAAATAAAGTAAACTAGAAACTAGAGAGCAACAACAGAATGGGAACTATTTCTGTAATTTGTACAGAGAAATTCTTTGTGAGAAGTAGTCATTTGAGAGAACTGAGTGAAACAGGAAGCGAGACAAGCTACTGTCTAGAAGAGCAGAAGGGATAAACACATAACCTCAAGTGTATCATTATCTTGTCTTGGGGAGTGAGTGCATGGTGAGGTGATAGAAAAGGGCTATTGAAAGTATAGGTTTATAAATACTTATCTGGATAAATTAGCACACCAAGAAGTTCTTTTATTCAATTATTGTCTGTAATAGATCAGAGTGCTTGTACTAATCAGAATGAAAGTACAAGGAGACCTAAAAAAATAAATTGCCTGAATTAAAAGAAAAAAATTTATCATAGATAAATGATGTTATTCAGAGTATTGTCAATATTTTGTAAAGTATTAGATTTCATTAGAATTTAGACAAAATAGCAGACGTAAACTAGTGAATGCGTAACTGGAAGAAATATATAAAATCCAGAGATAAGAAAGATGAAGGAGCAGGATGCCCCACAATTATATATGGGCCAAAATACTTTTGTGAGAACTCAGTAATCTGTTTAAGAAGTTTTAGTACTCTAGTTGAGCACACAACTAAAATCAGCCACAACTGAGAACAAACATTGGTAGGAATAACAATTTCATTTTACCAGAGCCAGCTCCTCTCATAACTCTGCACAGTTTAATACCTAGAGACATTGCCTCAGCCCACAACTTTTCCCTTGGGGGGAAAAAAGACAGTTGGTCATGGGTACAACATCTCAGCCTTTTAGTTCACTGTCAGAGGGGTCAGTTTATAGCTTGCCTCATATAGAGCACAGACAGAATTGGCATAGTTTGGATGCTTAGAAGTAGCTAAGAACAAAGAAAATTGAACTGGTTGTTTCCTGCATCCAGCAAAGTTCCTGAGACTGAGAGAAGACACAGAAGTTCAGGTTTCTCCCTCAGGAGAGAAAAAGCGGAGTGGAACATATCTTTAATGCATCAAACCTCCAGTGTGGTAAGGGGCCAGATTTTACTTTGTCTCACTCAGAGGGCTGATGGAATGGGCGTAATTTGTGGGAACAGGTAAGAGCAATGAAAAAGGGGTGGGCACCTTGCTGCAGCCACTATGGCTCAGCAAGAGTGGGGAAAGAGAACTTGAGGCTTCTCCACAGAGAAGGCGGTGAAAGGAGAGGCATGTGCTTCCAACATTCCAGAACACAGTACAGAAGTCAGACTCCAGAGGAAGAAGGAGAGTACGGGCTCCTGACAAAAGGAAAACTAAACAATTCATCTAATTAGAAATCTGCATAAAAAATTCCAGAGCTAACACATATGTAGAAAAGGTTTGAGATGCTTCCAGAATCTCTATACAGCTAATAGATGAATTACTTTTCCTGTTAAAATCAGTTTGTAATGACTGAAAGAAGTGGTTGTTTATTCAAATTGACAGACATAAAAGCAAAATTATAAAAACATGGGGAATTGGAAAAACAGAACACAGTAAAAGGTACAAAATAACAAAATAAATCTCCCAAAACAGACTTAAAAAAATAGAGATCTATGAATTGTCTCATGATAAACTCAAAATAATCATCTTAAAGAGGCTCAGTGTGTCACAAGATAACACAGATAACTAAATAAAATCAGAAAAAATATAAATAAACAAATTCAGAATATTAAGAGATAGCAGCTGTGAAAATACTGAACAAATTATGGAGCTAAAGAATAAAATAACTGAACCAAAAAAACTCACTAGAAAGCTTTAACAGCAGACTTAATCCAACATAACAAAAGATTAGCAAAGTTGAAGGTAGGTCACTTGAAATTATTTATTAGGAGGAGGAAAATTTTAAAAATAAAGTATTTAAAAGGGTCATGAAACCCTTCTGGACATATAGGATACTATTAAGTTAACCAGTATAGGCATTATGAGAGTTACAGAGGAGAAGAGAGAAAGGGGTAGAAATTTTATATAAAGAAATCATTGCCCAAAAATTTACAAATCTGGAGATAGAAATGACAATACAGACTCATGAAGCCCAAAGAATCCCAGAAAGAATGAACACAAAGCAGTGTTGACTGAGAAACTTTATAGTCAAATTTTCAAAAGTCAAAAGCAGGCAGAAATATGAAAATTACAAGAGAAAAGTGATTCATCATATACAAGGGAATGATTATAAGACTGTTAGTGGATTTCACAGCAGAAGCTTTGGAAGCCAGAAAGGACTGAGATGATATATGCAAATAGCTTAAATTTAAAAAACGACAGAACAATTATATATTCTAAAAAAGTCCTTAAAAATGAGAGATAAGTACTTTCCAAAATGAACGAAAACTAAGAAATTTATAACCTCTATCTCAAAAAATGCTAAAGAGAGCTCTTCAAGTGGAAACAAAAGAATTTAAAAATGCAAGATGAAAGTTAGTGTAATAACTCATGGTAAATGTAAATATATAGACAAATAGGGAATACTGCAATACTGTTATGTCTAGTTGTGAAACAGTTTTCATTCTAGTATAAAAGTTAAAACACAAAATGTTAAGGATAAATACAACTGTGAAACATATGCTAACGAATAAACAATATGGAAAGATGTAAAGTATGACATAAATAACATAAAATTAGTGTGGGGGACAAAAGTGTAGTTATATGTGGTTGAAGTTGTTACCATCTTAAAATAGACTTACAACTAAAAGATGCTTTATATAATTGTAATGGTAACTGCAAAGAAAATATCTATAGAAGATACACAAAAGAGAAATGAATCAAAGCATATTGGAGCAAAAAATAAATTACAAACGAAGCACAAGAGAAAAATAGGACAAAGCACTGAAAAGACAAACAGAAAGCAATTAACGAAATGAGTTTTTACCTATCAATAAGTTCTTTAAACAGCCCTGTTTACAATGACTAAGATTTGAAAGCAAGCGAAGTATCCTATCCATCAACAGAGGGATGGATAAATAAAATGTGCTTCATGTACACAATGGAGTACTGTTCTGCCATAAAAAGATGAGATCCAGTCATTTTCAATGACATGGAACTGGACATCATTATGTTAAGTGAAATAAGCCAGGCACAGAAAAACAAACTTCACATGTTCTCTCTCATTTGTAGGATCTAAAAATCAAAACAATTAAACTCATGGACATAGAGAGTAGAAAGATAGTTACCAGAAGCTGGCAAGTATAGTGTGGGGCTGGAGGGGAGGTGGGGATAATTAATGTGTATAAAAGAATACTTGGAAAAAATGAATAAGACCTACTATATGACAGCACAGCAGTGTGACTATAGTTAAAGATAACTGTACATTTTAAAATAACTTAAAGAGTGTAATTAGATTGCAATTGAATGGATAAATGCTTGAGTGGATAGATAACCCATTCTTCATGATGTGCTTATTTCACATTGTGCGCCTGTATCAGAATATCTCATGCACCCCATGAATGTGTACACCTATTTGTACCATCAACATTTTTTTAAAATTTTTTAAAATAAAAATAAAAACAGATGCATTATTTTAAAAAGGCTAGCCATTCAGTCATCATTCGAGGGGACAAAATTAGGGCCTAGGTTAGAGTAGAGAGAGGACAGGAGGAAGGAATGGATTACAGTGATTTTTAGATAGAATTTAGTGTACTTGTTGACTGATGGAACATAAGCTATGAGGGAGGAATGACTGAAAGTGTTCCAACATAGGTGTCTGAATAGATGGGGATGTTGTAAATCAGAGTAGAGGCAGAGGGGATGAGCAGGTCTGCAATAAAGCACATAAGGGAAAATGAGTACTTGGTTGCACTTGTGTTGAATTGGAAGTGACTATGGGCCATATAGGTCATGAGATGGCCTAGTCTTAGTCAGACATATATGATAGTCAGAGCCCAGCAACAGCAATCCTCAAGTAGACTATGGGCCAAGTGGTCTTGAAATATGGGCCTGAAACTCTTGCTGCCTTTTGAAACTCTGCTTTTTTTTTTTTTTTTTTTTTGACAGAGTCTCGCTGTGTCACCCAGACTGGAATGCAGTGGCGCAATCTCGGCTCACTGCCACCTCTGCCTCCCGGGGTTCAAGAAATTCTCCTGCCTCAGTGCCTCAGTTTCCTGAGTAGCTGGGACTACAGGTGTGCACCACCATTCCTGGCTAATTTTTGTATTTTTAGTAGAGGTGGGGTTTCACCATGTTGGCCAGGCTGGTCTTGAACCCCTGACCTCGTGATCCGCCCGCCTCGGCCTCCCAAAGTGCTGAGATTACAGGTGTGAGCCGCTGTGTCTGGCCAAAACCCTGCTTTTATGGGCAAACACATTGAGAGCTAAAACAGCTATACTAGAAATGGAATTTGGGGACATAATATATTTAAAATTTGGGATCAGCCTATATTTGGATTTTTAGTTGACTATTGAAATTGTATTGAGAGTGGTATAAACATGCATTACTTTCAAAAATCATAGTTAATTACCATAATAATAATAAGAAAGCCATACTGGATAGATACAGCAAAAAAGGGGCTTTAGAATTTGCCTCTCTACCTCATTCCTCAATGTCTTCTCTCTCTCTGGATTTTTACCCAAATAAAGAGAATCTCATGCTTATTTCAATATTTTTCCTGTTTGATGCTCATATTCATGGAAGAACAGAAATGTTTTTATATGCCTTGTGTGCAGTGGGATTATCCCCTATGCCCTGAAAATATTTGAACAATGTATTGAGCCAGGAGATCTATACCACTCCTGCTGTATGGGCATGTTTGTGCGCGCGCACACACACACACACACACACACACACACACACACACACACGCATACTTGCTTCCGATTCATTAGTCTATCTTTGAATATTTCACTGTGCTAACCTCCCTCAAACTCTCAAGTCTTTGTCCATGCTTTTTCACTTTCTGGGGTTTATTTCCCTTTTCTGCCTTCATGCTGATTTTTCTGGCTAATCCTTTGTCTTCCTTCAAGAACCAGCTTGCTTGATGCTCCCCTTCCTCATAAGCATTGTCAGAGTCCTCTGGCTAAATCAGGAGATCCTCTGTGTTAATGTCATTACACAGCACTGCAATGACAGATTTTATTCCACATGTTTTCTTCCCTATACTGAGCATGGTGAAACGCAGGGCTCCTCAGTGCCTGTCCTTAATACCTGTTAAATCTGTGGGTGATCTGGGTGATGCTGGAGAATGAGAAGTCACAGCTGAGGATTAAGGAAAACCTTCACAGTGATTTTGAGATGAAGGAATAGAAAGTCCAAAAGAAAAAATCAATAGAGAACTAGTGAGTTTGCTTAATATAATCTACTATGTTTATACACTTTTCAGGAAAAAAAAGTTTGATCACACAAGTAAGCATATGCTGATAAAATTGGCCCAGATCCAATTTGATTCCTCAGGAGTAGGCTATTAAATTTGCTTATGAGAAGAGGAAAAAAACAGCCTTATCTGCTGGTTACATTTATTGATAGATATTTGCAGGGATATTCTGATGACTTATTATTCACCATTTGCTTCTTATGAGCAATCAATTCTCATTCTGACCAGGCACTAACTGCCTGGTAGCTGGCAATTGAAGACAGATTCACATCTACAGGAACTGAGAAGTAAATGGGCTTTCTCTTTTTCCCCACAATGACCCATGGCCATTTGCCACTGTCAGGTGCTGCTGTACCTGTTTTGTGATGGCCAGTAAACAAAGCACTAAAGTCTTGAGTTTAAGATCTTCATTGCACTTACAAATGATTTATTATATTACAATCATCTGTGGCAAGTCAATGGCAAAATAACAGAACCTCACTGTGAAGGCCACGGGTGACTGCCAAGGAGAAAAACAAGGTTCGCTGGTTAGAGGAGATTATATTCAAAGAGGGGAAAATTGAAAATCATGGAGCATTTGCAAATGCAGCCTGCATGGTATTTCTTCCTCTAGCAGTACTTCTTGAGGATGTTTCTATCATACAGGAATCAATCTATCATGTCAACTTCAGCCCTTTATGACCTGGCTCATACACCTGTCATTCGGAGGCTCACTTTCTACTGCATGATATTATCTTGCAACTACCTCAGCATACTGTACTGCTCAGCATTTTGGAATGTCCTCCTTTTAAACAAATCGAAATGTGATTCTTGTTTTTTTCCCCCCAACATCAAGATTTATCCCTACATTTTTTAGTGTTATTTAAAAACTACTTTAGAGTTAATGAACATTTCTCAAGAACATAAACCTGTAAATCTCCATGTTATTTTAACACCAAACTGACATTATATACTAAGAGAGAGACCTATTATATAAAAAGGAACTTAAATGAGTGTTACATAAAATATTATATAAAGTGGGAGAAAGTCTCCCCATGTACCAAGAGAGAGATGACTTTCTCCTTCCTGTGGAGAATAAATTAACACAATTTACCTGATGGATGCCTAGATGTAAAATACTATAAGCAAAATACAACCATGTTTTGGAGGAAAAAAAAAAAAAAACAAAGAAAAGAGGAGGAGAAAACTGCAGGATCCATGCAGCAATTTTAAACCAAATTTACAGGTGAATCTTCTCTCATAAAAAAAAAAATCAATTCTAGACAGAAAACTAGGTATTTACAGAAAACAAGGCTGTTTTAAGCTTCCTCTTCCAAATAAATGCTATCTGGGTGAAAAATAATGTGGAGAAATGCCATATGATAAAATACATTAATCCATCCACACATTTTTATCTTGCTCAACTAACATAGGTGTGGCAGCAGGGTCTGGGAGAGACTCTCTTTCAAATTTATTGTGATCCAACAAAATAATTTGACATTCAAGGCATAAGCCACAGCTCAGTGTATTGCACATTTACTGTAACTGAGGGATTCCAATGGAGACTGACAATCACAGGTTTTCACCTTTTTAGATACAAAGACAGGATGGACTCTGTGCCATGGAGTCAGAGTTTTTCTCTGGGACTTGACCTAGACTGAACCTCTCTTTGATGGCAAAGCTGTGAGGAAAAGAGCTGCCAGGGCCAGGCTGAAGAACATGTGAAGAGGCTGGCTTATGGAAGGCAATGGAGGCCACCAAAGAGAAAGACAGTTTGGCAAACAGCATGCCACTGTTCCTGCTGTCTATCAAAGGACATGGTTATAATTGTAAGTTCAAGAAGAAAGTGAAAAATAGAGAAATAGTGATGAAATACTGTCGTTGGAATAGAGGATAAAAGGCTAAGTGTAAATATTATTGTTAGGGTTTACACTAGCATTTAATCTTTTTATTGTGGTAAAATATGCATAACATAAAATTGAAAATATTTTCCATTTTTAAGTATACAGGACTGTAGGATTAACTATATGTACATCATTGTGAAACAGATCTGTAGAACTTTTTCATCTTGTGAAACTGAAGCTTTATAGCCATTGAACAATAACTTCCTTTATCCCCGCTTCCTTAAGCCCCCGACAATAACTATTCTGCTCTATGTTTGTAAAAGTTTGCCCATTTTAGATACTTCATGTAAATGGAATTTTGCAGTAATTATTTGTGACTGACTTATTTCACTTAGCATAATGTCCTCAATGTTTACCCATGTGATACCTGTATGATAGGATGTCCTTCATCTTTAAGGCTGAATAATGCCCCATTGTATTTTCTTTATCCATTTTTCTTTGGATTAGCATGTAAGTTGCTTTCACCTCTTGCCTATTGCAAATAATGTTGCAATGAACATGGGTGTGAAAATATCTCCTCCCAATCCTGTCTTCAATTATTTTGAATATATAGCTACAGTAGGATTGCTGCATCTTAAGGTATTTATATTTTTAATGTTATTTGAGAAAAGTCCACAATATTTTCCATAGCAGCTACACCATTTTACATTCCTCACAACAGTATACGAAGGTTCTAATTTCTCCATATCTTTATCAATACTTGTTTTTTTTTTTTTTTTTTTTTTTTTTTTTTTTTTTTTTGATAGTGGTTATTCTAACAGATATGAGTGGATATTTCATTGTAGTTCTTACTTGCATTTTCCTAATAATTAGTGGTGCTAAACATCTTTTAATGTGCTTCTTGGCAATTTGTATATCTTCTTTGGAGAAATGCCTATTCAAGTCTTTTGATCATTTTTATATCAGTTTTTTTTCCCTTGTTGAGTTGTATCTTCTAGATATTAATCCTTTGTCAAATACATAGTTTGCAAATATTTTGTCCCATTTTGTAGGTTTCATTTTCACAGTGTTGACTGTTTCCTTTGCTATGCAAAATTGAAGTTTAATGTAGTCTCATTTGCCTCTTTTTTTTTTTTTTTGCCTATGCTTTTGGTGTCATATCCAAGAAATCATTGCCAAATCCAACGTCATGAAGCTTTTCCCCTAAGTTTTATTCTAAAAGGTATACAATTCGGCATGTGGATATTCTGTTTTCAGTCATCATTTATTGAAGAAACTATTGTTTTCCCCTTTGTAGACTTTACACCCTTCTGCTAAGATCATTTGACCATATATGCCAGGGTTGATTTCTAGGCTCTCTATTCTGTTTCATTCATCTATATGTAGGTCTTCATATGAGTACCATACTGTTTTGATTACTGTAGCTTTGCAAAATATTTTGAATCAGGAAGTGTGAGACCTCCAACTTTCTTTTTATTTTCAATATTGTTTTGGCTACTTAAGGCCCTTTGAGATATCATATGAATGTTAGGATTTTTCTCTATTTTGCAAAAAAATGCCATTGAAATTTTTATAGAGTTTACACTGAACCTATAGAAGATTTTGGGCAATATGGTCATTTTAAGAATATAGTCTTCCAATCCATGAACATGAAAAATCTTCCAATTAATTTATGTATTATTTAATTCCTTTCTGCAATGTTTTGTTTGTTCCTTTTCATTCTTTTTTATCTATTCTTATCTGACTGTCTTATTTTAGAAAGCCAATCTTCAAGCTCTGAGATTCTTTCCTCAGCTTGGTCTATTCTGAAATTAATACTTATGATTGCAATATGAAATTCTCATAGTGTGTTTTCCAGCACTATTAGATCAGTAACATTCTTTTCTATGTGGGCTATTTTGTCTGTCAGCTCCTGCATCTTTGTATTGTGATTCTTAGCTTCTTTGGAATGGGTTTCAACACACTCTTGAATCTCAAAGATATTTGTTTTTATCCATATTCTGAATTCTATTTCTGTCATTTGAGCCATCTCAGCTCAGTTCAGAACCACTTCTGGAGAGCTGGTGTGGTCATTTGGAGGAAGGAAGGCACTGGCTTTTTGAGTGTCAGGGTTCTGGTGCTGGTTCTTTCTCATATTTGTGGGTTTTTATTCCTTCAATCTTTGAAGCTATTGACTTTTGGATGAGTTTTTTAAAAACTTATATTTGATAACCTTGAGGGTGTGATTGTGGTAGAAGGTGAATTCAATTGACAGGTTTCATTTCTGGAATAATTTAGGGGGCCAACGCTCACCTTCCAACTCTTGGACTGTGTGCTCTACCTCTGGGGGATTTGTGTTGGGCTCCAACTTTGTTCTTTGGCTCCTTGAGGTTAGAAATCCATTGTGCTGGGGAGCCCATGTACTCCCAGACTACTGATCACTACACTCCAAAGCATTTCATAGTGAGGCAGCAGTGGGATTTATCTTTGTTAACAGCTTCCAACAGTAGTGGTAGTGTGGAGGGGTGCATACTTGCCAGCTGTGGCAGGGTGCTAGTGGGTGCTGAGATGTCTGCCTCTGTGCAGGCATTCACCAGATTGGTTGAGGTAACATGGCTCAGGGGGACAGGAACACCGTGCTGGCAACTACGTGGGCAGTCACGCTGCTGGTGGTGTTGGCATGGGAGTGGGGAGTTGGCAGACATAGGCCTGTGTGCTTTCTCTGTGCACACAGAGCTATGCTTGCTTGGGAAAAGGGCTATCACAGGTGACATGTAATGGTTTGTTTTTACCCATTTCAATGTGGATTGGATGTTCTTTGATTTACCCTACACTGGTAAGCTGCAGTTTTTAATTGCTTTCTGCAGTTTTCATAAAGCTTCCTGGACTATATAGTTTTGAAGTCAGTGTTTTTTTGGGAAATGAGATCTGAGACTTCATATTCCACCTATCTTTCTGGGGTCACTCCTAAATCTTCGCACACGTTTTATGAAAAGGATTAAGTCACTGAGATAGAGGAATACGTTTTATATACTTAATAACCATTTTAGTAACTATTCTGTTTTGACTGCTTACCATGTGCCTGACACACGGTATATAATGATATTCTCACAGCCCTATCAATAAGAATTCAAAATGCCACTTCATGTCTCGAGTTTATTAAATAAGAGATACGAAAGAAAAAAATTAACGAAGTAGCCCAAGAGCACCCTTCCAGTAAAGGGTATGAATGGGATTTTCAACAAGACAATCCAAGTCCATGACCAATGGTTTTAATGAATTGTTTCAAAGTCTTTAGTATTTAAAACTTTAGGACCAGATAAAAGGCAAAATAAACAAAAGATCAAAACACAAGCAGACAGTGATTTAGTTTAGCAAATAAACATTAATGTTATTGCTTAACATCATAGGAAACAAAAAAGTCACAAGTATGAAAGAATTAAATAAAATATGACAGTAGATACAAAAAATTCATAAGCTCCTAGACTTTGGGGAAGAATGTATTTTTAACTTAATATTTATTTAAATCTGACAGGTGTGCCGTTCAAAGAGAATTGGATTTACTCTGATTTCTAAATTGAATAATCATTTTGCCTTGTGTAGTAATTCTGGATATTTATTAGAAAAGCCTTGAATAAAGCACATCAACAAGCCCTAGATATGTTTAATCAATGGAAACCTGAATGAATGGTCCAGAGACAATTTTCCAAACCCAATCAGATATAGGGAGTTATGGCACATTGTCTCCCTCAAGGAAAATTTTATGTTGAATCCCACAAAACCCAGCAAAACCTTACAAATTGGTTTCCTCCATCCCCTT
Source organism: Piliocolobus tephrosceles (assembly GCF_002776525.5). Classification (NCBI taxonomy): domain Eukaryota; kingdom Metazoa; phylum Chordata; class Mammalia; order Primates; family Cercopithecidae; genus Piliocolobus; species Piliocolobus tephrosceles. Next base: position 111,541,793 of record NC_045445.1, on the reverse strand, counting down.
ACCAACATCGAATTCAATATTACTTTGGTATACAATTAACTGGGGAGTTTTAGCTTTTCCAAGAGTCCAGACTCAACCTTGCTATGTTCTCTAAAGGAAAACTCTACGTTGACCCCCACAAAACCCAGCAAAACCTTATAAATTGGTTTCCTCCATCCTCTTACCAACATCTAATTCAAGATTAACTTGGTACACAATTGTTTGGGGAGTTTTAGCTTTTCCAAGACTCCAGACTCAACTTTGCTATGTTCTCAAATTATGCAATCATAGGAACAATTTCTAAGGCAGAGTATATCAGTAAATTATCTTCAACTACCTGCTTTTCTTTATTATTTGTCTTGCTGTTGGTTTTCTTGTTTCTGTTGTTGTAGCTTCAGCACCTCCTACAACATGGGGGAGAAGGTTGAGGGGCATTGGACAGATTTTTTATTAGATATCTTTTGTTCTAAACAGCCCATCTAAAGTTATAGTATTTAGAAAATATTCACCTCATTTTTCATGTCTTAGCAATACCAACAAAAACCTAACAGATAATTCTGGATCAGAATTTTAAAAAATCAGTGCGATGTTTCTTGTTTATAATTTAAGACTCTCTTAACTATCACTCACCAAGGACGTAACTGATTGGCAAGTTAGTGGCCTCCAAATGACCTACCCTGACTATAGCCAATTCACTTCCAATAATTTAAATTAAATAGCATCAAGTAAAAGTCATTGCTAAAGGTAAAAATATGAATAAATTAAAATAGGTTCCCTAAAGCACAGTTTATATTAAAACAGGTTTATATGAGAAAGTAAATTTAAATTAAAAGTATAAATGTAAAAGAAAAAATCAACAGCAGAGCAAAATTTGAATAGGACTTTAGATGAGATTATTCACTATTGATGGGCAGAATCAGGGCTCATTAATTTATGGAAAAGTAAAAATATAGATGAGGGAAAATAAAGTTGGTCAATTGCTCTTAGTGCTTCTTACTCCTCAGCAAATATCACCATTTCACTGAACTTAAAAAAATGAATAAGTATTTTGCACTGGTTCTTGGAAAACTTCCTCTGTGCATTGAATGCCTTTTAGTTTGACCAAAAATGTTTGTGAAATGCTTTAAGAGTATATATTGTTCGTTTTTTGTTTTTTTTTTTTTTTTAGACAGGATCTTGCTCTGTCACCCAGGCTGGAGTGCAGTAGCGCAATCTCGGCTCACTGCAAGCTTCGCCTCCTGGATTCACGCCATTCTCCTTCCTCAGCCTCCCAAGTAGCTGGGACTAGAGGCACTTGCCATCACGCCCGGCTAATTTTTTTTTTTTTTTTTTTTTTTTTAGTAAAGACGGGGTTTCACTGTGTTAGCCAGGATGGTCTCCATCTCCTGACCTCGTGATCCGCCCACCTCGGCCTCCCAAAGTGCTGGGATTACAGGCGTGAGCCACCGCGCCCAGCCATACTGTTAGTTTTAATATTAGTGGATAGGACGGTGGCTAAGAAACTTCCCTTGAGGATGCAGAGAGGCTGTGCCCTCAAGGTATTCAAGTCTAATGCCTCCCAAAATATTCACCTGACAATACAAAAAGAAAAATTATATTTGTGGATACATTCACATTATACCAAAAATTACAGATTGGTTTAGCCAGAAAAATGACTTGCACATATATGGAATTGTATACTCAAACAAATAGGAACTGACAGATTTTTCACATTTTCATTTTAATTTTGGTGTTGTAAAGATATAGCTGAAAGTGTGATAAAGTCCAAGATAGTAATTAATTCAGAGTTGTCAATTTTAGAAAATACTAGTTGTGTTGATATTCTAGGTGAGTTGTCCCTTTTGACTCAAACTTATTAACAAGTTCTGTTTCCTATCATTTATGTTATTTTAATTGTTATCACAGCCAAACATTTCCTATGCATGAGATACAGCAGAGTGTGAAGTGCCACTAATTTCTTTAGATGTATAATTTTAGAGCAATGCATAGAGAGGAATGAGGAGTTTCATTCATTTCATGGTGATAGTTTTTCTTTTGTTGATTGTACATAAATCTAGAAAGAGTATGTATGATGTGGTAAAAAGAGAAATGGCCTGGGTGACAAAAGGAATGGCCCTCGTACCAATTATCCCCATAGCCTTAATAGACAAGCTTTGAAGAGTCACCCAGGCTCTCAGCCTTAGTCCCCTCAATTTCAGCAGAAGGAAGAGAGGGAGAGAGGGAGGGAAAGAGAGAGAGGAAAGAAGTAAGAATGAAAGAAGGCAGGAAGGAAGGAAGGCAAGAAGGCAGGAAGGAAGGAAGGAAAAGAGGTAGGGAGGGATTGCAGGAGGGAGGGAGGAAGAAGGGATTGCAAGGGAAGAGACGAAAATGAAGGAGAGAGGAAGGAAGAAAACAATAAATAAGGGAAGTAAAGGACACAAATTGGAAAATATATGTATTATTACATTATGTCCAAATAATTTATTTCTTTTCTTCTGCTTCATTTTACCCTTCCACTTGAACTGAGATATTTTCAATATGTTCATTCATTCAAGAACACATATTAAACACCTGCCATTGCTAAATATTATGCTTCAGGCTGGAAATACCACAATAAATATCACATCATACCTGCACTGAATGTTTTCAGAGTGTAGTTAGGGTAACATGTAAAATATACAATGTCAATGCCTGCATATCAGTGAATAAAGCCAATCAGAAAGTAGAAGATATTTTCTTCCATAAGAAAGAATTTTTCAAAAATTTTTTTGTTTCTTTCCAGTGCTCTTCGGCTATTACTTCCTTTATGTTTTCTGACTTCTCCACTATTTTTAGGTCTCTCTGGATGTGGAGCAGATAGCAACAGAAATCAGGAGGTAGGCTGTTTTTGACTAAAATGAGATTTTGTTAGTGTCTTGCCAGGATCACCTTTAATTTTGGAATTTCATTTAGCTCTTCCTCTTCTTTAGTCCCCTTAATATTTCTTTTCTTTTCTTTTTTTTTTTTTTTTGAGATGGAGTCTCGCTGTTGCCCAGGCTGGAGTGCAGTGGTGCAATCTTGGCTCACTGCAAGCTCTGCCTCCCGGGTTCACGCCATTCTCCTGCCTCAGCCTCCCGAGTAGCTGGAACTAAAGGCACCCGCCACCACGGCCGGCTAATTTTTTGTATTTTTTTTTTTTTAGTAGAGATGGGGTTTCACCATGTTAACCAGGATGGTCTCAATCTCCTGACCTCGTGATCTGCCCGCCAACAGAGGCATTTTTTTCTAATGGTTCTCACCTGCTTTTTCTGGCGATACAAACAATGGAGTTCACCACACAGGCTTTTGGACTCTTGTCTGTATATTTCTGGGGATTCACACAAAAAGCCAAGAAGTAATGGTTTCTGCCAATACCTAGGTACACTGCCTTTGGACCTGGTTTCATACATCTGTCCCTTATCTGTAAAATAATTAAACTATAAACAAATCCTGTTAGTCAACAGACCGTTTAAGCCCAAACTTTCTACCACCTGTGTTTTGGAGAATTAGAGGCAGATGGTGCTTGGCAGGTATTTATCAATCAGCACACTGATTTCAAATTCTCCACTGAGCAAACATCACAGCTCATTTAGTAGGTTTGGAAGATGTTTTCACTATCGGACTCAGAAATGCTTTGGGAAATACTGTTTTTACAGAGCATCCTGTCAAATCCTCCAACAAACAAATATGCTCACTTCCTAACTGCCAGGCTATGTTCGAAAGACAGGACCAGAAGGCAGACTTTTGCAGGAAGAAAGGTTCAACTACTAGAGGCAAATATTTAGATTAACAAACCCTATGGCCCAGTCAAACTTGGTTCATGTATTAAATTCTTTTTTGGTAAATAAGCAAGTGCAGCCAAAAGGTTTGAGATGGATAAGAGTTGATAGTGTCCCAAAGACTCACTTTCAAGATACAATAAAAGCAGGTTTCAGATCAAATTCCAGTATATGCTCATTTATTAATTATCCATTTTCAAATGTCCATAAAGTAGTTCCAGCAACTTAGGCATGGTACCTGATAATTATATTTATAAAAAATATCCTGGATGATCCTGAAGTACACAAAAGTGTTAAAACCACACCACCAAGCTGTACAGACATCAAAATTAATGCCTCCCTTAGCAACCTTCTATTTCGTATTTGGGAAACTGGGAAAGAATAATGAAAAGAAGTCCAGGGATGGTAATATTTGAGACAGATTGTGCATTATCCATGCTCTTGAGCTTTATATTTTAAAATATAGAAATTATGTGTGAACATTATTCTTAAATACAGAGAGATAAAACCTACCCCAGACCTGCTGAATCTGCAAACTTACTGTTGGAGAGTCATATGTATTTTGCAGAAACTTGTGGCTGATTCTAAAGCACAGCAGCGTTTATGAATTATTCATATTGAGCTAGCTAGCTGGAAGCCAGTTTTCATTTCTCTCATCCAAGTTCCAGAGCTTCCAGCAACAGAAAAACACTCACTTTTCTGCACCCGCAGTTGCTATTAATTAGCACTATGATCTCAGGCAAGTCACTTAACACATAAGATCTCCAATTTTCTCACAGAAAAAAATCACATTAAACATAAGCTAATACAGATATCTTGATAAAATGTTATCCCAAGTCCATCCATTCAAAAACAAGTCATTGTTACAAGGGTGGTAGTAAGCAGTATTTTGATAATAACCAAAGCATTTCTTTCTCTTGTAATTTCTGACAATATTGGGCACCGTACTCATTGGCTCAGTGGTGTTCCTTGAATCAGGGGAGGGATAGCTCAGCTGAGAATAAAGAAGTCAAGAGAGTTTACGAGCAGAGTTTTACAAAAACTCACAGAACACACAGGAATTGTGAAAGTCTAGCTTTCCAATAAAGTTGCCTTGAAGCAAGCAGACTTGGAAAGTATGCCATATTCAGTTAACTTAAAAAATGGTATAATGATGTGAGAGCAGTTTCCTGTCCCTGGCCAAAAAAAGAACCAACATATTAGAGAAGCCAAAATAATTGGAAGATATGATCAAGGGAGTTAAATTGTGGATTAAATTTTCTAGGGCAATTTTTATGTGATAGAAATTAGACAGGCTTAGTGGAACCCAAACATAAAAAATGGGTTAATAAAAGCCTCCTAGAGAGGTCACAAGGCCACTTTAGCACCTTAATTTTAAAGTAGCAAGTTGTGAGTCAATATCCCTCAATGTGTATCACTGCTAAATTGTGAAAGTAGCCTACACCCTTCAAAAGGGCACAAAATGGCTGAGTGGACTGGAGACTTGAAGAGTCCTCAAAATGACAGAAAAATGAAGACACATATTGATATGCAATAAACTAGGCACCACAGAGCAGAGGGACATGGACATTTGAACAATAGAGGCAGTGGATAGATATTAACCAGTAAGATCAATTAAGTTTATACATCTCAGCCACAGTCAACATGGGTTCTTGTTGATTCAAATATTGTTATACACAAATAAAATCTCTCACACTCTCTTTTCCAAATGCCAGGTTATTTATAAATCATTGCTACAACATAGATCACCTCCAGGGCAAATAGAAGGAAAGAGAAGACAGAAAATTCCTGAATTAGGAGAATGTTACCCTAAAAAGATAGAGTTTCAGAACAGAATTTACTGAATTTACCTCAATTTAAAACATTGTCCAGACTATAGTAGACAAAAATTGTGACTACCTTACACCAAAGAGCTCATGGTTGGGTAGATAACAGATTATATCACCAGCACCCCTAAATCTGACTTAGGCCAATTTGGTCTTCCGCAATCCTTAGTTTATTTTTGATAAACCATGTTGTCCTAAAGTTGGGGATGAATAAAGGTATTCTCATAAACTTTTCTGTCAGGTTAAATCAAGTCTTAGAATTAATACTGCCACATATGCAGACATAGATCACTCAAACACTGATCATCAAACAGGCACAAAATAGTTCATGAAACTTGTTCTGTGGACTCCATGCAGTTCAGCTTTCTGTCTGTTTAGGTACTTTAACTAATTCTTTGCATAAGAGGGCCATCCTATGCTAATAAAAACCACTGCAAAGGCTGGAATCTCCAGCATTTATAATAGTTAGCATTATATATCCTCTCAAACCAGTGATTTCCAACCTTGATTGCATATTGAAATCACCTAGGAAGCTTTAAAAACCACTAATTCCTGGACTCCTCCCCTAAGGATTCTGCTTTAATTGTTAGGAGTTGTGACTTGGACATTTGTAGCTTTTAAAAGCAAGTACTTCTAATGTGCACTCAGGTTTAAGAACCATAATCCTAAACAAGTAGTGGGCACATGGCTGCGTGGAAGCTTTTCAGTTTAGTAAAGCCTTGGGTTTCATCCAAAAGTGTAAATTCTACCAACCTCATTAGATTCTTTTTTTTTTTGAGACGGAGTCTCACTCTGTTGCCCAGGCTGGAGTGCAGTGGCCAGATCTCAGCTCACTGCAAGCTCCGCCTCCCGGGTTCACGCCATTCTCCTGCCTCAGCCTCCCGAGTAGCTGGGACTACAGGCGCCCGCCACCTCGCCCGGCTAGTTTTTTTTTTTGTATTTTTTAGTAGAGACGGGGTTTCACAGTGTTAGCCAGGATGGTCTCGATCTCCTGACCTCGTGATCCGCCCGCCTCGGCCTCCCAAAGTGCTGGGATTACAGGCTTGAGCCACCGCGCCCGGCCTAGATTCTTAAAATCTCTGTGCATTGGGTGAACAATATCTCCTATAGTTTGAGCCAGTCCATAAACCTTAACTACTTTTCATTTTGCCTATAAGAGTTCATTAACAAAAAATTATTATTCTATTTATTGTGACTATTTAACCAATAAAATTTAATTTTCTGGTATTTAATATGTTAATTGGCAAAGTCTGGTTTGTTGACTGAGATACAAGGAACAGAAGCTCTTTCAGGAATTGCCTCTTGAGTTTGGACTTCCTCTTTAAGCACCAGCTAACTTTGTCTAGACTGTGTCCTTTAGTGTAATATTTGATTCCTAGTTAGTGCTTGAATTAAATATTTAATTGTGTGTGTGTGTGTGTGTGTGTGTGTGTTATTTGAAGTATTTGATAAACATTATAACACTTCTACCTGCTGTAATCCTGGTTGGGTAGGTTCTGTAACCTAAATTAAAGATGCCATTTTCAATGCCTTCCGTTGTCCTTCTATCGGGAGTTGATCTTTGTTTCCCACAGTAGACTCTACATCTTTTCAGCATTGGGATCATTTTTCTCTTACTTCAGCAAAGAAATCTTAATCATAAGAATGGTAATACTCAGTCTTAAATGACTTTGAGAAAACAACATAGAGTGTTGTCCTTGCATAGAAAGTGAAAGTAAAATGGTCTAATTCTAAAACACAAATCTCTGGCCATAGTTTCCTGCCTATAGGAGAATTACAGTTCAGTCTCTTGGCATTAACTGTCTGGCTCCAAATAAAAATTAGAAAGGACAACCCCTACACTGTCCCAGTAACATGGTCACTAGTCCTGAAGACCCTTTGACTTCAGTGACCTCCTAATCCTGCCTCACTTTCCATATCACTGGCCAAGATTTCTTAATGCTTATAGATTATTACAGAATGTGTTTCTGTTTTAATTTACACACACACACACACACACACACACACACAAAAACACACAATAGCGGTCCAGTCTGAGGTTTTAGTGCACACATCACCTGAGCAGTGTTCATTGTACCCAATATGAAGTTTTTCATTCCCTACCTCCCTCCTGCCCACTTCTTTCTGAGTCTCCAAAGTCCATTACACCACTCTACATGCCTTCATATAGCTGTAGCTTAGCCCCTACTTATAATTGAGGACATACAGTATTAGGTGTTTTATTCCTGAGTTACTTCACTTAGAATAATGACCTCTAGCTCCATCCAATTTGCTGCAAAAGACATTACTTCATTCTTTTTCATGGCTGAGTTGTATTCATATATATATACACACACACATATATATATATATCTATATATATCACATTTTCTTTATAATTGGCTGATGGGCACTTACATTGGCTCCATATCTTTGCAATTGTGAATTGTTATGGATAATCATATGCATACAGGTATCTTTTCATATAATGACTTCTTTTCTTTTGGGTAGATACCCAGAAGTGGGATTACTGGATCTAATAGTAGATCTACTTTTAGTCCTTTAAGAAATCTCCGTACTGTTTTCCATAGAGGTTGCACTAATTTACATTCCACCAGCAGTGTAAAAGTATTTCCTTTTCACCACATCCATGCAAACATCTGTTGTTTTTTTAACTTTTTAATAATGGCCATTCTGGCTAGGATAATGTCATATTTTATTGTGGTTTTACTTTACAATTCTCTGATGATTAGTGATGTTGAGCATTTTTATATGTTTGTTGGACATTTGTGTTTGTATTTCTTTTGAGAAAATGTTTATGTCATTTGCCTAATTTTTGACGGATTTTTTGTTTTTTTCATTCTAATTTTGTTGAGTTCCTTGTAGATTCTAGATATTAGTCCTTTGTTGGAGACATACTTTGCAAATATTTACTCCCATTTTGTGGGTTGTCTGTTTGTGTTTGCTCTGTTGATTATTTCTTTTGCTGTGTGGAAGCTTTTCAGTTTAATTATTTTAATTTTGTGACTTTTGTTTTTGGAGTCTAAGTCATAAATTCTATACCTAAAGCCACAGGGCTTTTCCTAGGGTTTCTTCTAGAATTTGTATGGTTTTAGGTTTTAGGTTTAAGTGTTTGATCTATCTTGAGTTGATTTTTGCATATGGTGTGAGATACAGATCCAATTTCACTCTTCAACCTGTGACTATCCAGTTTTACAGACACCATTTATTGAATATCGTGTCCTCTCCACAGTTTATGATTTTGTATGATTTCTCAAAGATCAGTTGATTATAAAGATTTAATTTAGTTTTGGGGCTGTCTATTCTGTTCTATGGGTCTACTTTTATACCATTTCCATGGTGTTTTGGTAACTATTGTGTGGTAGTATAATTTGAAGTATGGTGGTGTGATGCCTCCAGATTTGTCCTATTTGCTTAGAATTGCTTTGGTGATTGGGACATCTTTTTGGTTCTATATGAATTTTAAGATTTTTCTTCTAATTCTGTGAAAAATGTTATTGGTATTTTGATATGAATTGCATTAAATCTGTAGATTGCTTTGGAAAGTATGATCATTTTCAAGATATTGATTCTTCCAATCCATGAGCATGGGATGAATTCCCATTTGTTTGTGTCATCTGTAGTTTGTTTAAACAGTTTCGTAGTTCTCCTTGTAGAGATTTTTCAGCTACTTGATTAAACATATTCCTAGGTATTTTTTTGCAGCTGTTGTAAAAGGGATTGAGTCCTTGATTTTATTCTCAGCTTGATCGTTGTTGATGTATAACAGTGCTACTAATTTGTGTTTTTTTTTTTTTTTTTTTTTTTTTTTTGGAGACGGAGTCTCCCTCTGTCTCCCAGACTGGAGTGCAGTGGTGCAATCTCCTCTGCTCACTGCAAGCTCCGTCACCTCCCAGGTTCACGCCATTCTCCTGCCTTTGCCTCCCGAGAAGCTGGGACTACAGGCACCCACCACCACGCCTAGCTAAATTTTGTATTTTTAGTAGAGACGGGGTTTCACCATGTTCACCAGGATGGTCTCAATCTCCTGACCTCGTGATCTGCCCGCCTCGGCCTCCCAAAGTGCTGGGATTGTACATATATTTTTTAACCTGAGACTTTACTGAATTCATTTATCAAATCTCAGAGTCTTTTAGAGGAGTCTTTAGGGTTTTTAAGGTGGACAATCATATCTTCAGTGAACAGAGATAGTTTGACTTCCTCTTCCAATTTGGATTTCCTTTATTTTTTTCTTACCTAATTGCTCTGATTAGGACTCTGGTTACAATGTTGAATAGAGGTGGTGAAAGTGGGCATTCTTGTCTTGTTCCAGTTCTCAGGGGGATGCTTTTAACTGCTCCTTATTCAGTGTAATGTTGGCTGTGAATTTACCATATATGTTTTTTATAATTTTGAGGCATGTTCCTTATATCCCTAGTTTGTTTAGAATTGTTATCATAAAGGGATGCTGAATTTTAACAGGTCCTTTTTCTGCATCTGTTGAGCTGATCATATGGTTTTAGTATTTAATTCTGCTTCTGTGATGTTTCACATTTACTGACTTGTATACATTAAACCATCCCTCCGTCCCTGGGATAAAATCCATTTGATAATGGTAAATTACTCTTTTTATGTGCTGTTTGATTCAGTTTGTTAGTACTTTGTTGAGGAATTTTGCATCTATGTTCATCAGGGATATTGGTCTGCAATATTCTTTTTTTATTATGTCCTTTTCAGATTTGGCATCAGGGTGATAGTGGCTTCACAGAATGAGTTAGGAGGAAGGATTGCCTGTTTGTCAATCTTTTGAAAAACTTTCAGTAGGAATGGTACCAATTCTTCACTGACTATCAGGTAGAATTCAGCTGTGACTCCATCTGGCCCTGGGCTTTTTGTGTTGGTATTTTCTTTTTTATTACTGATTCAATAACACTGCTTGTTACTAATAACAAGCAGTGTTACTTCTATTCCTTTCTGATTCAAGCTAGGAGGGTTGCATGCTTCCAGAAGTTTATCCATTTCCTCTAGATTTTATAGTTTGTGTGCATAGATATATTCATAGTCGTCTCAAATAATTTGAAGTCTGGTAGTGTGATGCCTCCAGATTTGTCCTATTTCCTTAGAATTGCTTTGGTAATTGGGACATCTTTTGGGTTCCATACGAATTTTAAGATTGTTTCTTCTAATTCTGTGAAAAACGTTGTATTTCAGTGGTGTCAGTTGTAATGTCTCCAGTTTCATTTCTAATTGAGCTTATTTGAATCCTCTACTTTTCTGTGTATATGGTAGTGTGTGTATTCATATGTATGTGCTAGTATATAAACATATGCTAGTGTGTATATATATAAATGCTAGTATATCTATGCACTAGGATATATAGGTATATCTGTATAGATATATGTTAGTGTGTCTATTTATTTATTTTCCTGATGAAATCTTTATTAGCTGACTTTATCTCTTATAATGCTTCCTTGTCTTAACACATTTACGGTGAAGCAATGTCGTTGTCTGGGGTAAATACCTGAGGTTTGTTGTCTCATGCCAGGGAAATCGAGGACACAGACACACAAGAAGTGAGTTTAAGAGCAGAGGTTTGAAAGGCAAAAGAAAGAGAATAGCTCCATCTTCTGCAGAGAGAGGCTTCTGAGTGGGTCTTCCGGTTTAGTGGTGAAGTGCACGGGGTTTTATAGAGGAGCTTGAGGCGGTGGTGTATGATTTACAGAGGGCCCGAGAGACTGGTTGGACCAGATGTGCTGTTTGCATAGCATGCAAAGAAGCTGGCCATCTCACCCTAATCTTTTATTATGCAGATAGGGTCTCTATCTGGCCTGCGCTATGCTGCCTGCCTTTTTACTGCACACGTGGTGACAAACAAAAGGGAACAGGGAACCTCCATGTTGAACATGCCTGGTCCCCAGGTAGCCTTTTCCTATTGTCACAGCTGCTGGCATTTACCTACACAAGATTCCAGCTTGCTTATTTATGTCTGCAGCTTGATTTTACAGGCTTCTCTTTGTTAGAAAAGAAATGATTTGGGGGTTGTTTTTTGTTAAAAGGGACACCTTACTGAGGACTCTCTTAACCTCAATATCTGCCTAAATAATTTCTCTCTAGCTCTTGTATCAACCATAAGGCGTATTCATGGGCATGTGTTCTTGATGTTTTTCCTTTCCCCTTTTCTCTCACTCTGTTCAACACCCACATGGCTTTCTTCTTGATTCCCTGAGGAAGAGATAAGTTCTTATTTTCCTGAACACTAAGGATTTAGCTCTTTTAGGTCCTAGATTCTCCTTTCTGGGCAAGCTCTAACTTTTGACTTTTGTACCCCTCTTTCTCTCTTTCCCTCATTTTTGCTCAAGCCAGGTAATCTAATCACCCAAAATGAAGAAAACTCAAAGTCTTTTGGGGATGAGAGAGAAGATAAGGTTAATTGTTCTTTACTCTGCTAAGCTCCCTGGATTTTCACTTTAGGGTAAAACTTTGACTTGGAATCTTCCTATAGTTTTGTTTGCTCTTCAACACTTTTAACATGGTTTTAATTTCTTATATTCAAAGTTTTGAGGTGTGTGTGTGTGTGTGTGTGTGTCAGAGAGAGAGAGAGAGAATTTATCTAAATAGCTTACTATTTCCAAAAAGCAAAATTTGACAGAAATAGTACTTTAGCATGGAACTGTTGAGGCTCAGAAAATGATACTCAAAAGTATGATGTTTTGGCATGCTGAATAGTTTAAATTAAAGGAGATTGGAAGGCATCACAATCAACATCTCTCTGACTTTCTCCTGCTACTCTATCTCTTGCCCCTCTTTCTCCACCAAAGTGAGTCATAGACACAAGAATTTCTTTTCAGCAAACAGCAAACAGCCTGTACAGTCCACAGAACAATGAGCTGATTAAATACATTTTCTTTATAATTTAACCAGCTTTAGATGTTTCTTTATAGCACTGTGAGAATGAGTTAATACAGAAAATTGGTACCAGGGAAGTGGGGCATTGGTATAAAGATACCTGAAAATGTGGAAGCAGCTTTGGAACTGGGTAATGGGCAGAGGTTGGAACAGTTTGGAGGGCTCAGAAGGAGACAGGGAGATGAGAGAAAGTTTGGAACTTCCTAGAGATTTGTTGAATGGTTGTAACCAAAATGCTGATAGTAATATGGACAATGAAATACAGGATGAGGTGGTCTCAGATGGAAATGAGGAACTTATTGGGAACTAGAATAAAGGTGACTCTTGCTATGCTTTAGCAAAGAGACTGGAGGCATTGGGTCCCTGCTCTAGAGATTTGTGGAACTTTAAACCTGAGAGAGATGATTTAGGGTATCTGTTGGAAGAAATTTCTAAGCAGCAAAGCATTCAAACCATGGCCCGACTGTTTCTAACTGTGTATACTCATATGCACACTCAAAGAGATAACTTGAAACTGGAACATATATTTAAAAGGGAAGTTGAGCACAAAATTCTGGAAAATTTGTAGCCCAGCCATGTGGTAGAAAAGAAAAGTCCATTTTCTAGGAAGGAATTCAAGCTGGCTGCAGAAATTTCATAAGTAAAAAGGAGCTGAATGTTAATAGCCAAGACAATGGGGAAAATGACTTGAAGACATTTCAGGGACCTTCACAGCAGCCCCTCCTGTCACAGGCCCAGAGGCCTAGGAGGGAAGAATAGTTTTACACGTCAGGCCTAGGGCCCTGCTGCCCTGTACAACCTCCAGACACTGCTCTCTGTGTCCCAGCTGCTCAAGCTCCAAACATGACTAAAAGGGCCCCAGATATGTCTCAGGTTGCTGCTTTAGAGGGTGTAAGCCACAAGCTTTGGTGGCCTCCACATGGTGGTAAGCCTGCATGTGCACAGAGGGAAGTAATTAAGGCTTGGGAGCCTCTGCCTAGATTTCAGAGGATGTATGGAAATGCCCGAATGTCTAGGCAGAAGTGTGCTGCAGGTGCAGAGCCCTCATGGAGAACCTATACTAGGGCAGTCTGTAGGGGAAATGTGGAATTGGAGCCCCCATGGAGAGTTCTCACTGGGGCATTGCCGAGTGGAGCTCCAAGAAGAGGGTCATCATCTTCCAGACCCCAGAATGGTAGATCCAGCTTGCACTGTGAACTTAGAAAAACCACAGGCACTCAACACCTGGCTGTGAAAGCAGCCATGGAGGCTGCACCCTGCAGAACCATAGGGATGGGGATGTACAAAGCCTTGGGAGCCCACCCCTTCCATCAGTGCAGCCTAGATGTGAGACATGGAGTCAAAGGAGATTATTTTGGAGCCTTAAGATTTAATGACTTCCATGCTGGGTTTTTGATTTGTATGGGGCCTGTAGCCCCTTTGTTTTACCTTTTTGTTCCCAAGACTAACCAATTACTCAACGGATGGCTTTGTCTTGATGCCATTAGCCAGGATGATCCTTATGCTCAAAGGGAAAAGCAACGCCAGGTTCATGATTCAAACTGCAAGGTTTTTGTTCAGTGTGAGATATAATCAGGGCACCACAAAAGTTGGTGTTTGGTTGTCACTTCTTTGATGAGCAAGTCTCCAGAGAACCTTAGAGAAGAACTTGTTAAGAGACTAGGACAAACCAACACACACTAGGACTTGGAGAGAGTTCTCAGCAGGTATTAGTCACCAGTCATAATCTTGAGTTTCTGGTCAGGATGCCAGTATCTAGTAAGGGAAATAGAAAGAGGAAACGTATCTCCAAATTGAAGAGGGGATCTTCGAATTTGTAGGTAATTGTTATAGGATGGTGGGGACAAAGTTTAAGACAAAAACCCATGTCCCAGCAGGACAGGTGACTCAATTCTGAACCCTGGTGTATTAAATTTTATTTTCCCCCAGAAGAAGGCAAAATGATTCTACTTTTGTTTTTCTGTCAGCCCTAGCGTACATGTCAAATGGTGGAAGTGAGAATAGGTAACCAAAATAACAAAAATACCAACCTTACTAGCCACAGTCAACATTGGTTTGTACTCATCATTGCAGAAGAAGTAATCTCTGTGTTTTGTTTGCAAATAAATATATTAGCATCATAAATTAAGTTTTTTGCAAACAGCCTTAAAAGGAGAAATTTAAAATTAAAGCACTTTCTTATGAACAAATAAATTCATGTCACATATATAGTAGATGCATTAGTAGATATTTAGCAAGGGCAGACATAGATATTAAGCTAAACATCAAAGGGCTATTTTGTACTTTATGATTTGGTAAGTAAATCCAATTTACTGTAAAAATACTGCAACAGGCAACATTTTCTATGAAAAAGCATGTGCAAATTCCTTGTTGTAATTATAGTCTTTAGGTTAAGGATTATAGTCTCAGGAAATAAAAATAACACTCTGCAAATAAAAACAGTATTACAGGAGAGTCTCTTCCATTTGCAACACATTTGCCTCCAAATCAATTTTATAATGGCAGAATAAAGAATATGTATAGATTTGTTAAATCAGTACATGGCTAATCCTTTTTGTATCTTGTGCCTTTATGGTAACTGATTTGTAAATATTTCTCAACTTTCTCTATTTACTTTCAATAAAGATTATGAAGAGCCGTGTATCCTGCCTTCACAAAAGCATCTATCAAACACATTGTGTCTATCAAACACAATGATTTCCCCTAAAATTATTTCTCTCAATAATATTGAAATATATGCCTTATCATTTTATTTTAACCAAAGTGGATCACAATACAGTTACTCTTTGACTTATAGTGGGGTTATGTCCCCGCTACTTTAACCCTCCAATTTACATTGGAGACAAGGTCTCTGAATGTCTAGGCAGAAGTGTGCTGCAAGTGCAGAGCCCTCATGGAGAACCTATACCAGGACAGTCTGGAGACAAGGTCTCCATTGTAAATTGACAATGTCATAAGTTGAAAGGTGCATTTTTATACACCTAACTTCCAGAACATGGTAGCTTGGCCCACTCTACCTTAAACATGCTCAGAACACTTCTGTTATCCTAGAGTTGGGCAAAAACATGTGGCAACATAATACAATGTAGAGTATCAGTTGTTTATCATCCTGACTGCATGTCTGACTAGGAACTGTGGCTCATTGCTGCTACCCAGCATTGCAAGAGAGTATCTTATCACATAACACTAGCCAAGAAAATATCAAAATTGAAAATACAACGTGCAGTTTTTACTGGATGTGTATTAACTTTGCACCAATATAAATTTGAAAAATCTTAAGTCAAAAACATCATAAATTGGGCACTGTCTGTATTTGGTATGTAAACATTTGCAATTCCACAGGGATATTATATATATAGGATGTATTTATTTCTATATGTCCAAGGTAATATGCTTAGGTGTTTTAAAAGTATTATTTTATTTGACCTTCCTTAAAACTTTTCAAGCTTGGTGTTCTTATTCTCATGTTACAAATAAAGAATCTGAGGATCAGAATGGAGCTACATATCTAGCCTGCCCCAGAGCAGGAACTGGAATCCAGACACTTTGTCTCCAAAGCCCTTCCTCAAAGACATAGGGGAAGGTGATCTAAAACAGTGCAATAGTAGAGATCACAGCCCATTTAGTAGACATGCACTCATTATACGGTGTTCCACATGAAGTCCAGGCCTTAGTGGATACTTCTGAAGTCACGTAGCACTGTCCACCGTCTGATTTTACAGACAAAAATGTTCCTGGTGCTTTCTGTGTGTTGACTTACAAACTGTAGGGAACTGATGGCACTGTGTCTTTGTGATGGCTGCTTGTTTTTTGCAGAGATATAGATAGGCAGATTTTTCACAGCAAAAATCCCAGGGTGGTTGGAGGCAGGGACACTTATACTACATAATGAATCATTTGCATTAAATGAATCCTTAGCAATTAAGACAACTTGTAAGCATATTTTAATGACACTGCTCTTTCAAAAATAGTGGTGAAGTTTCTTTTTTTCAGAAATAGATATGTTGTGGACAAACTGTATCCCATTTTTATTGAAATTTGCTATAGTATCAAAGTAATGTTTGTGCCAAAATATAATAATATTCTATTTAAGAATGAAACTCACTTTCATTTATTTAAAGAGAAAAACAATAGTTTGGAGATGACATTTAAATAATACTCTAATTTACCATATGTCATTTTCTTCAGAAATTAACAGGTTACTGTCTGTGCAGAATACAATAGTTCTATTCACTCAAAGAAGAGGAGTACTAAATTATCTTTAAGGGCCCCTTAAAACTTTAATTTTATGATTATATTTAAAAAATATATTGATATATGGGTAACCACAATAGAGTAGGGGAAGGAACACAGGGCTGGGAATCCAAAAATTGATATTCTAATTCCATAATTTGTAAAATAACAGGAATCAAGAGTAAGTCATTACCTCATTTGACCAATGTCTCTCATATTGAATATGAGGATACTGAAGTAAATCATTTATAAAATGACTTTAAGCTGTAAAATCTACAGTTTTAATGCATTTGAATCTCACTGCATTAAGATGATTTTGGATCACTTTGCTCCTGAGTTTGCAGTTTTAAATATCAGAACAATGGTATAAATAAAATATAAAAATAAGCCTCTTTTTTTCTTTACAACTTAATGTATCTATACACCTGTCTGTGAATATAATTCCAGTCTATATTTCCAGAAAAAATACAAGTTAGGCAGTCAGCAGGATATGAAAGATTCATTTATACAAAAAATAAACTTACAGTGCACACAGCCTGGGAGTTATATTTGAATGATGACGTCAATATTGTGAGAAAAAAAGAAAATATTTGATGTAAATATAAAAAATATCCTTTTGTAACTATAAAAAATATTCCTTTTCCTGCTCTTGAAAGGAAACATCATAAATGGTTAAGAGTTAGCAATAATGGCTGGGCACGGTGGCTCACGCCTGTAATCCCAGCACTTTGGGAGGCCGAGGTGAGTGGATCACAAGGTCAGGAGTTCGAGACCAGCCTGACCAACATGGTGAAACCCCATCTCTACTAAAAATACAAAAATTAGCCAGGCGTGGTGGTGCAAGCCTGTAATCCCAGCTACTCAGGAGGCTGAAGCAGGAGAATCGCTTGAACCCAAGAGGTGGAGGTTGCAGTGAGCTGAGACCGCACCATTGCACTCCAGCTTGGGTGACAGAGTAATACTCCATCTCAAAAAACAAATAAATAAATAAATAAGTTAGCAACATTACTGAATGTGCAAAGAAGTACTGAATACCTCAACTAGTGCCCTGAACACACTATTTGATGTCACAACCAAGAGCGAGCAGTTTTAGATACATTAGAAGTCTCACAAATTAGAGTACATACATTTATCAATGCCAATTTTTATAACATTCCCCAATATCTTGCCGTCATGAGCCACTAACATTTTCAGAGTTTTCCTTGATCATCTTGAGGGCAACTCATGACACCCTGGAATTAACAGCATCATTTGAATGAACAACATTATGAAGTGGCCAATAACACTACCTTGCCTCTTTAGGCTAAGTATGACGTTCTTTGAGCATGATCTCAACATAAGCTTTTTTATGTCTTACTTAACTCAAGCAGAAATCAAGTAGGATTAGACCCTGACTGCAGAAATACAAGTTTTAAAATATGTTTTCATGAAATATTTACGGAATCATCTAATCTGTTGTTGGCTGGATTAACCAAATTTCCCCCCACACCCCTTCTGCATGAAATACCCTTATCCTCATTTTGTCTATCTGAAAAATTCCTCTTTACTATTCCATGCAAGATCAAATATTGTCTCTTACAAGAAGTCTCCCCACACGCCCAGAAAGAATCAATCATGTCCTTTCCTGTAGTCTCATAGCATGTTGCATATAGCTTCTTTAGAGTACTCACAGGCTGCAGTAGAGATAATTGTTTATGTTTGTGCTTCTTATTGCTTAGAATTTGGTAGAGGACTGGTTCATCATGGCATATTCCTGGACAATGAGAAAGTGATAAAGCACCACTAAAATAAATTGAAATTGGATTGCTAATAAAATTCAAACATTCCCAAAGCTGTCTGCACAAATTTATGGTATATAAACCAATGTAGATTGTACCCCAGAGTAGAGATTTAAAAAGAAAGAAGGTAAGGAAGAAATAAAGAGTAAAGGATAGAGGGGGATAGGAAGAGAGGAAAGAAGAAAGAAGAGAAGAACGAAGGAAAGAAGGAAATCCTTTGTCAGTTTTCATTCCTATATTTGGTATCATTCATGTATGATTTCGTGGTGTAGCTACATGCCATTTCACCAACCCTGATACAGTAAGCTAGTGATTGTAGTAGTTAATAGGTTGCTTTCACTAAGAACAAAATTATCCTACATGGATATAGTAGCAAAATCTTGCTAAAAAATGCATAAATCCTTTTTGTCCTGATTTTCAATTTGAGAATATACTTCTGAGTTTACTATACGTTTTCTGATCTCCAATTTTCCATTTTTCTTTTAATTTTTCAGTTTTATATTCCGGTTTTCTGAAATAGACATCTTAAAAACACATGATGAACTTTTAAATACTATAATAACCTTAAATCCCTCATTCACAGAACAGGACATAATTTTGTAATACATGATTTCAGAATTTCAGATTTCAGATTTCAAACGTACTTTTGATGAGCATTCCTTCACAGAAAGTTGAATACTATATGAATTCAATGGAGCATGAGATTAGTATGGGATTAGATTATGATAATGGGACAAAAAACAAAGAAAACTATAATTCGCAATTTATATATACTGAACAATTAAAACAATTTATGAAGCTGTAAATATTAATTTGTACAAAACAGACAGATTTTCAAGGTAATCCTGTCATTAATCTTCCCATGGGAGGTTAGTTCTTTCTGTTTCATTGTCATATGGATCATTTTTTCATTCTGCTGAGTAGCCTGCGTGGTGTCTTCTCCCTGCAATGACTTTTAGGTTAACTTTCACATTTTCTGGCTTCATGATATATCTTAGACATATTAAGACAAGGGTCATGTACTATTTTTATCAATGTATCCTCTATTATAGATTTATTTCTCTGATAATGCTGATAATGAGGGCTTTGAAAGGTGATCTCATAACTCCTCTGATTATTTTTCTCTAGCTTTTATTCATTTCTTATTGCATTACATTAATCTTTGATGTAAATATTGCTATGAACATCAAATTACTCTGCTTTATTTTCCTGAATTGAACTGCTTTCTTCCTGCAAACAAACTCTCAGATGTTGGCTTTGTTGCTGAGTATCACTGATATTGAAGCTGACATTCACATAAACTATCATCATTGGCAACATCTACGTGATTTAATTTAAGCAATGTGTGCCAATTTCAATATTTCACACGAAAAGAAGCATCTCTTAGAGGACAAAGAGGATTGTTCTTACCCAGATAGTAAACATTAATGTTACCACCTTCCATTAGAATAAACTATGCTGGGCATTATCTGTTTATGAAGAGGTACTAACCTGTTTCATCATATCAGATTTCATTGTTGACATTTGGTTTAAGATTACAGCTGTTGGCTTCATGGCAGTGTTTCAGAATGCAGATGTGACTAGACAGGCTAAACAAGTTGCTCTGGCTTTTCAGGTGACTGGCTGCCATCAGGGATGTTTATAGCAAAGGCCCTTCTAAACAAAGCCTTTGCTGTTTTCCACCTAAATTAAGAACTAAAGTGGAAGCCAAAGCACAACAAATGCAGGTCAAGAGGTCAGGGGACCAGTTCTGCCCTGCTTGCTGCTTCTGATGGACATCATTTCTGATGCTCTGTGGCCACTGAGGTGACAATGGCATGGTTATGGGGCCTGGATAGCATGTTAGTTGCATGACTCCTGTGATGTTAAATAAGTCACCTAACCTCTCAGGACTCCAAATTCATCATCTGTAAAATATGACCTAAAAGCCCTGCCTTTTGACAAGAGTGTTGTGAAAATTATATAAAATAATTATGCAAATATTTTGGAAGCAGGAAAATGTTATAAAATACCATTTATTGTCATTCATTCATTCATTCCTCCACCTATTCAATACCTATTGAGCATCTTCCTTGCATCTTTGGACCTTTTGTCTCTTGGGTTGCTGACAATCCGCCGCTCCCTGTCTAGCCATATCCACATCTGCCACCCTACACCCCTGTGTCTTAACCTTCCTTGAAGCATAAATGCTTCAAGACTCTGGTTAAGTGATACCTTTACTTTTCCTTTCCAATGCATGCCCCTCTCAACGGTTAATTATTCCCTCTTCAGGCTAATGTTCTACCAAGTACGTAAGTAGGATTTTATGTTTTATTAGAATTGTTTTGGCCCCTCTTGTTTTTGTAAGGCTTTGCTCTCAAAAAGTACAACATGTTCATCTTTGTACTGTTAATGCTGACCAGAGGATGCTGAGAGACTGAGGAGGTATGATGGAAGAACAGTGTGGAAAGAGGCTGGTAGGTGTGGTCTATATTATTTTAGCTTCAATGTGTACTCTGCAGAGGTGGCAGGGAAGGCTTAAACCTATGCTTTGTATACTGCAGGACTTATGTCTGTCCAGACAGTCTAAAGAACAAGTCACGTGAACCAACAAAGTCCTGTTTACAAGAAGGTCTTGAGAAATTTCTCAGAGATAATAGTTCTTAAAAGATTCCTTAACCAATAAGGCATGTTTAGCCTTAATCTGTTAGCAGAGGAATAATTCTTATTCCAGAGTAGGGTGATATTCAGATGACTCTAAACAGTGTCCTTTTATGAACTCATGTCTTAGCTTGAGAGGAATAAATGTAACATATCAAAGAGCTAATTTCAGTAAAACACCTCTTTATGAAATAAAAACAGAATTCAGTGGTGCCTTGCTGTCTCCCAACTTCCATCCAACATAGTATATAACACAGAAGGAAAGAGAAATTCTCCCTCAGTTCTTAACAGAATAGAGTTTTGGTACCTCAGGGTCATGGGCCATCAGCAGTGATAGCCAGCAGAAGAAGCCTGGGTTTCAATTAAAGCCATAGTGTCCAGAAGAAGGAAAAAAAATGCCAATCAAAAGTGTCAAGCATCATGTGGCAGCATTGTTCACCTTTCCACAAAGCCTCACCTGAAGACAGGTGAGAACAGGATGATGATTAAGTGGCCCAAGACTCTGTTCCTAAGCAGTCACTTATTCGATCTTAGACATCCCCCACCCCTTCATTTTCCCCAGCCAATGTCACTCTCCGTTTCACATAATCCCCTCATCCCGTAATTTAGTGACATCTTTTGTCCCTTGATACTGTTGTGTAAATTCCTTTTAGCTTGATTCCTCCCTCTGCCAGGAAAACACTATCAGCACCTTTGTGACCCCCAAGCACCTGTACGATTCTCTCCTCTCTTTCTTCTAGACCCAATTCAAGTGACTCCTTAGTGATGATCTAGAAGACACTAGGATTGCAGGGAGCTTGTCCTCCATCCTCTGGGCCGGGGACTGGGAATGTGGGTTCTTGAGACAGAGTGCCCTGGTTTTAATGCGAATTCCACAATGCATCTGCTCTTTAACAAGTTCCTCACTCTAAACCTCAATTTCCTTATCTGTAAAACGAGACCACAGATCATATCCACACATGGTCTATTAGCTGGATTCACTGAGTTCATGCAGAAAACAGTTAACACAGTAAGTAGCATGTTAAAACTTCAATAAAATTTAGCTACGCTTATTATTCATTTACCCACTCCATTTTGTGAATCCACAATTATTTTTCCAGATAGACTGGGAACTTTTGGGGAGGAGAGATGGGTTTCTGTATTTCTTTCCTCTTTATATCGCCATTACTTAGTGCAATGCCCTGGCTTGGCTTGTAATACACACGCAATAAATAATTGCTAAGATGTATGCATTATTGACTAATTAACTGAATGTAGAATGTGGTAATAACATGTGGACTTTTTATATTTGTTCAGCAGGTGCTGTCTTCAAGGATGACAAGTAGGCAGAGGAGATAATGCCACTAAAGGAGAGTTGAAGGAAATCAAGTCTGTAGTGTTAATTCTGGGGTGATACGGTTGGTTCCTTCAAGAAGTCATTTGTCCAGCATGACCTTTTCCAGTCAGTAGAATGTGGTTAACCAAGAATTTGATGTCTCTCTATTGTTCTATTTATTATTCCTTTAGTTGCTTACCCTTTAACCTTTTTAAAAAAATTCTTATATACATTTACTTCCTTTTTTCTTAGTTCTGGAAAGTTTAACTTGTTAAAAGCATTATATTTTTTTAGCCATTGAAAGGCTTTATTCTACTGAAAATGATTAAAGCCATGCTCTCATGCCTATAATCCCAGCACTTTGTGAGGCCGGGGCAGGCAGATCACGAGGTCAGCAGATTGAGACAATCCTGGATAACACAGTGAAATCCCATCTCTACTAAAAATACAAAAAATTAGCTGGGCATGGTGGCAAGCGCCTGTAGTCCCAGCTACTCGGGAGGCTGAGGCAGGAGAATCACTTGAAACTGGGAGGAGGAGGTTGCAGTGAGCCGAGATCGCACCACTGCACTCCAGCCTGGCCGAAAGAGCAAGACTCCGTCTTAAAAAAAAAAAAAAAAAAAAAAAAAAAAAAAAAAAAAAAAAAAAAAACAAGCCCTGCTCAATATGACATCATTTGTTAAAATATCCTATGTTTCCCCAAAGTGTACATTGTTTTGTTTTCTCTTGTAGTTTCTTACATTTATTTGTTTGCTCATTTTGAACTTAAGTTTCCTTTCTCTGGGTGCCAGTTTTCTGGGGACAGTCTCATACTGTCCTTTTTTATTTTAATTAAACTTAAAAGTTTGAGATTATTATAGGTTCACATGCAGTTGTAAGAAGTGACACACAGAGAGTCTACATAGCTTTTACCCAGTTGGTTCCAATGGTAACAGCTTGCAAAGCTATAGTACAATATCACAATCAGATTATTGACCTCTGTCCTTGTGATGATGGAAATGTTCCTTTAACCTTTTTTTTAAACTCACATGTTGCTTTTTTCTTTTAAATGAACAGTGAACCATTGACTACAAGTAAAATATATAAAGGAGAACTAGGAAATATGTATACGTCTCGGAGATAGCAGGTATTTTCAGTATTAAAAAAAAAGTTCTTTCGAAGGCTACATAGGAAGAGTCTTTTAGTTGAATGAGACAAATATCGTTATGTGCACACTTCCAGAAGTCTCACATCTCTTTGTTTTGTTCTGTTCTTCCCGTGCTTTGTTAGCCATGTTTTCATCTATTTTCTTTTATTTTTTCTAGGCAAAGTTTTTACAGAAGTATAACAGAGATTCAGACGTGTAACAGATTATAGGTGGACAGCTTGAGTTTTTAGAAAATGAACATACTTGTGAAGCCAGCACCCACATCAAGAAACGGAATATGACTACCCTGTCCAAAACTCCTTCCTCATATGACCCTTCAGTCACTACCCAACAGGAGCCTCAAATTTTACTTCTTTTATGAAATATTTTAAACACAGAATAAAGAATACTATCATGAACCTCTATGTACCCACAAACCTGCATTGTCAAAACTTAGTATGATACCACATTTCACATCTGCTGTAGCTCTTTTTTGTTTGTTTCTTTTCTTTTCTTTTTTTTTTTGAAAGAAAAACTCTAAATATACTTCAGACATCTCAGGTAAATGGAAGTTTTAATGAACAACATTCACTGTACATCCATAGATATCTTTAAAGCATCTACCATGTGCCAGGTCATTTCACATGGATGTCCTCTCTTTATTTTTAAATAATGCATGTACATAATTACGAAATGTAAATGATTCAAAAATTATGCCAGAAAAATAAATCTCCTTTGCCTGTGAGAATGTAAAATGCTGTGGCCTCTGTGAAAAAGTGTGCTGGTTCCTCAAAGTTAAACATAGAATTGCCATATGACCCAGCAATTTCACCCCTAATAATATATCCCAAATATTTTCAAAAAGAGACTCAGATACTTGGATGCCATTGTTCATAGCAGCATTATTCACAATAGTCAAATGTAGAAACAAAGTGTCCAGATGTAGAAATGTAGTCCCGATGTAGAAACAGATAAATGGATAAGCAAAATGTGATATATACCTAGAGTGGAAAAGTATTCAGCCAAAAAAAGAAAAGAAGTTCTGATACTGCTACAATATGGATTAAACTTGAAGCATTATGTTGAGCGAAATAAGACAGACACACAAAAAAGACAAATATGTGTGATTAGACGTGTATAAAATATCTAGAATAGGCAAAATCATACAGACAAACAATAAATTAGAGGATGCCAGGGGCTAGGGGTAGGGAAAAAATTGAGGAGCTATTGTTTAGTGGGCACAGACTTTCTTTTTGGAGTGATGAAAAGTTTTGAAAGGAGATAGTGGTGATGGCTGCACAATGCTATATATATAATAATTGTTACTAAATTGTACACTTCAATAGTAATTACAATGACAAATTTGTTATGTACATTTTATCACAATGAAAAAAGCAAAAAAGGCCAGATGTGGTGGCTCATGCCTGTAATCCCAACGCTTTGGGAAGCCAAGGTGGGAGGATCACTTGAGCCCAGGAGTTTGAGACCAGCCTGGACGATGTAGTGGAACCCCGTTTCTACAAAAAAATAAACCAGGTGTGGTGGCACACTCCTGTAGTCCCAGCTACTCTTGAGGCTGAGGTGGGAAAATGACTGGAGCTCAGAAGGTTGAGGCTGCAGTGAGTCATGATCTTGCCACTGCACTCCAGCCTGAGTGACAAAGAGAGACCCTGTCACAAAAAAAAAGAAAAGAAGAAAGGAAGGAAGGAAGGAAGGAAGGAAGGAAAGAAGGAAGGAAGGAAGGAAGGAAGGAAGGAAGGAAGGAAGGAAGGAAGGAAGGAAGGAAGGAAAGAAAGAAAATGGAAAAAAATCCATAGATAGACAATAATTGCAGCCAGAAGGCAACAGGATAATATACTTATGTAGAGAAATAATAAGTTCAAACCTAAAACTGTATACTCAAATAAACAATCACTTACAAATACAGGGCCAACAAAAGCCTTTCAGATGAACAAAAGACACACTGGGAGAAGATTTTTTAATTCAAATAAATGATAAAATATTAGTATCTAGAATACTTTTTTTTTTTTTTTTTGGTCTTTAGCGGCATTTTTTTTTTTTTTTATTATACTTTAAGTTCTAGGGTACATGTGCATAACGTGCAGGTTTGTTACATATGTATACTTGTGCCATGTTGGTGTGCTGCACCCATCAACTCGTCAGCACCCATCAATTCATCATTTATATCAGGTATAACTCCCCAATGCAATCCCTCCCCCCTCCCCCCTCCCCATGATAGGCCCCAGTGTGTGATGTTCCCCTTCCCGAGTCCAAGTGAGCTCATTGTTCAGTTCCCACCTATGAGTGAGAACATGCGGTGTTTGGTTTTCTCTTCTTGTGATAGTTTGCTAAGAATGATGGTTTCCAGCTGCATCCATGTCCCTACAAAGGACGCAAACTCATCCTTTTTTATGGCTGCATAGTATTCCATGGTGTATATGTGCCACATTTTCTTAATCCAGTCTGTCACTGATGGACATTTGGGTTGATTCCAAGTCTTTGCTATTGTGAATAGTGCCGCAAGAAACATACGTGTGCATGTGTCTTTGTAGTAGAATAATTTATAATCCTTTGGGTATATACCCAGTAGTGGGATGGCTGGGTCATATGGTACATCTAGTTCTAGATCCTTGAGGAATTGCCATACTGTTTTCCATAATGGTTGAACTAGTTTACAATCCCACCAACAGTGTAAAAGTGTTCCTATTTCTCCACATCCTCTCCAACACCTGTTGTTTCCTGATTTTTTAATGATTGCCATTCTAACTGGTGTGAGATGGTATCTCATTGTGGTTTTGATTTGCATTTCTCTGATGGCGAGTGATGATGAGCATTTTTTCATGTGTCTGTTGGCTGTATGAATGTCTTCTTTTGAGAAATGTCTGTTCATATCCTTTCCCCACTTTTTGATGGGGTTGTTTGTTTTTTTCTTGTATATTTGTTTGAGTTCTTTGTAGATTCTGGAAATTAGCCCTTTGTCAGATGAGTAGATTGCAAAAATTTTCTCCCATTCTGTAGGTTGCCTGTTCACTCTGATGGTAGTTTCTTTTGCTGTGCAGAAGCTCTTTAGTTTAATTAGATCCCATTTGTCAATTTTGGCTTTTGCTGCCGTTGCTTTTGGTGTTTTAGACATGAAGTCCTTGCCCATGCCTATGTCCTGAATGGTACTACCTAGATTTTCTTCTAGGGTTTTTATGGTATTAGGTCTAACATTTAAGTCATTGAGAAATCTTTTGAGTATTGTCGAGTAAAGCCCAATGAACATGGGATTAGAAATTAAACAAATATGTGTCTCTTCACTCAGGAGCATTCTTTGGCAATAAAATGTCCACAACAATCAACAATGCAATGGGTCTCAAATATATTTAAAATTTCAATTTGTCATTAGAAAAATTGTGCAAAACCCTCAAGCCAGAGAGGATTACAGAATTACCTTTACAGAATTATTGAAAACACATGTATCCAGAAGCTAAAACTCAGTACCTGCCTCCTCTAGCAGAGGCACACGCCGACTTATATGTCCCAGACCGAAAATAAACAAAAACAAAAACACAAATGGTTGTTCTCTTGCTAGGAAGGTGGTCTTGCTTTAATACATTAGCCACTTCAGTAAAAGAAACACCTGGAGCATACTCGGTCCACAATACTGATTTATCCTCATAAATGAGTTACAGATGTTGAAGAGAAAGAGCCATAAAGTGTCACTGGAGTGGACATCCCCTCGGGGAAGCATTCTGTGAATTATGTTCACAGAATCTTAATAGCTGTGAGATTCCACTATCTCTGTTGCACTGCTGTATAAAAGATGAGTAGAGAGGAGAATGTCCAGATTTCTGCAAGGATTTGTTAAGCCCATATTTTAAATTTCCACCTATAAGCCAATAAACCCAAGCAAGCAAAATTATTTTCTCCCTATCAACGAAAATAATTTGAAATTTGACCCAACAATAATAACCACAATAATCGAAAGAATAAAAACTCCCTGGTCCATTTTTGCCCAACTTGTGGCCCACATTTCCCTCTCTGATCCACAGACAGATGTTGAAGAGAAGCTAATGGTGGACAAAAACCACAGATGGAATCCTCAGTGCACTTAACTGCTTGAGAAGCGTGTTGGAATCTAATGCCATCCAAAACACTTCCTTTTCTGTGTTCAGAAATACTACACAATTACTATTGGAAGATCCCCCAAATTCTCCTGCTGAATCTTTACATATCTTGAATTATTTAGCACCAATAACAATTATATGTTGATAACAGCCCTTCTGTCTCAATTCCGTAGTTCCAAAGCAAATTTTGTTAAAAATGTCCTTCTTTTAAAAGTACACAAGATAAATTAAATATTTGTATGCAATAAAAAGGGAGCTTTTTAAAAAGCCTTATGTTTAATGACAGTAACAACAATTTGTCTTTTTTTTCTGATAGTATGGTCTCTCTGTTCGTTATTTCCAGGATACTTCACCAGTTGGTTGTATCCCTGTTCAGCTTCCTGAAACTTGAAAGATTCATTAGTGTCACCTGAAATTTCCCCCATAGTAACCAGTGAAAGATTAGACACATAGCACACAATATTGCTCTAATCATTTGAAGATATAAATGAAATCAATTCTGTGCTGAAATGGATCCTCTAAGAAGCATTTTTTCTACCCAAATTACAAGAAAACTAGGAAACTAGACAAGTTTTCTGTTAGGTTTTAAAAGAATTGGTTAGTTTTAATATGAATAAAAGAAACCCCCTTTATAGATATTGGTATTACTACAGTATAATCAGTCATTTTTGTCATTTAATCTAGGATGGAGAATGGTAGGAAATTAGGCACCAAGGCACTTTTAAGGTTCTATGTTTCAGCTGGGCACAATGGCTCACGCCTGTAACCCCAGTACTTTGGGAGGCCTAGGCGGGCAGATCACCTGAGGTCAGGAGTTTGAGACCAGCCTGGCAAACATGGCGAAACCCTGTCTCTACTAAAAATACAAAAATTAGCCGGGTGTGGTGGTGGCTGCCTGTAGTTTCAGCTACTTGGGAGGCTGAGGCAGCAGAATCACTTGAACCAGAGAGGTGGAGGCTGCAGTGAGCAGAGATCATGCCATCCTGGGCGACACAGCGAGACTCTGTCTCAAAAAAAAAGAAAAGAAAAGAAAAGAAAAGAAAGGTTGTATGCTTCTAGGATTTCATCAATTTTTACTAGATTTTCTGGTTTGTGTGCAGAGAGGTGATTGTAATTCTCTGAGGGTTTTTTTGTTGGGGGGGTATTTCTGTGGGGTCGGTGGCAATGTCCTCTTTGTCACTCTGATTTCGTTTATTTGGATTTTTAAAAAATGATTATATTTAGTGGTCTATCAATGCTATTCATTCTTTAAAAGAACAAACTTTTGGTTTCATTGATCTTTTGTATCATTTTTCACAACTCCATGTCATTCAGTTCAGCTCTGATTTTGATTATTTTTCTTCTACTATCTTTGGGGTTGATTTGCTCTTGTTTCTCTAGTTCCACGAGGTGTGATGTTAGGTTGCTAATTTGAGATCTTTCTAACTTTTTGATGTGTGTATTTAGTGTTGTAAATTTTCCTCTTAACATTGCTTTAGCTGTGTCCCAGAGATTCTGGTCTGTTGTATCTTTGTTTTCATTCATTTAAATAATTTCTTGATTTTTGCTTTGGTTTCATTGTTTACTCAAAAGTCACGCAGGAGGAAATTGTTTTAAGAGACGTTCTTGGAACAGATATCTACTTTTATTGCACTTTGGACTGAGAATATGTTTGGTATGATTTCAGTTTCTTTGAATTTTTTACATAAAGAGTTACTTTATGGTTGAGCATGTGGTTGATTTTAGAGTATGTGCAATGTGCAGGTAGGAAGAAAGTATATTCTGTTTTTCTTGGGTGGAATGTTCTATAGATGTCTATTAGGTCCATCTCTTCAAGTGTCGAGTTTAAGTCCCAAATATCCTTGTTAGTTTTGTGCCTCGATGATTTCTCTAATACTGTCAGTGAGGTGTTAAAGTCTCCCACTATTATTGTGTAATTATCGAATCCTCTTCATAGGTGTCCAAGTACTTATTTTATAAATCTGGGTGTTCATGTGTTGGGTGCATATATATTTAGGATAGTTATGTCTTCTTGTTGAGTTGAGCCCTTTACCATTATGTAATGCTGTTCTTTGTCTTTTTTGATCTTTGTTGGTTTAAAATCTGTTTTGCCTGAAATTAGAATAGCAACTCCTGTTTTCTGTTTGCTTGGTAGCTTTTTCTGCATTCCTTTACTTTCAGCCTGTGGATGTCCTTGCATGTGAGATGGGTCTCTTGAAGATAGTATACCATTTGGTCTTGCTTCTTTATCCATCTTGCCACTCTGTGCCTAAGTGGGGCGTTTAGCCCATTTATGTTCAAAGTTAATATTGATATGTGCATATTTGATCCTGTCATCATGTTGTTAGTTGGTTGTTACGTAGACTTGATTGTTTATGTGCTTTATTGTGTCAATACACTTTGTACCTAAGTGAATTTTTATTGTGGTTGGTAATAGTCTTTTGTTTCCATGTTTAGCACTCTCTTAAGGACCTGTTGTAAGGCAGGTCTGATGGTAACACATTCCCTTAGCATTTGCTTATCTGAAAGGGATTTCTCCTTCACTTATGAAGCTTAGTTTGGTTGGATATGAAAATATTGGTTGGCATTTCTTTTCTTTAAGGATGCCAAATATATATCCCAAGTCTCTTCTGGTTTGTAGTGTTTCTACTGAACATTCTGCTGTTAGCCTGATCAGGCTCCTTATTAATATGGCTATTTTGTCTTTCAACTCTTGAATCATTTTACTAAATTCCTTGGATTGGGTTTTACTTTTCTCCTGAATCTCAATGATATTTATTGCCATTCAGATTCTGAATTCTATGTCTGTCATTTCAGTGATTTCAGCTGGGCCACTGCTGAGAAACTAGTGTGGTTATTTGGAGGTAAGAAGACACTCTGGCTTTTAGAGTTGCTAGAGTTCTTGCATTGCCTCTTTCTCATCTGTGTGAGCTGATGTTCCTTTAATCTCTGATGTTGCTGTCTTTTGGATGTGGCTTTTTGTTTCCATATTCCTTGATGTTCTTGAGGGTTTTACTGTGGTGTAAGTTGAGTTGAGACAACTGGCTTCATGTTTGGATGATTTCAGGGGAATAAGGCTCAGCTCAGCAATCCTTGCTGTATGCCCTAACCCTGGGGTGCTGGTACCAGGCCCATGGCTGTGTTCTTAGACTCCTCAAGGTTAAGCACATACTGCACTAGATGGGCTGAAATGTTCCTGGTCTTCTGGCAACAACACTCCTATGGGAGTTGTTGGCAAAGGTGCTCATTGAGGTGGTGTCAGCAGGGTCCACGCTTGTATGAATGCTCCAGCGGCAGTAGGGTCCATTCACATGCTTGTGGCAGTAGGGTGGTGGTGGCAAGATCTACACATGTGTGCCAGCAAAGTGGCAGTGGGTGGCTGTGGTCAGGTGCATGCTGGCAGGGGCCTATCTGCAAAACTCAGGATTAGGTGGGGTCTTCTGACAAAAGAGCTATATGGCAGTGGCTGCTGGGTTATGCCCTGGTTGGGCATTTGAAGCTTCACTGCAAGTGGGTGCAGCTAGGCAGGGACCCTGGGGGAGAATGGAAAACTGGTGCCACTCAGATCAGTCTGGCCCTGTCCCATGGGCAACATAGCCCTGTTCTGTCAAATCTAAGAGTCAACAAAGACCAAAGCCACCTAAAGGTGCATAACAAGCTTTGGGAGACAGGCTTCCCTGGCAGTGCTTCACTTTAGCCATCATCATGCCAAACACTCTGGGATCCATGTAGGCAGGAGTCTTGTCCCTGCCAACTCTCCACACAGCCAGCCCAAGTGTCTATGGAGGTAGTGGGGTCTACTGCAGGTAGAATTATGGAGACCTGTGCCAAGAGTGGGCCACACTGCATCTACTTAACTCACTCATTCACCAAAAGCTGCTGACGGCCAGGAACAAGTCTTGGTGCTTGGCAACCCCACGTAGGGCTCCCAGCTACCACCCTCTTCAACCCAGAGTCTGTGTCCCTCCTCTATCCAGTCTCATTGCCTTCCTTCTGACAATCTGCTTAGTGTGTGCTAGTCTTCTTTATTATCAGTTTTCTCGATGAGAGAAGGTCTTCCTGGCTGCATCTAGTTGGCTATCTTGCTTAAGAATTGCATGACTTCTTATTTTTTTTTTTTGTTTTTTTTTTTTGTTTTTTTTTTTTTTTGAGGCGGAGTCTCGCTCTGTCGCCCGGGCTGGAGTGCAGTGGCCGGATCTCAGCTCACTGCAAGCTCTGCCTCCCGGGTTTATGCCATTCTCCTGCCTCAGCCTCCGGAGTAGCTGGGACTACAGGCGCCCGCCACCTCGCCCGGCTAGTTTTTGTATTTTTAGTAGAGACGGGGTTTCACCGTGTTAGCCAGGATGGTCTCGATCTCCTGACCTCGTGATCCGCCCGTCTCGGCCTCCCAAAGTGCTGGGATTACAGGCTTGAGCCACCGCGCCCGGCATGACTTCTTAAAGTAGTAGATTCATAGAAAATTACCTCATTCAGGAGCTGTCATGTGGTTGACAAGGTATATTTTTTTTCTATATTCTGTAGGTGTACACCTTTGTTTTATGGTTGACCTTGTACATTTTGTAAGGGAAACACTGTATTTTTAATTAATTAATATATTTAGAGCTTCTCTGAAATTCTATTAGATCACATGCATTTTGCTTGCTTGTTTTGGTTTTTAAGCTTTAACACACAGCCACATGTGGAAAAAAGTCATTGAGAGTCAGAATGAGTAGTGAATTAAACATTTTGATAAAGTAAAATAATAATCAGGGTTTACTTATTTTAGAAATTATAAAATTGATGCATGTTTTCCAAATTTTCTTTTAGATATAGAATGAGAATTTTGTAGCAAAAAACACCATAAAATAAGCATTTGGAAACCTGACTCTAGCATCAGCTTAGTGAATTCAGAAAACTCTTGACTTTTTTGTGTCTATTTTCACTTTGGTTAAAAGAGAAATTTTGAATTATTTTCTTTCTGTATAATGCCGATCTAAGTGTACCCCAAGTGTCTGCTGTATCCTCCAAAGTCTCCAGCTTGGTATGGTCACCTTCATGCTTTCCTTTCATAACCAAACACAATGGCTCAGGTCCTCATCCCAGTTACTGAGGGAAGTAACATGTCCAGGACCATTCTCTGGGTGGCCTTAGACTGACCCATTTCTTCTCTTCATGCCTGCAGTTCTCAAGAATAACTGTAGAATGTGCTGAGAGTTCAATATCCTGAAATAGGGAGAAACGGCCCAAAACATCCTAGGCCTTGTTTGTGTCCCTCCTAGGGAATGTAATTTCTTGAGGTAGAAAGGAACTTCCAGGGACAGCCTAGTCTTTGCTTCTCTGTCCCCTTGAAGCAGAATGCCCTTCAAATCATTGCCAAGTGAGTTATGCTGTCCCAGAGGTATATAACCCACGGTGGACTGTTTTTTCAGGCCCCTCAGCCGTGGTGCAAGGAGAACATGCACAGTAAAGACCATCCTCCCCTGGGAGCTTTCTTGAGCCTTGAGGTACCAGCTCACAATGGATCCAAAATGTCTTCGGTCTCTTGATGCCTATCTGTAAGTAATAAATCTACTTCATGTAACTCGTTGTGCATATATTCTGTCTCACCAGACTCACACAGGTTGGTAGCCAGTGTACAGTGAATCAGCTTTATGCCATGCATCCCTAATATCTCCAAGGGTTCCATTGCAGATAACCATACTTCCTTTGGTCTCTCTTGCTTCTATGCATTGTTTCTGCAGCATTTTCAGCTGTTTTTCCGATTGCTCTTTTCTTCTTGACCTAGTTTATCCCATGCTGGACATCATCAATTTCCTTTCATTCCTCCAAAGTGCTATTTTAAAAAGGCTCCTGCTTGTAGCAGACTTTGACAAAAGTTTAAGGTAATGTAAGAAGATTATATAATCCTAAAATGAACAGTTAACACTGGAAATATTTCTTCCAAAAATTATTAGTAAAATTCCAGGAAACATAACTGCTCACGTTATCCTATTAGGACATGGTTTAATACTTTCATTTACTCTTTCTAGCCCCATTATATTTCTATCATATCTTACCTAGTCTCTCTTTGGCTAATAGTAATTTCAGTGTAATTATTTTATTGTATGTGTAAGAGTAATAGTAATCTAATTTTTATGGCTCACCTTAGGTTTAATTTATTTCTAAGAAGCCTTATTTTTCTCAACCAGAAGTCCAAATCTGACTAATCAGGATAATTTGAAAATTTTTAAAAAACTCTATGATATAAATTATGCCATTCTTTGTTAACACTGAAACATAAAATTTACTTATTCCAAGGTAACATTTTTCCTTTCTTCCATATGAAGTTTTCTAATTTTTAAAATTTCTCTTATCATTCTTACTTTTGACACTCTCAATCTAAAAATGGAAACTTTTGAACTTTAACTTAGTCATGCTCATCAACATTTATTGGCTGTCATCTTTGTATGATGTGTTGAGTGTTAGTATTCAATGAAATAAGACCTTGAACATAGATTCCTGACTAGCATTGTTATAACTTAGTCATTTCTTTTTCCTCAAGCCTGGCAGGTCCTCCACTGCCTGCTAGAAACTTCAGTACTTGAACATCTATGCTAATTACCTGTGCAGTGAATCTCTCTCCTCCAGAGCTGAACCCCTGGACCTCTGGCAATCATTGACTTCTCCCTTCCCCGGTAGATTCTTTGGATTTTGACCACATATTAATATTTGGTTCACGATAACATATCTTTCCTTAGTCTTGGTAATAGCTTCCAACTTAGTCTCCTTGCTTCCAGTGGATCTCCCATGTAACAGCTATTTCAGAATCACTTTCTACAAAGCTTAACTCAAATCACATTTTTTTGTTTTTAATTTGCAGGCAGATTTCACCTCTTCCCACAAAGTGAATTTCACTTCCCCAAGAAAGTGAATTTCTGCCCTTACCCACTATGATCTCTTTCTAGTCCCTGTACTTCTGCTTTCCTTTCACTCCAGCAATGTTTTCAGCTGAGATGTTTTTAAGATTCTGCTGAGACTCTGATAAGCTTTTCCATTCCTGTATTTCTGTCCATCTCACCACAGCCTTGTTTGAACAGTGGAGAAGTTTTACATTCTTTAAGGATGAAATTACTGTTTCAAATCAAGTTACCACTTCCATAAGATAGCATTTTTCTAGCACCAGAGAGGTTTACACAATATTTGTATGTTGTATTAGTCAGTCGAATGTGGAGACAAATTGGGTGTTTAATAAAATGGATGTGGAAGTTGCTTATGATGAAACAGAGAACTGAAATTCTAAAAGTCGACATCAGGGCCTATACTCATCAATAAACAAATTTCACCAATAGTGTAAAGTGTTCATCATTACTGCTTTTCAGAAGCGTAAGCTATTGGGAAGAAAAAGCATTCTACTTCACTGCCATGGAATCAGTGAAGGAAGAAGGAATTTTTGTATCTGGAAAATATTCAGAAGGTCTTTG
This sequence comes from Piliocolobus tephrosceles, assembly GCF_002776525.5. Classification (NCBI taxonomy): domain Eukaryota; kingdom Metazoa; phylum Chordata; class Mammalia; order Primates; family Cercopithecidae; genus Piliocolobus; species Piliocolobus tephrosceles. The sequence continues at coordinate 111,506,708 of NC_045445.1, read as the reverse complement.
AGGCAAGAAAAAAAGTACTGAGTAAAGGTATATTAGTTTTTACAGAACAGGAAGTGTAAAAAGAAGTACTTGACCATCGCCAACACTTGCCCCAGGCTTTCCTCAAATCAGTGGTCATTCTGAAAGGGAGTTATCATCCATATGGGGATGATAACTAATTATCCATAGGGCATTAATTTTTAAAGTTATAGTTGCCTAGTTTCTGAAGTTAGAAAATTAATACCATTATTTTGATTTTGGCTTAGTACACCTATTTCATGTCTTTCTACTTAATAATCCCCAATATGACTTATTACTTACAAGTTTATGAAGACAACAAAAGGGGATTAGAGTAAAGGTATGCAAGTAAAGGAATAGATTGAGCTATATTTTGATGATCAACATCACTTAATGCACTTATAGATTTATAGGAATTTGCAAATAAATGCAAAATAAGTGCATCATGGATGTGGTTACTGAGAGTGACTAAAGTAACTCAAAACCAAATTTATTATGGATCTTCTTACTTCATTGCCTTGATTTTGCATCCCCCTTTTTGTTAACAAAAGTCTTCAAATTCTACCTCTTACCCTCCTTCATGTAAGACTACTTTCTCTGGCTTTCAGAAATGATATACTCATAGCAGAAGCTTTAGTCTTTATCATATAAATATTCTGCCTGTTAAAGTTCAGTAACTATGTTTTGCTGCTCTAGCCATTTCTACATTCATTTTTAAGTACTGTTGTTCAAATCCATGCAATGCATAATTTCAAAGAGCAGTGCATCTGCAACTGGAGGGTTTGCACATACCTCTGTATTTTAGAATGACATATATTGTCTCCCAGGGAATATGCCTCATCATTTGGATGCTCCTTTCTTTATGTCCATTTACTTTCTCTGTAAAGAAGTACATGCTTCTGGGGACTGAGTTAGGCAAGTCTGGTATTTATTGCTTAACTTTTTCTTTATTTCATTTATTTTATGAATTTATCCTGTTTCTACTATGGTGCCAAACACCATCCCATGCCCTGAAAGACAAATAAGACACAGCTTTATTACAGAAGGCAGAACAGAATATTCCATTGAAAAGGCAAAATATTGCTGACTTTCAAAGGTGGTTTCTGAAAGGCCTCAAATCTTCCTCATGTACAAATTAAGAGGTAGTGGAAACCCAGGAGGGCTCCTAAAGGCGGCTTCCAGAGGAAATGATTCATGCCTATAATATGAGGCTTATAGTAGCATATAGGTCAAAAACAGACAACAACATTAGTAGTCCATACTCTATCATACCACAGAGCCTCACACAGGTCTGCATACTGCTAGACACCTAATCATAATATTCAATTCATTAACTTGACCAGTGTTTTATCAATGTCAGTTCTCCAACTCTAACAGGGCTGGATGTATTTTATGCAAGGAAATAATTTTTTGGTTTATAAATATTCTGAAAGAGCTAAAAGACCTGAGTTATCTTGCAGTCCAGAGTCTAAACCAGGACAGAAAGGATCTGATTCTCTGGCATCATGTATAAAGAATTGGGTCATGAGTCTTTCTTTGATGATCTGTCATAGAGCTATTTTTGATGAAATATTGTCACCCTCTAGAGCTTATCTTTATTATGTTATGAAATATTTTGAAGAGAAATAATTATGCCACCTACTAATTACTCATCTGTTAACTCTCAGTTTCTACTTTCTGATGCTAAACTTTGTGGGGAGAACTGGCTAACAAAATACTGCATAATATAGAATGTGTACCTCTCTTCACAAAGTCTGGAAGAAAAGATCAAGAGTTTAAATAAATAACTGCAATAATGTATCATAAATGCTGCAATGTAGAAGTACAGGGTGAGATGTAAGTTCACAGTAGGAGCGACTAACCTAAGCTAAAAACTTAGGGAAGGTGTACAGTCAAAATATTAGCAAGAAATAAAACACAACTCAGGTGGCATAAAAACCTTGAAGAAAGGGATCATTTACAGAGATGTAGGTGGGATTAAGGGAATCAATAAATACTGCAGATACTATGGAGAACAGGAGACTATTATCTCCCACCCTTGTGTCTGAAAGGAAAAACAGGGAAAACAGTGTTACTAATTGTAGTAAAAGTTGGAGTTAGAAGGTGTTCACTAGATATTACCCAGAGCAGGAAGGGAGCTTGAGAGGAAACATCCTGTTCCCTTTTTCCTCTGACTTTATTTCATTGGCCAAACCCTTGAAGCAAGGGAGCCCAGGTTATTCAATCTCAGTGGGTCAGCTAACCAGGACCCAGAGCAGGGCAGAAGGATGGAGAATTGGCCAAGGTGGGGTGGGATTAGGGATTAGTGCATAGCAAAAAGAATAACCAACACAGGAGGCTTTTAGGAAGAAAGAGCTACTTATCAAAGAATTGAAGGATGAATGAGAGTCTGACACAAAAGAAGGTGAAAGTGTTTCATGATTCAATAAACTTCTTTGTGTTCTTAGAGGCTGGTACTTAGCTCTAGCACGTCAGAATTGAAGACATGCGTTTCTGTTCATCCCGACTGTACTCTCACAATACTAAAAATTAGCTTGTTCTTCTTTTTGTAGGTTCTTACTGTATAAAGGTAGTTTATTAATTTAAGATACTTCTTCTTTTTTAATGTATGCATTGACATACTAAAATCTTCAAGACTCCCTTTTTAAGAATGAAATGTCACAATGCCCATATGTGAATGTTCACTGTGGCTAAAAACAGGTCTTTCTTTTAGGAGGACAAAGAGAAGGGAATAGTATTTGGGTTCCTTTTTATCAAAGGGACAGTAAATTAATTCAGTGCTTCTGATTAAAATGCTATCAGCTGATATAATTTTTCGGTAAATACTGAGAAAGAAAAAAATTGACTTTTGCTGGGCATTTGATATATGCTAGACGATGAGCCACTCACATTATTTCATTTAATCTTTTTAATTTGACATTGCATGATGCTGCATTAATACTTGTTGGGGGAGGAAATGATAGGTATCCTGATAATAAATAATACAGTTAGGTTTCAGAGTCAGGATTTTGTAACTCCAAAGTCACAATTTTAAGTACTTAACATGTTTAAATCATTGTTTTGGCTGATATTGGAGTGACAATGAAATAAGCAACATGTTTTGTCCTCAAGGAGTGAACGTCACAGAATGCCATGTACTACAAGAACCCTTTTGATAAGAGTTGAAATAAGGGTGGTATCACTTCTCTATTAAGTAATAAGAAGAGCTTTGAGAAGAACATGGCATTTAACCACGATCTAAATGAATGGTGTCATAAGCAATCCTGCAGAAAGTCGCAAATGAATCCTAAAACCTATACCCAATAGTATGTTAAATTTTTCCCTTTTCCTGAAAACATGTCCTGAATGTTAAATGATGAGGTTCAGGACCTTTTACCTCAAAATATGACCCTTGGCATTTAAAAAAAAATGGCAGAAGAAAGGTCACTCTCACCTTTCTCTGCTGTTTTACGCTGAAAAAGATAATAAAACTTTCATTTGAGAAGTGCTCTACCTGTACCTGAAGGAAAGGAGCCAAAGACACAGACACGCCAAGGACAATCTGAGAAAACAAGCCTTATTTGCTAAGTTTTCCCCAGTTTATTATCATTAGATCACACCCTTGTCTAATCCTATTTGTCCATGACGGTTCAATCTTTTTAAAGATAAACAAATTTAATCATTTCTATGGATTTTCCTTTCCTTATGAAGGTTCCTGTAGTAAAACTTGTGTGAAATAATATTGTTGCTTTTCTCCTGTTAATCTTTTTTTTTTTGAGACAGAGTCTCACTTGGTTGCCCAGGCTGTAGTGCAGTGGTGTGATCACAGCTCACTGCAACCTCCACTTCCTGGACTCAGGTCTCCCACTCCACCCTCCCGAATAGCTGAAACCACAAGCATGTACCACCATCACCGGTTAACTTTTTGTATTTTTTCTAGAGATGGGGTATTGGCATGTTGCCCGGACTGGTCTTGAACTCCTGGGCTCAAGCAATCCGCCTGCCTCGGCCTCCCAAACTGCTGGGATTACGGGCATGAGCCGCAGCGCCGGGCCAGTATGTCTTTTCTTACAGAGGCCTCAAACATAAACCTGGGATGAGTGAGGAAAAGATATTTTTTCTGCCTTACATAATCAAAGTAGGACAAATCACAGAGCCCTTTCCTCAGAAGACATATTGCATATCTTCTCTAAGGGAAAATGAATGATAATAATAAATCTTCTGGTTTAAAAAGTTTAAGAATTCCATTTGGTTGTTCTTTTAAGTTGTGTGTCTCCAAAAATAGATGTGGGAGAGATGTGCCCCCTTGTTTCATATATTGGCCCCCAATTTTTGTCCCAGGCAAAGTGATACAGTGATTATCCCTCAAATACATCTTTCTAGGGACAGTGTATGCTGTAAAGCAGGGTACTTCATTTAATGTCATGCCACTTATAAATGACTGAGCAATGACATATCAGGGATTCAGGATTGTCTGGAAAATATAAGACTTCCTTCTTTAGGTAAAAGCTGGTGTAACTAGAATAGGTCCGTTGCCTGATGCCTACAGCACGTCAGTGCTCTGAGACACTGGGTTGCTACAGAGAAAGAGGTTTATTTTAGGACCACTGAACGACGAAATGGAAGGAATCCACAAATCCATTTTCTTGAAGAGTTTGGAGCTAGGGTTATTAGAGTTTTGGAGTGCGCCAAAATGTGGAAATCCTTGACTGGTTGAAGAGTGCAGGGTAAAGTCATGAAACAGGGAGATAAAGAAATTACACTCATGCTGATTCTGTTCTTTGGTGAGGAACTTCAAACTGGTTGGCATCAACTGTTTCAGGATCTGAATAAAATCTTAAGCAATTCTTAAGCAAAAGCCTTATGATTCTAATGTCAGAGATCCTGTCTATGGAAACAATGGGAGTGCAAATTACTTCTTAAACACTCTCATACTCCAAATGTCAGAAATCTTATCTATAGGAACAATAAGGATGCAAATGGTCAGTATCTAGTGCTATGTAACTTTTAGCAACAAGAAAGTGGGTCAAAGTGTAGCTTGATTACTGCTTAATTATAACTATGCTTCTGTCCAGAATTCTTGTTAACCCTGTGAGGATGGTTTCATTGGTACACGCTATGAGAAATATCTCGGTATTTATAGGCAGTGATGCTAAAAATGAAATACAGGACACTATGAAATTCTATTTTTGTTTCAGTCTTTGTACCTTAATTTCTTGAATAATATATGTATTCATGATTTTAAAAACCATAGTGTGCCCTGGACCAGAATAGGGAGACAGCAAAAACTCAAATAAATGAGGTTCATTTTTGTAAATGAAGAGATGTCTGGGTTGGGCATTTGAAGCAAAGGAAAGCAGAGACGAGGAAGTCTATGGACATGTTCAAAACAATCATTCAGTTTTGAGCACACTATGATAGAGGTAGTATAACAATAGCATTATAGTGCTAGTAGACTACAATAACCTGCTGCCATAAATAAATCATGTTATAATTACACTGAATGTCAGGATTTTATTTTATAAGTGGCAGGTGATCTTCGATGCTATGCATGTCTTCTTATGAATGTATAGACAAATAGTTTAACTAGGAAGAAAGGGATATGCAAGATCTTGTGAGCCAGGACTACAAAGAATAAATCTGTGGTAAAATAACACACAGAGAGGGATGTTCTTATAAGAACAGCATCAGTGCAATATCGAATTCATAAAAGCCAAAGGTGTATAACATGCGAGGTATCCAGGGGGTCTGTGTAGAAGTCAGAATATGTTATGAGGAGTCACAGAGGGTGGAGTTTTCAGGATTACATTGAACAGTAGGTCATAAGGAATAAAATGGAAGAACTATGCCTCATGAGCAGGCTCCATGTACAGGAAAGCATGACAAAGTAAGGCCAAATTCAGTAAAAACAGTAGCAAATATGTAAAATATGTAATTGCGGTCAAAGTGTGATTAAACATCAGAAGCCCCATATTAGTTCCCAACATGTGTTATGTTATGGTCAACATGTCCTTTTAGACATAGAAAAACACACAAATACATCACACAAATGCATTAATACTGTTACATGTTAAGACATAGGAATTCCTCTGTAACAACTTGCAAATCTCAGGGAACTGGGACTGAGTTTGGATGGACCTGAATGCATGACAGAGGAAATCAGCACACAGACAAAGCACTCTCTAATTTTTGTAAGAAGTTTCTCTAGGGAATTGGTTCTTGGTCAACTAGAAGCATAATGTGCTCATCCTGTTTGCTTTCACATGTGTTTTGTCTTCAGCTTTAGTGTTTAGTGGCTCATGTTTCTGTTCTGTAGAAACATGGTGCCTATTTAGCTCTTCTCCCTCCATCATGGGTTTTAAGTACCACCTCATAAGGGTGGGTTATTACTAAAAGCTAGGTCGCTATACCATATGCTATTTGAACTGTCACAGAGTTCCTCAGATATTTTTCTTTAATGAATTTTAGCAGGAATTGGCAACAAACTTAATTTAGGAATTCAAATGAAAAGAACAGAGATTCTTTAAAATTATAGCAAAATATATATTCACTATATAATGGGGAGGGGCAAACTGTAGGCTATGAGGCAAGGAAGGGGCAGCTTGAATATGCACAAAGACGCATAGGCAGGAAGGATAGAGCCCTCTTTTTGGATGCCACAATAGTCCTGGAGAGAAACAAATCCAAAGATAGTAGAAAAGGAGAAATAACAATTCAGGTGAAAATAAAAACACCATACAATTTTAAATATTTTAAAGAATAATTACATTAGAGATCTTATTCCAGACCAGTTTAAGGTAGTTTATATGCTTGTGTGGATGAAGGAGGACTTTTATTGTAGGGTTGACTGTTAGATTGTAAGGTATTTAATGTCGTGGCCTATTTATTATCAGTATTTGCCTATCCCACGTGCCTACTAGTGTGTTTCATATATAGTAAGTTTTGAATAAATCTTTGTTGAAAGGCATCCTCATGGGAATAAAACAATAGACTTGCTCATCATTAGGTTGCATACTACAAGAAATAATATAACCAAAAATTATGAGTCAGTATGATAAACTTTAAATGTTTCTTCTTATAATATTCTCTATACATACTAAGTTACTGTGTATCCATTTCATTAAATTACATAAATAGAAACTAAAGCTATTCTTTATTGAGCACCAAACATTCTAGGCATTGAGTTAAGTTCTCTCTATACATTATTTAATTTTCACAATAGTTCTATAAAGTAAGCATTGTTTTTATGCCTATTTCAAAAATGAGAAACTTAAGATTAAATATAATTATTAACTTGCTGAAGACCCAGGATTTAGACTCAAGATTTTATTGGGAACTTCAAATATTAACAAAATTCTATACAGTTTAATAAGGATGAACTTCCCTGCTATTCCAGTGGCTAGTCCCAGAAATGGCTTATGAAAGTTTAGCATTCTCTTCAAAGTGATACAGTAAGTAAGGAATTAAAATAAACATAGTTTACAACATAACATATGGAACATTGCTACTAGAATTATCTGATGAGTGGATTAAGTATTATGGAAACTGTCATCCCAGTCTAAATTGCTGGAAAGCTAGAGAAAATATATCAAACAAGTGTTTTCAGACATTGGTCAATGGGCAGTACAAAATTGGGATCTATGAGAGAAAGATAGAAATAAGGTGAGCTCTATGACTTCTTCAACTAGCCTATAGGAAGTTTCTAGGTAATGTGAAGGACAAGTGAGAGATCTAAAATAGGCTCCAGTGATCTCACTGAGTTAAGAAGACAGAAATGTGAGTTCAGAGGGGCTGAGCTGGCTAGAATTTCAGTAGCAGACTACTAAAGAGGAAGAAGCAAAGCCATGTTTTCTATGGTGGTTAACTCATCCCTTGAACTTTGCAGAGTTCCCCTTAAATATTTGGTGGAATGCTGATCTGTGTATATGTGGGGAGAATTTCCAGAAGGATGAAGACAGAATCATTGGAAAGCAGTAACCCAAAAAATTATAGGATCTCACAGAAGGCTATGGATAGTTTGCATCCCTCTGGCCAGAATAGAGAGTTCATAATCCATGGAGTATCCAATGGAGTTTTCAGAAAATAATCACCATAATAGTAATGCTAAATATCCTTAAAATAAATATTTTTCTGAACTTGCCTTAACAAAGCTTAATATCAGCTCTTGAAAGGATTAAGCTGAATCCAAATTTCACTGTGACAGAACAAATTCAATACTATTTAAAGAAATACAATATCCAGAACACAACAAAGTAAAATTAACAAAGGCTAGCATTCAATCAAAAATTGCCAGGAAAGGAGCAAAAAATATTACGTATAGCCAGAAGAAATAATCATTCAATAAAAAATAGACCCATGAATTATGGAGATGATGGAATTGACCAAAAAGGACCTTAAAATTGCTTTCATAATTATGTACCATATGCTCAATAATATAAACAAAAACCTGAACCTGATGAGGGGAAAAGTGGAAGATTTATATGACACAGATGGAACTATCAGTGATGATAGTACAATATATGAAAAAGAAAAATAAATGTATGGAACTAACTACATTTTAGATGCTAGAGAAGAAAAGGGATGTTAATTTAAATACTTAGCAATACAAACAATCAAAAATAAAATACAGAGAGAATTAAGACTGAATAATAAGTAATGGAAAATGAATGTCCCTGAAATTGATGTCCCAAAAAGAGGGGAAAGGATATCTGAAAAAATAATGGCCAAAAATTTTGAAATTTAATGTAAACAATATAACCATATTTCCAAGATCAATAAATCTCAAGCAGAATAAACTGAAAACACACACATACAAATGCGCATATACACACTTACACTACTCCACATTACAATCATATTGTTGACTCAGTATAAACAAAAAAAGTTAAAGGTAGAGAAATTCACATTATGTACAGAGAAATAAAGATAAGTATGAGAGCATACTTTCCATTAACTATGCACCTCAGAAGTACTGAAGAAAGAAAAAAAAGTCAATATAGGATTATTTATCCAATAAAAATGTCTTTTGAAAACAAACATATAATAAATACATTTTTACACAAAAACTGAGACACTTTTTGCCACCAGGCTAGAGCTATGAAAATTATTAAAACAAATACTTCTAAAGGAAAAAATAACTGATAGTAATTTGATTCTAAACGAAGTGAAGGAGAACATCAGAAATGGTAAATGTGGTTAACATAAAAGATTGTTTTCTCATTTTAGTCTATTTAAAAGATAACTGAATGATTATAGCAGAAATTTTAACAATATATTTCACCAACTATATGCTGTCTAAAAAAAAACTTTGTATTTTCCTATTACCTCAAGCATTTATTATTTATTTCTGTTATGAACATTCTAATTTCAGTCTTTCAGTTATTTTGAAATGTACAGCGTTACTGTTAATTATAGTTGTCTTATTGTGCTTCTGAACATTAAATCGTATGTAAAGACAGGTTAAATGTAAAAGTATGAAAAACATGAAAATAGGAAGCTGTATCAGCATCAAAAGGAAGTTGTAGTGGCTATGTGATTGTAAGACCAAATTGACTTTAGAACACAGATTACCAGGGGTAAAGATAGGTATTATATGAAAAAGCAAGTCATTTTATTAAGATATAACAATCTTAAATATTTATGCACTTGATTGGAGAGCTTCAAAACACATGAAACGAAAACTAATAGAAATGAAAAGGGAAATTGGAAAATCTATGGTAATAGTTGAAGACTATAACATTCCTGGCAGTTGATGGTACAATAGCTAATAGTGCAGGATATATAAGACTTGAATAAAGTGGCCAACTAGCTTGACCAAATTGACAGATACAGAACACTCTATCCAATCACAGCACAACAAAGTTAGACCACATGCTATGCAATAAAACAAATCTTAATGATTGTAAAAGGATTGAAATAATACAAAGTATGTTATCTTACCAAAAAAGTTATACAAAAAATCAGTAGCAGAAAGATACATAGGAAATCCACAAATAATTATAAATTAAATGCTACAGTTCTAAATTACCCATTTGCAAAAGAATAAATCACAATAAAAACGAAATGGTATTTTGAAAAGATGAAAGTGAATACACCACATATTGAAATTTGTGGGTTACAGTGAAAGACATGCTTAGAGGGAAATTATAATTTTAAATATTTATACTAGAAAAAAGGGGCTTGATTCAATTATCTAGGTTTCCACCTTAAAAGACTGGGAAAGATGAGCAGTATAAATGAAAATAAGGAGAAGAAAAGAATGATAAAAGGAGGAGCTGAAACAAACAAAACAGAAAAGTAACATATAATACAGAAAGATTAATGAAAACAAAATATGATATTTGAAAACCTTTATAAATTGATTAAAATATCATGCTAAATTGATCCAAATATAAGGAGAAGAAAAAATTACCAGTGTCAACGATAAAGAGAGATGATGACTCCAGATACTGTAGTCATTAAAAGAATAAAAATAGGATATTACAAACAACTTCATGTCTATAGATTTGCAAACATGACTGAAATGGAAAAATTCCTTGAAAGACACATCTACCAAAGCTCACTCCAGAAGAAATAGATGATTTGAAAAGGACTTCATATATGAAAATATTGGATTCTCTTCCAAAATTTCACATAAATGGAAGTTACAGTGAAATTTTGGAAGAGAAAAAAACTAAACAATATTGATAGAAAGTAGATTAGAGTTACATGAGGCCAAAGTTTGCAGATTAACTACAAAGGGATCATGGATGAACTTTTGGGGTAATGGAAATATTGTATATCTTGATTGTTGTAGTGGTTAAATGCATATGTACATTTGTCAAAAATCACCAAACTGTATAGTTAAAAAGAGTTCTTTTTACGGCGTGCAAATTATAACCAATGAAGTTTATTTTTAAAAAACTAACATATAACAATAGAGAAGTCAGACACTTCTATTTAATGAACAATTTTCTTTAGAACAAGTTAATGTTATAAAATAATTGAAATAGAAGCTTTCCGTTTAGGTTAAATGAGAAACTTTGTGTTCCATCAGCATTCTTATCTTTTTCATTAATAGATTTGTCTGAAATGACTCATATTCTGACCTGGTTGTATACCTCTGATTTTCCCATTTGATATATGATTTTCTGATTTATAAAGGAATATTTAAGTCAAAGCTGCAAAATAAATTTAATTGTTACATTTTCAAAAAAAAAATACTGGATTCATAGTAAACTCTGAAAAGCAAACTCCAGGCCCAGATAGCTTCACTGGTAAATTCTACTGAACATTTAAGATAAAAGTAATAACAATTCTGCATAAATTCTAGAAAATAGAACATAAGCAAAGCCTTCTTTACTCACTTTATGAAGAAAGCATTTCTCTGATCCCAGAACAAGACAAATATATTAAAGGAAAAAAAAACTAAACCAAAAATCAATTTGCCTCATGAACATTTATGCAAAAATCTACTGAGTCCAGGAAGATACAAAAGTAATAATAAATCATGATGAAGTGAGGTGTATATTAGAAATTCAATGTTGGTTTAACATTTGAAAATCAGTCAAAGGATTTTGACATACTAACAGGGTGTAAGTAAAATATATTATTTTCTAAATAGATACAGAAAAAATTGACAGAAGTATAACAGTGATTCGTGATTTTAAAAAAATTCTGCAAAGTAGAGTAGAAGAGAACTCCCTCAAACTGATAGTGGGCAGCTATTAAAAACCTACTCAGAGGCCAGGCACGGTGGCTCACGCCTGTAATCCCAGCACTTTGGGAGGCCGAGGCGGGCGGATCACGAGGTCAGGAGATGGACAATTCTGGCTAACATGGTGAAACCTAGTCTCTACTAAAAATACAAAAAATTAGCCGGGTGTGGTTGCGGGCGCCTGTAGTCCCAGCTACTCCGGAGGCTGAGGCAGGAGAATGACGTGAACCCGGGAGGTGGAGCTTGCAGTGAGCCGAGATCGCGCCACTGCACTCCAGCCTGGGTGACAGAGCTAGACTCCGTCTCAACAGCAACAACAACAACAACAACAAAAACACCTACTCAGAAAAAAAAAAAATACTTGAAAATAGTTTTCCTGAAATTGATTTGTTTTCAAAAGCACTCAATAATTAAAAGACAAGCATCCTGATTCAAAAGTGAATAAAAATTTCAACAGGTATCTCATGAAACAAAAGATACAAAATTTCAATAAGTACATGAAAAGATGCTCAATGTAATTGATCATTAATGAAATACACATTTAAATCATAGTAGATGCCACTACATATCCACCAGAATGGCTAAAATTTAAGTACCACCTGTCAGCAATAGAAACTTCTGTATGTTTTTGCTGCAAATACAAAATGGCATAGCTATTTTCAAAACAATTTGGCACTGTCTTAGAAAGTAAAGAATATACTTATCAAGTAACTCAGCAATCTGACTTGTAGGTATTTCTGTAAGAGAAAGGGAAACACATGTTCATGCAAAAATTTTACACAAGTATTCATAACAGCTTTATTCATAATAGTAAAAACCTAGTAACAACCCAAATGCCCAACAACTGGCGAATGAATAAAAAAATTGTGACTCATCTATACAAAGGTATACTACTAAGCAATAAAAGGCAGGGTACTACTGATACAACATGGATGGATCTTGAAAACATTATATTAATCAAAAGAAGACAGACCCCAATAAACATATAATTTATTATTTTGTTTACATAAAATGCTTAGAAATGCAAACACACAAATAACAAATCATCAATTACCAGTGGCCAGGGGTAGAGTGAGGGGATTGACTGAGATGAGGCATAAAATAACTTGGGGGGTGTAATAATAATGTTTATTGTCTTCATTGTGGTGGTAGTTACACAACTACTGTATTATATTTGTAAAAATTATTAGAATTGCACATTTAAATTTGATGTTTACATAGTTTGAGGTTTTACATTGAAGTTTTTAATACATCTTGAGTTAATTATTGTATATGGTGAAAGAAAGGGGTCCAGTTTCAATTTTCTGTATATAGCTAGTCAGTTATCTCATGACTATTTATTGAAAAGGGAATCCTTTCCCCATGCTTGTTTTTGTCAGGTTTGTTGAAGATCAGATAGTTGTAGGTGTGTGGTCTTATTTCTGGGTTCTCTACTCTGTTCCATTGGTCTGTGTCTGTACTTGTACCATACCATGCTGCTTGGATTACTGTAGCCTTGTAGTATAGTTTGAAGACAGTTAACATGATGCCGCCAGCCTTAGTCTTTTTGCTTAGGATTGCCTTAGCTATTTGGACTATTTTTTTGGTTCCGCATGAATTTTGAAATAGTTCTCTCTAGTTCTGTGAAAAATGTCAATGGTAGTTTAATGGGAATAGCATTGAATCTATAAATTGCTTTGGCCAGTATAACCATTTTCATGATATTGATTCCTCTTATCCATGAGCATGGAATAGTTTTCCATTTGTTTGCGTCCTTTCTTACTTCTTTGAGCAGTGGTTTGTAGATCTCCTTGTAGAAATCTTTCACTTCTTTTGTTAGCTGTTGTCCTGGGTATTTTATTCCTTTTGTGGCAATTGTGAATGAGAGTTCATTAGTGATTTTCCTCTCAGCTTGACTATTGTTGGTGTATAGGAATGCTAGAGATTTTTGCACATCGATTTTGTATCCTGAGACTTTGCTGAAGTTGCTTATCAGCTTAACAATCTTTTGAGCTGAGACAATGGGGTTTCTAGATATAGCATCATATCATCTGCAAATAGGGACAGTTTGACTTCCTGTCTTCCTATTTGAATGCCTTTTATTTCTTTCTCTTGCCTGATTGTCCCAGCCAGAACCTCCAATACTATGTTGAACAGGAATGGTGAGAGAGGGTATCTTTGTCTCATGCTGGCTTTCAAGGGGAATGGTTCCAGCATTTGCCTATTCAGTATGATGTTGGTTGTGAATTGGTCATATATGGTTCTTATTATTTTGAGGTATGTTCCTTCAACACCTACCTTATTGAGAGTTTTTAAGACAAAGGGATGTTGAATTTTATTGAAAACTTTTCTGAATGTGTTGGGATAGTCATGTGGTTTTTATCTTTAGACTTAAATGTAAAACCCAAACCTATTAGAACCCTGAAAGATGACCTAAGCAATAGCATTCAGGATGTAGGCAGAGACAAAGATTTCATGATGAAAATGAGAAAAGAAATCACAACAAAAGCAAAAACTGACAAGTGGAATCTAATAGCTAAAGAGCTTCTACACAGAAAAATAAACTATCAATAGAGTAAACAGACAGGCTACAGAATGGGAGAAAATATTTGCAAACTATGTTTCGGATAAAGGTCTAATATCCAGCATCTGTAAGGGACTTAAACTAATTTAAAAGAAAAAGCAAACAACCTCATTAAAAAGTGGGCAAAGGACATGAACAGACACTTCACAAAAGAAGACATTCATGTAGCCAACAATCATATTAAAAAATAACTCCACATCACTGATCATTACAGAAATGCAAATCAAAACCACAATGAGATACTATCTCACACTAGTCAGAATGGCTATTATTAAAAAGTCAAAGAATAACAGATACTAGTGAGGTTGTGGGGAAAAGCGAACACTTGTGCACTATTGGTAGGAATGTAAATTAGTTCAACCATTGAGGAAGACAGTGTGACAATTCCTGAAAGACCTAAAGAAAGAAATACCATTCAACCCAGCAATCCCATTACTGGGTATATACCCAAAAGAATATAAGTTGTTCTGTTATAAAGACACATGCATGCCTATGTTCATTGCAGCAGGATTTACAATAGCAAAGACAAGGAATCAACTTACACATCCAACAATGATAGACTGGGTAAAGAAAATGTGGTACATAAACACTATGGCATACTATGCAGCCATAAAAAAACCATAAAGAATGAGATCATGTCCTTTTCAGGGACATGGGTGAACCAGAGGTTATTATCCTTAGCAAACTAATGCAGAAACAGAAAACCAAATATGGTGTGTTCTCACTTATAAGTTGTAGCTAAATGATGAGAACACATGGACACATAGAGGGGAATGACGTACACTGGGTCTTATCAGAGGGTAGAAGGTGGGAGGAGGGAGAGGAGCAGGAAAAATGGCTAGTGGATACTAGGCTTAATACCTGGGTGATAAAATAATCTGTACAACAAATCCCCATGACACACATTTACCTATGTAATAAACCTGCATATATCCTGAACATGGACCCCTGAACTTAAAAGTTAATGAAATGGTGTATTTCACTGTATGCAGATTATATCTCAGTACCTCTAATTAAAAATTAATGTACCAACTCCACAAATAAAAGTAGGAAATAAAACGAGCTGGCAGGATGTTGTAATTTTTCAGAGCATAAGATCTAGAACCAAACTGTCTGGTGTGAAACTTGGCTGTGTCACTCACATGTAATGTAAACTTTGGCAAACTACTCTGCTTCTG
The DNA here is from genome assembly GCF_002776525.5 of Piliocolobus tephrosceles. Taxonomy (NCBI): domain Eukaryota; kingdom Metazoa; phylum Chordata; class Mammalia; order Primates; family Cercopithecidae; genus Piliocolobus; species Piliocolobus tephrosceles. The sequence continues at coordinate 111,491,296 of NC_045445.1, read as the reverse complement.
TTTCCTCATTTATACTATGAGTGTAATTATAATAACTGTCTTATAGGGTTTTTGTCATCTATAGAAGTTAATACACGTGAAACACATGGGGTCACAGCCAGCGCATAGTAAGTAAGGGCTCAGTGAATGAATATTCCCTGTTTCAGCTGTTGCTTCTGACTCTGCCACCAAATTAATGATGACATTAATCAGGTTATTCAACTTCTATTTCATTGTCTTCAACTTTAAGAATGCTGGGATTACATGAACCTCTATCACCTGTTCCACTTTCTGACACCCCAGAGTCTATAAAGACATGGAGTATTTTTTTTTTTTTCATACTCTCTTAGAAGACATTCTTAGGAAAATTGGTTTAGAAAATGTTTCTTTAAAAAGCAAGAACACTTTGAAAATATTTGTTTGCCAAATATAAAAATTTCTCTGTATTTGGAAAAACTCCCAGGATGATGTGTATCCTTTTACCTGAAACAAACCATGTTTTATTACAGGGATAGACTTAACTATATTAAGTTCATCAAAAGTTGCTGTTTTGAGTTTCATCAGTAGCACACTCCTTTTGGTACAGCTTTGCTTTCTTTTCTTATAAATCATGTAAAAATCGCTTTTCAAGATTGGTAAAACTTCATGATTTGTTTAATGTAGTACAATTCATTAGGCCCACAAGTGGCCCCTGATGCAGACTACTGAGGATATCAAACCCATAAGCTTTTATCTCATCAGCATTTTTTCACTAGGTACCTTATCTACACCTTCACTTCATGATGCTGTCCTTGATAATGTGGCGATGCTCAACTAGCTGGAGGCCACACGTATCAGGTAGTAGAGTCTTGACAGATGTTTGAAAGGTTTACTAGTTTTCCTTATTAACTGTGTCTACCTTAAATTGATTTATGATGGAACAAATTAGCATCTAAGCATGAAATGTCTGAGCACTCAAGAACTATAGCCATCAGCTACTACATAGAATTGAGGTGGAAAGTGAGTTTCTTTGGAAATTTTGTCAAAGGAATTTTAGTTTCCTAACAGGAAGAAAGGGATGTTCTTCAAGAAGTCATTTATGCAGCCAACAGACACATGAAAAAATGCTCATCATCACTGGCCATCAGAGAAATGCAAATCAAAACCATAATGAGATCCCATCTCATACCAGTTAGAATGGCAATCATTAAAAAATCAGGAAACAACAGGTGCTGGAGAGGATGTGGAGAAATAGGAACACTTTTACACTGTTGGTGGGACTGTAAACTAGTTCAACCATTGTGGAAGACAGTGTGGCGATTCCTCAAGGATCTAGAACTAGAAATACCATTTGACCCAGCCATTCCATTACTGGGGATATACCCAAAGGATTATAAATCATGCTGCTATTTTTTTTATTAATTTTATTTTACTAAAATTTTTGTAGTTTTAGTAGAGATGGGGTTTCACCCTGTTAGCCAGGATGGTCTCGATCTTCTGACCTCGTGATCCGCCCGTCTCGGCCTCCCAAAGTGCTGGGATTACAGGCTTGAGCCACCGCGCCCGGCCGGGAACCTGAAATTTAAAGCAGGAGATGACCCAGACTCTCTTGAGCATAGTCTCATTAAGCGTCTTATTTCTCTCACCAAGTATGCCACTTCCGGACATTCCACACTGACCCTGGTGGCATGCATCTCAACCTGATGTTCAGGTTTAAGGTCTCAGAAAGCTTACATTATTAACATCAACATTCAGTTCACTTTGACTGAGTGTGAAGTTGTGGGAACCTGTCTTAAATATTGATGAAAAGGACATTCAAGGAGGAAAACTCAGAGTTCCAAAAATCAAATAAATATAGATTATAATGAGAAAGTTGTAATTAAAGTAAAGATTAAGCCTGAAAAGAGTTGGCTAAACTGTAAAAGTATGGAACAGATATGAGTTAAATCAATTTTCATATATTGATTATTTCAGAATTTAAAGGAGAAATAAAACCATGTAAAATACATGTTTTATTTTTCTTAATTTCCATTTATCTAAAAAAATAGAATGATAAATAAAATTTCTCTGATAATAAATACACTGAGTGTATATTATAAGATACTGAAGGAATTATCTTAACCGCACATCTACGCATGTATGGAAATTTTATACTAGAATATATTGTAAGCAAAATAAAGTTCTGGTTTCTAGTTGGATGCTGTGGTTAGCTATATATATTACTTTAATCAAGTTGCTTTACCCCTCTGAGCTAGCTCTAGTGTGGTCATGTGGGAATGGGCTAGCTGTCATTGCAAATCTCCAATGAGATGGCTTCACTTCTTCATATATGTGAATGATTCTTGTAGTATATATATTTTTTCTCAAGTATATGAAAGACGTTCCTATAGACTTCAAAAGGGCAATTGGGAAATTAAAAGTTGGCAGTCTGCATCCTAAAATTTTATTTAAAGGGAATTTCTGGACAAGAATCACAGTTCTGAAAAGGTAGGACAATTGTTAGCAAGCCATGAATCTTTCCATTACCTTTATATCTTTCTTATGAGTAGTTATTTAATTGAATTAGGGTAGAGCATATACACAGTAAAATGTTCTAATATGAAACGTAGAGCCCAACCTCATGCTTTTGATATTCACCCTTATTGTTACTAAGAACTGAAAAAAAAAGAAAAACAGAAAAACCTCCTAGCATGTAATTACTGAACCAAACTTTGGCACTAAGAGACTTGACAAGGTCTAGCATGGCTTCTAGCAGCCTACGACTGCGTCCCTAGGATGACCTTTGTCCCCCTTAAATACCTGCCTGAGAAAAATCAATGCTGCCAGGAGAATTTAGGTCTTTTCAGTCAAAATAATTATGAAAGTTCAGAAGACACTGGGTTCTGTCCCCTGTTGCCATAGTTATTACTGAATAAAATTTGTCTTTACTGCTTTCCCTAGTATCCAGCTTTGTTTACCTTTGATGTTATATAAAGCAATATTTTTATGTTGCCGAATAGAATTTCACAGGCCTCCAGCTTCATCCATGTCCCTACAAAGGACATGAACTCATCCTTTTTTATGGCTGCATAGTATTCCATGGTGTATATGGGCCACATTTTCTTAATCCAGTCTGTCATTGATGGACATTTGGGTTGGTTCCAAGTCTTTGCTATTGTGAATAGTGCCGCAATAAACATATGTGTGCATGTGTCTTTATAGCAGCATGATTTGTAACCCTTTGGGTATATACCCAGCAATGGGATGGCTGGGTCAAATGGTATTTCTAGTTCTCATCCTTGAGGAATCGCCACACTGTCTTCAACAATGGTTGAACTAGTTTACAGTCCCACCAACAGTGTAAAAAGTGTTCCTATTTCTCCACATCCTCTCTAGCACCTGTTGTTTCCTGACTTTTGAATGATTGCCATTCTAACTGGTTTGAGATGGGATCTCATTGTGGTTTTGATTTGCATTTCTCTGATGGCCAGTGATGATGAGCATTTTTTCATGTGTCTGTTGGCTGCATAAATGTCTTCTTTTGAGAAATGTCTGTTCATATCCTTCACCCAGTTTTTGATGGGGTTGTTTGTTTTTTTCCTTGTAAATTTGCTTGAGTTCTTTGTTATATGATGAAAAGTTTCCTGGCAGCTAAACTTCAACTTTGATCAAAATGTGGACCAAAATAACAGCAAAAGGACTTTCACTGCTGTGTAGGAACATTGCATTTCTCTATTAATTTTTTAAATGAACAGAATTGATGATCCTGATGATTTCTACCCAGTAAGTGTTTTGGTTACCACTAAATTGTATGGCAAATACTAATGAAATATGCTGATAACTGGAAAACATCCATGAAGAAGGTTCACTCTGAGTACATTGGGTTTTATGGGGAGCAATTAACTTTGGCTTTGTACTCTGTTATTAGTTACTCCAAACCCACAGAGTCTCTTTGAATTCTACATTGGCAGACCTCTTAGGAACTGGCCTGGACACACTCAGTAGCCTTCAGATCCAGCAAGCACGTCTTACTTCCACTTTAGCCAGGTGCCTTCCAGAGTTAAAGCAGGGATCTGGTTCCTTGAAATTTATTATTTCTACTATGAGACTTACCCTCTATGTTTTCTATTCTTTGTAATTTTAGCAGAATATATCGATTGACTGGTTGAATCAATAGGATGGAATTATCAATTCTAAAAGCCAGTGGCATTTCAGGAAAAATGATTGTCAGAGAATTAGTCTTGGACATAATTGGGAAGTGGAAATTTAGAATTCAGTTCTTTCTGCATTTCCTTCCCTGCTCTATCTTCTCAACACAGAAGTCCCAAGACGTGAGGTCCTCAACAATCTCCCCAAATAACACAGTCTCACGGCCTATAATTTTCCCTTCACTCTTCTCACCCATCCACTCACTCATTGCATTTATCCCTGTTTCTCTGTCATAGAGAAAAACCCTCTTAATCTACTAAATGACAAGAAAATGCTTCTTACCTATCATCGGAAAGTGTTTTCAAACTAAATGCTGCTTTCTGGGCTAATGGGAGGGAGGAATGGAGGACCTGTGTGAGACTGTCTCCTCTAAGTCAGAGCTTGTCAAGCAATATTATCCATCAAAATCACCTGGAGGACAGGTGATTTGAGATTTCTGAAACTTGCCCCAATGTCTTCTGGTTTAGTAGGTTTAAGGTGGGCCTGAGAGGCTGCATTTCTAACAAGCTCCCAGGTGATGTTGCTGCTGCTTCTGCTTTCGGGACCCAAGCTTGAAAACCACTGCCTTTAAATCAAACAACCTGAGACACTTCCTGATTCATCTAGGGATCCAAATGGCAGAGTAAGCAAGATGTTATTCCCTTTTCATTGTGAGAATCATAAACTTTTATGGGAAGAAAAGTACAGGATTTGGAAGATATATTTGGCATCTGCTTTGCCACTTGCTGGCAGTATTGTCTTAGAAAATTTCTTTAAAATCTTTAAGCCTCTTTTTGCTTGCTTAAAAGAAGAAAATAAATCCAGGGTCTCAAGTTTATTATGTGGCTCAAAATATAACATATGTGTAAAGGTGCCTGGTAAATTATCAAGTGTCTACAAATGGTGTAACTGCTCTGAAATAAGGAGTTGCCCCCAAGGGAGCTATCAAAAGTGAAATAACAGCAGACCAAGCATGTTTTCTTAAAACTGGAGCTACCTCTGTTCCTTTTGCCACCTACAGATCTAGTTTCACCAAAATCATCCTTTCATATATGTAAAAGAAATGCTGTAGTAAGTTTTGACAGGAGGCTCTTTATTTCCTGAAGAGGCACACACACAGTGCAGAATTCATCTTCTAGAAAGGGAAACATGTTGGCATCCTACATATTCCAAGAGCAACTGTTGTGGAAAATCCATTAGAAGCAACACCAGTTCAATCTTAGAGCAAATATATTCAGAAAACATCAAAATAAAGTTACATGAGCCTGAGTCGTTTAATATATAGCATTCCGTTAATCTCTCTCATCTCTCACATGGCACCTAATAATTGGGGAAAACATTTCTTGTGATTATAACACACATCGCTATGTATTTCATTTATTCCACCAAAATCCTATTTCAACAATCTCTATACCCTAGTTCCTGAAAATATCAGCTCCCAAAGGACTTAGACCAAGATCTAGGAACAGCTGGGAGGAGCCATTGTATTGTCCTCATAGCAATTCTCACACCCAGGAGTGAAGGCAGGAACAGATGGTGGGTGTCTCCACAGCAAACACTTAAAATGCCTTGGAAACATTTGAAGTCAGCAGCCCTTACAGAATGCATAAGAGCTGCATACCACAGAATGGCTTTTTTTTTCATTAACATCCAGCGTCTGTCTTTCACTAACACAGGAGCAAGTGAACAATCAGGGGCTGAATGAAGGGACACAGAATCCCAGGCAAAGCCAAAAAAGAACTGAGAGGCGAAGGCGATAGTGACCCCAACACATTTGATGCCACTGTTCCCCCCACCTACCCCGTTCCTGTTGAAAGACAAAATGAAATTATGTATCTACACCTGCATAAGGCAAGTTCAGAAAATAAAGCAAGGCAAGGAGAAAGCTACAGTCTTGATTTATGTATATTTCCTCATCAGCATCTCACCTCACTTCACCCTGTGGCATTCCCATGCTGTAGCTTTAAAACTGTAATCTCTCATCAAAGTGGACAACACAAAGCCTCGGGGGCAAATCAGTAATAAATGCCTGTGAATGTGGCCTTATTTGGAAATAGGGCCTTTGCAGATGTTCCACTTAACATGAAGTCATTAAGGTGTACTCTAATCTAACATAATTGTGTCCTTGTTTTTTTTTTGTTTTTTGTTTTTTTTTTTTTTTGTTTTTTGAGTTGGAGTCTCGCTCTGTCACTCAGGCTGGAGTGTAGTGGCTACATCTCAGCTCACTGCAACTTCCCCGTTCCATGTTCAAGCGATTCTCCTGCCTGTCTTAGCCTTCCAAGTAGCCAGGATTACAGGTGAGCACCACCACGCTAGGCTAATTTTTTGTATTTTCAGTAGAGATGGGGTTTTGCCATGTTGGCAAGGCTGGTCTCGAACTCCTGACCTCAGGTGATCCACCCACCTTGGCCTCCCAAATTGCTGAGATTACAGGCATGAGCCACTGCACCCAACCATCCTTATTTTTTTAAAAAAGGAAAATCAGACAGAGAGACAGACACAGACACAGGAAGAATCCATGTAAAGATGAAGGCAGAGATTGGGGTGATGAATCTACAAGCTAAGGAATGCCGCAGATTGCCAGCAAACCGCCAGAAGCCAAGAGAGAGAGAGGCACAGAACAGATTCTTCCTCATAGCCCCGATAAGAAAGCAATCCTGCCAACTCCTTAATCTTGGTTCTAGCCTACCTGACTGTAAGACACTATAATTGTGTTGTTTAAGTCACCCAGTTTGTGATACTTTGTTACAGCATCCCTAGGAAACCAATACAGTGACCAAGGGTAGGATAGCCTTAGACAGCCAGTAAGGTCAGCAGAATGGGAGTTGGGAGTGATGCTATCCGTGGTTGCTTTCCTTTATTGACCCTGTTTTGTTCCTCCCGAAGGTCCAATGTGTTTCAGAGTTGGTACTTCTACTCCTATCACTGCCACCCTGCTCTCTATTTGCAAATTTGTTTGTAAATTCCTTCTGTCTGTAACACTTCATTAGAGGATATGGGGAACATGCAAAAGTAACAGACATAATGTCCTTATGCCTTGAGTTGATTCATGAAGTCAACAACTAGTTTGGGGGCATCTGTTATGTAAAAGCCACTCTCTTAGGTATTGGGCACACATCATTGAACAGAACAGAAAAAAAAAAAAAAAAAAAAAACTCCTGTCCTCACTATAGTTTTAATTCTGCTAGATTTATAACCTGGAATTAAATCCAATTCTTAAATAGTACTTTTGCACCTAATTACAAGAGTGTAATGTGTTTCTTTTCAAGAGGAATGAAGACTATTTGAGCCAATATTTCTCAAAGTACCTTCCAAGGATCACCTTCATCAGAATCTCTTACCCCACCATGCCTGTCAAAATACAGATTAATGGGCTTCACCGCAGGCCCACTCAATTAATGCCTGTGAAGATAGGACTCAAGAACCTTAACACTGTTAACATGAATGCCTCTAAACTGTGAGAAGATCGATTAGACTAAAGGGGCTTGAAGTAGAAATAGTAGAGATTCAGGTGATTTTTTGCAAGCGAAACTTTGAGACCTGCTGCTCAATGAAAGAGATAAGCTCAAATGGCAGGGTTGCAGGGAGGAGCTATGGCAGTGTTTTGTAAACATCCCAATAAAACCACCAAAGTCACCTGGTAATAATGGATGCATTATTACCAGATGCATTTCATACAGATTCTGATCCAGTGGATCGGGATGGGCAAAAAGTGACTGTTAGGTTAGCAGCAAATTTAGGAAACACACAGCTTTAGAATAAAAGTGGCAATCAGAGAAATCAGAACTGTTCCACACTCAGGGAAAACTCTTCGGGAGACTACATTAGCCACTCTTATTTCCCCCCCAAATTTAGTGACTATTTTCCTAACATGGATTTGCCCCTTTTTGCTTGGTATATCTATAAAACTCAACTGTGTGAGCCCAGGGCACAAAGAAAGCTTTCATCACAAGACTCATCAGTGTTTATACCTATTATTCTGGCTACTCTTCTGCTAGATCGTTAGATCTTCAAGGGTGGGGACTAATCTTGTCAACTCAGTAACCATCTAGGGCCTCTTCTCAGTAGGTGCTTAATAAATATTTACTCAATATTAGCCTGATTAATAGTATTCTGAGGGCTAAAAAGTGTTTGAATCCAATTTAAACCACATATTGCCATCCTCCTCTGGCCCTGCAGTCAATATTTCACTTTGCAGTAAATTAAGCACCAAGTGCTTTGTGGAACACCCTGTAACACCTATTGATTCTCCCTAATGTCTCCTCTGCTCCCTTGATTTGACAGACAAGCATAGAGTACAGCAAGGTGGGCTGATAAATGGAGATCAAAGTTGAACTTGAAAGAAATCGTACCTTTCCATTTTTTTCTCTGCTGACATCAGGCTGGTTATTGCCCCTATGCTGTAGCATTTTAGTGCACTGTTTTAAGCAAATGCATTTAGTTTTACATTTTTGATATTTGCAAAGAGTCAATAAGTACTTCGTTTCATTTTTTTTTTTTAATTATACTTTAAGTTCTAGGGTACATGTGCATAACGTGCAGGTTTGTTACATATGTATACATGTGCCATGTTAGTTTTATCACTTGAGCACTTTGAGGTTTGAAACTATACATCCTAGATAAATTTGAGGAAAAGATATAGGGTAAAGAGCTGATGTAAATATGTCAAGTAATTAATAAAAAATGCGGCTACAGTTTGAATGTGTCCCACAAAAAGCATATGTTGGAAATTTAACCCCTGATATGCTTTGGATGTTTGTTTCCTCCAAATATCATGTTGAAATGTAATCCCTAATGTTGGAGTTCGGGCCTGATAGTAGGTATTTGAGTCATTGGGGCAGATCCCTCATGAATATTTTGGTGCCTTCCTCATAGTAATAAGTTCTTGCTCTGTGTTCACATGAGATCTGGTTTTTTAAAAGAGTGTGGCACTTCCTCCCTCTCGCTCTTGCTCACTCTCTCACCATGTGACATCACTTGCTGTCACTTCACCTTCCACCATGATTGTAAGCTTCCTGAGGAGGACTCACTAGTAGCAGATGCCAGTGCTATCGCCCCTGCTTTTTTTTTTTTTTTTTTTTTTGAGACAGTGTTTTGCTCTAGTCACTCAAGCTGGAGTGCAATGGCGTGGTCTTGGCTCACTGCAACGTCCGCCTCCTGGGCTCAAGCGATTCTCCTGCCTCAGCCTCCCAGGTAGCTGGGATTATAGGCACCCACCACCATGCCCAGCTAATTTTTGTATTTTTAGTAGAGTGGGCCAAGCTGGTCTCGAACTCCTGACCTCAGGTGATCCGCCTGCCCCGGACTCCCAAAGTGCAGGGATTGCAGGCACGAGCTACTGTGCCCAGACCAGTGCCATCTGTTTTTTACAGCCTGCATAACCCTTAGCCAGTTAAACCTCTTTTTTTTAATTAAATAACTTACTCTCAGCCTTGGGTACATCTTTATATTAGGTTTGTGCAAAAGTAATTGCGGTTTTTGCTGTTACTTTTAATAGCAAAAGCCGCAATTACTTTTGCACCAGCCTAATAGCAATGCAGACACACTAACACAATCCCCAAAACAAAGGTGTTGGGTAGTGTATTCTAATGGGAGGCGTTTAGATCATGAGGGCTCCACCCTCATAAATGAATTAATGCAGATTATAAAAAGGCTACAGGTTGTGAGTTTAAACCCCCTCTCTCTCACCCTCTCTTGTTTCTCTACCTCCCGCCTTCTGCCATGGGCTGACTCAGCATAAAGGCCTTCACCACATGCCAGTACTTTGATATTGTACTCTGCAGCCTCCAGGACCATAAATCTCGAATACATTTTTGTTCATGATGAATTATATACTCTCAGATATTTTGTTAGAGCAGCACAAAATGGCTTAAGACAAACACAAAAGCAATGTGTCTTAAAGATATTCTTTTGACTTTTTCTTTTTTGAGAAAAAAACCACAGCTGAGCATAATAAGGGAAGAGACAGTTTGTATAATAAGATAGAAAAGTTTGGCATATGAGGACAGCAGAAAGAGAACAGGATTTAGAGGCAGCCTTACCTATGAGAGGATCCAGATTCTTACATGGAATAATCATGATACATTGGGCAAATCATCAACTCACTAACAAAATGCCTCAAAAAGTTTTTTAAGCAAGCGTTTGTATGGACAAATGGCAATTCCCGTTTTCTCCTTTTTAATTGAGGTGATAACAAAGGGATATTCAGAAAAAGAGTACTAAATGATAGACATTATGAGTGGTAAACTTGTCTATTGGCACAGAAAATACAGCTAATATCAGTCATTTGCACTGAATTCTACTAAGGTGAGTGAACACATTTCTATCCCGGTTTAAACTAGTTCAGCTATTAAAGTTATACATTCAAACAAAAGACAGAAGAAACAAGCAAAACAAAACAAAACACTTGTTTATCACACAAGAATTTTCCAAATAGGTTGTCATTGAAGTTTGAATTTGAGTTTAATTTGCATTTATCTCATGTTATCTTTTGGAAAGTAGGTTGACATTTCCACAAATTTTGAGTATCCATAAATCAGGATTTCTAACACAGACTTTGAGGAGTCCATTAATTGCTACCCTAAAGGACTTTGTCTCCTTTCGTAGAGACTTCCTTATCTTTTTCACACAGAAAAAATCATCAATATGTTTAGCTGCAAAATGTATTTGGAACTGTTCCCACTGGGTGGACAAGAATTGCATGCTGGGTTCTGGACAGAAATATAGTTATAATTAACCATTAATCAGGCTGCAGTTTGGTCCACTTCCTTGTTGCTAAAAGTCCTGCAGCACTAGATGTGGACCATTTACATTTATTCCTATAGATAGGATTCCTGACATTGGGGTCATAAGGCTTGGAGAATTGATTTGCATCCCCGTTGTTCCTAGAGATAGAATTTCTGACATTAGAATCATAAAGCTTTTGTTTAAAGATTGCTTAAGATGTTTATTAGGCCTAGAATTCTTGCAACCAGTTTGAAGAGCCCCACAGAGGAACCGGATCAGAATGAGAATACAACTTCTTCATTTCCCTGACCCATGACTTCACCCTGCACTCTTCAACCAATCAGTGATCACCACACTTTAGCCCATTACAAAACCCTTAAACACCCTAGCCTCAAACTCCTCAGGGACATGGATTTGAGGTTTCCTCCCATCTTCTCATTCAGTGATTCTGTGATTAAACCTCTTTCTCTGCTGCAACCGTTGTCTGGGTGTATTGACTTGCTTGGGTGCATGCAGCAAAGAACCCATTAGAGTTGCATATTTAGATCTAGGGTTGGCAACAAAACATTAGTCAATCCAAGCCACATGCCCAAATCCAATTTGGCAGCTTGGATTATCCTGGTAAGTAGGGGCAATAAACAGACAAAAAAGTTGTTCGGAATCAAGCAGGAAATATGCTTCAGTCCAATAATCTATTCCTGAGTATGTTATCATTTGACTAAAGACTTACAACATAGTTCCCAACTTTCTCCGTTTCTGTCTTCCGCAACACACTGGTAATACAAAGCACGGGAAAGAGTTAATACTTATTTGAAAGATGAATAATTTCAAATGAGTTAAGACATAGGCTTCAAAGAATTCACATGAATTCTGAAAGTTCATAACGAAATTGAATGAAGTTTAGCTCTAGTCTTTCCTTAGCAACTGTGATATACACTCCATCTTCATGTGTAAAACATTATAAGCAAGATGGTTTGATTTAGGAAGAACATTCATTTCTCGCAAATAGGTCACTGTGATTCTGAAGACTACACATACAAATATGAAGTCAAAACATGTACCTGTAAAAGAAAAAAGCTCAAAAATTCCTGCTCGCTATGTATCATTTCTTGTTTGTTAATATAATAATAACAGAGTTTTTAAGAGTTAAAAATATCATCAAATATTAAATGGCCTTTTTTGTGTATGAATTCTCTATAAATAAGTAGGAAAGTGACAGAGTCAAACATTCTAATTGCCCCTTAGATAGAGGGCAAATAATTAAGAATTCTAACCCTTGCATAAGAAATCAGAAAATAGATTGTATATTCCTTTATTAAGTACTATCATAAGGATATTTAGACTTATTTCCAACTCTGAATTTGCTTCCAACTGTGGATTTGTTGAATGTCTTACTGAGGCAGATATGGTTGTTGTTGACAGGGTTGGGGTCTGATTTCTTTGCAATTTGGAGAAGGCTCTGTGCCCATCAGGTTACTGCCTATACCACCTTCTTCAAATGAACTTGGGAAAAACTCTAACTAGGTAAACCCAAGGTGCAATCCAGTAAAAAGTAACAGTGGTTGATGAGATTGTTATTTAGTATAGTGGTTTCAGACCCTGTGCCGCCTGACCTCTCATGCAGAATGGGTTAACAACATACCTCCCTCCTCCAGAAAGCTGCCCAATGTGTGAGCTCATGTGGCACATCCCAGCTTCATCATTGAAGCCAGAAAAAGTTCTGGAAGGAAGTTCATAAAAGCAAACAGAAGTTCATAAAATGACTATATCACAATTTTTTTTTTCTTTTTCTTCCCTTTCTTTTTCTTACCAGTGCAGAATGAGGAATTTTTAGATATAAGACACATTGGTTTTTTATGGTTTGTAAGGAAATTTGTGTGGGGTTTTGAGATAACAGGTAGAATTGAACTTTTCTGGGTTTTTAGATGCTTGCCCCTGAAAGCAAGTGCCAGCTGCCACGTTCTATTTGCTGTCCCAGTAAAGTTTGTTAGGTGTTCAATTAGAGGAAATTACTTTTGGAGCAACTTGTGCAAGTTCATGAATGGCTGATAATACAACCACCTGTTGAGAAATAATTTCTCACTGATCTCTCACATTTCTGCATGGCTTTTGAGTAGAGGTGCTGAGAGCTTTTGTTCTGGACTATCTTTTCAAGGATGTCTGTGTGAAGGAACAGACTTGTGTGGTAAAGATAGTTTCTCAGTCCTTGATCAGAAGATAAATTTGTTAGCTCTCCAGGATTACAAAGATAACGTCTCCCTTGAGGCAAAAATTGGGCATGTTTATCAGCAGTACCCTGTGAAGGATTCAGGTTTTTTAAGCACAAGGCTCCTCAGCTGTGATACTGGCCCACCATATGTGCAGCAGCATTGACTGGACCTCTCCATATCAATTCTATGGGAATTGCAGGATAAGAAGAACAAATGTAAGTATGAAGCTCATGCTGCCTGCTGCGCTATGTATAATAAAGATCTTTGTCTCTGACCCAGGGATATTGTATCTCTGCCAAAATCCATGAAAATGTGGTAGGCCAACTTGTTAGCTTGCAAGTAGGGTAAAATCTCGGAACCTTGATAATTATTGACAAATATCTTTCCTGTAATTTTTCTCGTAACTATGAAACAAGCTGTCTTTTAAAAACTATTTTAAGAATATGCAGTACTCGTGAATGCAGTTGAATGAACAATTCCCATTCCTCCAGATTGAGATGGGTCCAGTGATTTGGGGAATCTGGCTGCTTAGTCTGTAGGTTATCTGGATGTGTTATTCTTCCTGTCAGCACCTTTTCCACATTGTCCATGATGCAGTCATCAGATTTAATTATAGTTTTTGATGAAAATAAGGTATTAAACGTCTATACATTCTCCTTGATTTGTCAATCCTTAGTACTAACAATAAAGATTTTAGAACAATTACATCTTATAAATCTAATATCATCTCCTGTTAGTATTATCTGTTTTTATAGCTATAACTCCACGTTAGTTTAATGTGCTCATGGTCATATACTCACACAAATAATTATATCATTCAAAGTAAATGATTTCAATTATATAGACATGTCTTTGTTTTGCTAGTTCCTTTGTTCCTGATTGTGTGTGTGTGTGTGTGAGTGTGTGCATGTGTGTAAGGAAACCTGAAACATGTAGGTAGAAAACTTACACACCAGAGACATTAAAGTGTGAGAAAAGCAGTGGGTTATCCTTCTAACTCTGAGATAAGCTGTTTGGACGACCTTGGCCAAGTCATTTTATCTCTCAGGATCTCTATCAACTCATTTGAATGGGTTGGATAAAATTATTTTGAGAACAACTGTAATCTTATGAAGCTATATCCTTTGTTGCTAAATACAATCACTGATATATTGAGAATTCTTCAGAAATGCTATTCTAGATCAACTTCTGATATTTAAGATCTCTCTCTCTCTCTTTTATTTTTTTGAGTGGGAGTTTTGCTCTGTCCCCCAGGCTGGAGTGCAGTGGCCCAATCTCGGCTCACTGCAACCTCTGCCTCCTGGTTTCAAGTGAATCTCTTGCCTCAGTCTCCCGAGTAGCTGGGACTACAGGCACGTGCCACCACGTCTGGGTAACATTTTGTATTTTTAGTGGAGAGGGAGTTTCACCGCATTAGCCAGGATAGTCTCGGTCTCCTGACCTCGTGATCCGCCCGCCTTGACCTCCCAAAGTGCTGGGATTACAGGCATGAGCCACCCTGCCCTACCTAAAATCTCTCTTTTTAGGCAATGCATATATAATGAAGATGATAACACGAAGTGAAAGATTTTGAAAAATTGTCATAAATTCAAATATAATGTAGGATTTCCCTAGCTCCTTTATGGATATTAGATTCCAATCTTTAAGTGTGTTCTTTTATTGCTCTATTACCTCTAATAGGTGATATAAGGTATTTATTTGGTGATGAAGTATCTCCTTAAAGAGTGGAACACTATAATCTTCTCTATCACTGATTAAAATAGATGATAACATAAAGGTTACATCAGAAGCTTAACAATTTTATAGATAGGTTTAATTTAGTTTTTCCATTGATAAATGTAAAACTTATTCTAGGCTGAGGGAGTGAAGGCAGATCTCTGTAGTTTTTGCTTCAGTGTCTTTCTCTGGCACCAAGCCTTTGTGATTCTCCAACTCTCCCCTCCCATTTGGTGTGTAATGTGACCCCAGCACTGTGTCTCTTAATAGGGCTTATTAGGCAATGATATATTGAGAATTCTTCAGAAATGCTATTCTAGATCAACTTCTGGTATTTAATATCTCTCTTTTTAGGCAGTGCATATATAATGAAGATGATAACACAAAGCAAAATATTTTGAAAAGTTGCCCCTTCTCTACTGCTCAAAGTGTGTTATCTTTCCAAACACTTCTTAATGTCCTGGTTTATTGATGACCAAAGTGATTGTGAAGCCATGCATATAGCCCCAAGTCCATTTTTTTCTGTGTTACTCGTGTGTAGTAGCTGTAAGTGGTGTTTCCATATTCAGCATCCATTCCTACTTCTTCCAGTTGGTGATTTTCTATTTTCCTTTAAGGGACTATCCTGTTATATATAATCATGCTACTTTGCTTTTCTCTGGACTATCTGCCTGCCTGCCTGCCTGCCTTCTTTCCTTCCTTCCTTCTTTTCTTTCTTGCATTCTTTCCTTTTTATATTAAAATAAACTACAAATTCAAAAATCATAGTCAAAACAGTTATAAAATAATAGCTATATAAAAGGAGAATTAATATGTCAGCATAAGATTTAATAGGATCTAATACACTATGATTTAAATATAAAAATTTGAGTTAACATATTTTGTTTCTATTACCACTTTTACGTATTTTAATATTGTGTTGAAATTTAAAATTTAATTAGACATTTGGCAAAGGGCTGATATTATGCCTTCCCTATCTTTCTAATTTATCTCAGGATCACAATGGTTCCTTGCTAAAACAATGCCTAGCAGCAAAGAGAGAGGCATACTGATATAGAAAATGGAAATATTAAGTTTTTCCAAAGAAAATTGTAACTTGGTTTGGATGATATTTATATATCAGAGACTATTATTTAATTTTTTTTGCAGGGCAGCCAAGTTTTGCTTAAAGGTATGGATCTTCACAAATCATAATTTTATAATTGAAATCAAGAAGTAAATATTAAGATGTCACTGCAATGTAAAACGGCAAGTCCATGGCAAAGATAATGATGTATAAATAGGAAAAATGTATATATGTTTTATAAGAAGTATATAAAGGTGAAAACTAGCATCTGCGTGATAAATTCAGAGAAAAACCAGAAAATTACTAATTGCTTTTTTCTTCTTTCATAAATAACAGTTCAGTAAGAATATTTTAGCTAAAAGTGAGTTCGAATATCTGAATTCTACTTTCATTTAATTATTAACTTAAATATTACGTTGTAGGAACCATTCACTTCACTTCAATTTTCATGTCTACAAAAGAAAACAAGAAATAACGTATTGGAACCAATATTTGCCAAGAACCCAGAAAAGTCTGAGTCGAGATGTATTTTCTCACTTAACTATCTCAAAAATCCTAACATGAATATATTGTATTTCCATTTCATAGGCAAGAAAACTGAGGTTGAAATACGTTAATTTGTCGGTATTAATATAGCTACTAAAAATTCAACTGGAGCCCAAACTGAAGATTTTCTCACTTTATGATAGACGCTTACTATTCTACGATTGCTCACCTGCATAGACAGAGAATTAAAATACTTGAAAGACACACGAACTATAGATGAAAACTTACATTATCACAGTTGTTTAAATATATTACAAACTAGGTAGGACTCTATCCCAAATATTGTATTATTTAATAGACATTGGAGAGTAATGAAAAACTGTTATTTCAGAATTACTAAAGAGATAGAATCTAATTAAATAGAAAACAAGCATACAATATAAAACAAGTCGGTCTTATGGAAAGTCTGATACAAATTAATAAACCCTAAGCATATTTAATAATCATAAAGAGAAAGCAGGTAAAATTACCTATGTCACAAATAAACAAGGACATCACTACCAACCTTGAAGACAGTGAAAACATATAAAAAGACATTGTGAGTAGCTTCTTTTTAGAAATGCATTTGAAAATTTAGACTAAATTTAAAAATCATAGAGAAAAACAAATTACCGAAGCTTATGTAAGAATAAACAGAAACCCCCCAGATCTGTACCTTTTAAAAAGATTGAATCTGTAATTAAAATCTCCTCATCTGTAATTTAAAATCGCCCCAGCTACCACAACAATATTATCGAGCCCCAGATGGTTTTATTCCTGAATTCTACCAAAGATCTGAGAAAAAATATTAACAGTGATACTATACAAAAGAGGGGAAGCTTTTCCAATCTTTTATTAGTGCATTAGAACCTTGGTGCCAAAAATGAAAAAGGCATTTCAAAAAGAATTAATATTGGTCAGTCTGTTATTACTGACCAATAATATTGACCAGTCTGTTATTACTGTCTTAACCTATTTATGCCTGAGGTTGCAATTTTTTGAATTTTTGCAATCAGACCTTGCCGATGACCTTGAGCAGTAAGATATAAATAATTCCCACATGCTGAGTGTTCCAATAATGGAACACTAGGCATAAGTAGGTTTAATATTATTAAGTAGCCTTTATTTTGCTTAGTAGTGGCTCCAACGTGTAAGAGTAGTGATGCAGGCAATAATCCAACACAAAACATTAAATATTACAAGTAAAAACTTTTAACCTAGAGACATTTGTGTTAATACATCTAAAAATTCTTATATTTCTTTTTTTGTTGTTGTTGTTTTGTTGAGACGGAGTCTCGCTCTGTCGCCCAGGCTGGAGTGCAGTGGCCGGATCTCAGCTCACTGCAAGCTCCGCCTCCCGGGTTTACGCCATTCTCCTGCCTCAGCCTCCGGAGTAGCTGGGACTACAGGCGCCCGCCACCTCGCCCGGCTAGTTTTTTGTATCTTTTAGTAGAGACGGGGTTTCACTGTGTTAGCCAGGATGGTCTCGATCTCCTGACCTCGTGATCCGTCCGTCTCGGCCTCCCAAAGTGCTGGGATTACAGGCTTGAGCCACCGCGCCCGGCCAATACATCTAAAAATTCTTATATTTCTAAATTTTCCTGAATTATCTGAGCCTGAAGAAGTGGCCCACTCCTAGCTGTTAATGGCTAGCACCACCCTTATTTGAAGATGATGTGAAAGTTTCTCCTCTACAGCAACATGCACTCATATTGCACCTCGGGATCTGCTCTTATCTTCTCTCTTGGATACTAAGACTTCACTAGGTTTTATTTACAACACAACCCATTCAAATATATAGAACATTTGATGAAGAAGAAAAGGAACCATATTATAAAAAAATCTAAAGGACCTAGCTAACATATACCACCAGAAACCTTAAAAGTCAATATAGGACTGAAGATAAGGGATGCTGGATCAAGTGTGGATAAATAGAAAATAGAAAGCTAATTGATTTGTTAGTACCCTTTTAGGATACAGGCTTTATTACCTTGGCAAGAACACGCTATCCTGCACACATAATGAAGTGTGGGAAAAGCGATAACTTTCACTATTGAGATGGAAACCTCACACATCACACTGCAGACTGTGGAGTAAGATATTAAAGTTTTCATAATAGTGAGCATGCTAGAGTGGATTTGCTGTATAGTAGTCCTCTGTTTTCCATGGTTTCAGTTACCCATGGTCAACCCCAGTCCAAAATTATTAAATGGAAATTTTCAGAAATAAATAATCTGTAAATATTAAATTGTGTGCTGTTCTGAGAAGCATGATGAAATCTCATGTTATTCTGCTCCACATTGCCTGGAATATGAATCATCCCTTTGTCCAGCAGAATCAAGCTGTTTATGCTACCTACCTGTTACCCACTTAGTAGATGTCTCCGTTATCAGACTGACTATCATAGTATCTCAGCACTGTGGTCAAGTAACCTTTATTCTACTTAATAATGGCTCCAATGTGTAAGAGTAGTGATGCAGGCAATCCAGACATGCTAAAGGGAAGCCATAAATTGCTCCATTAACTGAAAAAGGTAAAAGTTTTCAACAAGAGAAGGAAAAAATTATGTATGCTGAGGTTGCTAAGATCTATGGTAAAAATGAATCTCTTTTCCATGAAATTGTGAAGAAGGAGAAATACATTTGTGCTAGTTATGCTGTATACCTCAAACTGCAAAAGTTGCAGCCACAGTGCAATATAAGTGGTTATTTAAGATGGAGAAGACATTAAAGTTGTAGGTGGAAGACATAGCCAGAAAAAGTGTTTTGATGGACATCAATGTGCTGTGCCAGATTAATTAAATTAAATTAAACTTTATCATAAGTATGTATGGATAGGAAAAAAGCTTAGTACATATAGGCTTCAGTGCTATCCATGATTTCAGGCACCCACTTAACGTTTCAGAATGTATTCCTTGCAGATAAGGGAAGACTACTGTACTATGCGATATTGGAAAAACTATCAGATACATATGCTTCAAAGTATGGCCCAGAGGGTGTATCTTATGCAAAACGGTAAGAAATATGCTAGTGTTAGGGGCCACCAGACCGCTAAATATTTCAGTAGTTGCTCTCATCTGTAGGTCAGGGATGATGGGAAGAGATACTATTACAGAATTGGACTCATGATAGCAATGGAGGTGGTAGAAATTTAAAACAATAGACAGGTGGCAGTATGCAACTGTAAGTCAGATGGCTGTAATTATTGTATTGAGCGGAAAAAGACAAAGTGGCAGCTAGGGAATTCTGACATGGAGAAGGTTATAGAGATGGTTATTCGAACATGACATCTCTAGGAGTCAAATAGATGGAGCTGAGAAGTGCTCTGTTCAATTGATACAATTGAAAGAAATCAAAGATGGATTATTAGGATACTGAAAGAAGTGACCCAAAATAAGACACCACCCTTATTCAGTTTCCAGAACTGAGTCAGGTTTTAGACACTTAACTCTTGGAGTAAAAGAGAGGCCTGGTCTCCAAGAAGGGCTCTTCAAATCAATGACGAGTATGCACAATAATGATTCTCCCAGTGCTCTCCCAATTAGACCTTCCAGCAACTCAAAGCATCAATATGAACACCCATTAGATTTAGAACATGTAATGACTGCAGGACAGTTTCCTTAGCGGCCTTGGACTGACTCAGTTTTTCCCCCTTTCTTGTTTGTAGTTCTCAAGAATAACTGTAGAAGGTGCTCGAAATGCAGCATCTTGGGATAAGAAGGAATTAGCCAGAACAGCACAGGCTCTGTTCCTGTCTCTCCTAGAGCAGGATCTTCTACAATGCTTTAGTCCAGCAATTTAGGTTTCTCCCAAAGTATAAAATCCAGAGTGGAGAGCTTTCCAGGGTCCCTCAGGTGTGGTGCAAGTGGGGCACGTGGAGATGAGACTTCATCCACCATTGTGCAGCTTTCTTGAGCCTTAGGAGACCAGCTTACCACAAATCTTAAGCTTTTGCTTTTCCTTGTTGCCCACCTGTAAGCAATAAGCCTGCTTCATGTAACCTATTCTGTGCTAGTGTTCTGTCTCACAGGACTCATGCAAGTGATAGAAATTTGCACATTCTAACATGCAGTGGGTAAGGGGTTTGAGTCCTCCCCTAGGGTTGATGCTGGTGCACAGTGAACCTGCTTTGTAATGACCAGCTAATTAATAGAATCCTGGCCTAGGTCTATCTAGCAGTTAATCCATTGGGTATATAGCACTAAATATGCAATTAAAATAGATAACTTTGGTAGTTGACAGAATCCTACACTGGTTCCTTGGCCAGTAGGGTTAAGAGATATCATAGTGGAAAAGACAAAGTGGAAATTTTTGAAACTGCCCCAGCACTCCACCAAGATAGTAAATAAAAACAATCTTACCTTCTTGAGAGCAGCAGTAGCCAAAGAATGACAGATGGTTTATCTCTATCATATCTTCATTTAATTCATCAGTATAGTTCTTGCAGAATCCAGACACATTCTGGATTAGTACTACTGCACACTCAAACATTTAATAGCTCTAATTGCAGCTACTGTGCCAGAAATGGTGTTTCTGCTAGAATAGATTAACACAGTCACAAGTACATGCTAAGCCATCATTGGCCCGGCCAATGCATTTCTTTGTTTCTATTAGAAGAGAAGACCATGAATGGTTTGCATTTACTAAGGGCAGGTAACAATATATGTTTACAGTCTTGTCCCGGGTTTATGTTAGCTCTCTTGCCCTCTGATGTAATATATTCTGAAGACGCCTGAACTGTCTGGACATTCTGAAAAATGTCAGAATTTCCCAAGATATTGACTATATCTCTAACACTACCAGTGAAAAGTGGCAAGTATGTTAAGAGTCCTAGTAAGAAGCTTGCATTCTGAAAAAAGTGGTCCAGTACATTGGTAAACATATTAATGGTCTAATGATCTGGGATGTGGCAGCGTATCTCCTCCAAAATAAAGAGCATATTATTGTATCTCACATATTCATCCACAAACAAAAAAGCATAATTACTGAGAAGACCTTTTGGGTCTTGGACAAAGCATAATCCTTGGCAATACTGTTCCAGCCCACATACTGAGTGACACAAAATAGTCTTGCTTTGAGTGGAGCCCAGAGCAGAAAGGAACAGGCTGTAACACAAGTGGTTCTGCTTGGTTCATATACTCTGGCAGATCTTATGTTATTACAAATGCAGAGGTGACAAAGGACACCATGCAGAGTTTATGGCAAGACCCGGGGGAAGACTCACAATACAAATTCATAGAGTTCTGATATAAGACTATGCCCTATGCACTAAACTATGCACATTTCAAAAAAGAGTTTGTGACTTGCTTTATGACATTGATAATTTTGGAAAATACTGCACAATTATTTTGTAGAGTATCTCTCGCTACGGGATTTTTGTTTTTTTTTCCTCATCATTAGATCATGATAGCCTTTTTCCCCTCAGGAAGATTACAATAGGGATGTGTATTCTCTTCAGTACATCACATCTGGAAGCACATAATGTCTACTGGTCTTACTTCTAGTGATGTTATGTTTGACTTCTTGGTTAAGATAATATTGGTCAGGATTCTCCATTATAAAGTCAATACTTTTATTTTTCTTTTGGGGGAAATTCCTTGAAACTTTGTACAAATCTTACTGCTCTGTAGACTTTCAACCCACTAGTTTTAGCATTCATTGATGATTGTTTACCTGAATTAATTTTTATCATGGCTATCAAATAATAATTTTTCCTTTTCTTTCTACATTTAATAGCTTGTTTTCTACTAGAAAGTATAACTTTCCATAGTCTTACATTTCTCCAACACATCTTTACCTATTTCTAGATTTATGTATTTATCTAAATATCTTTCTGTCTGTACCTATATCTATCCTCTTGCTTTCTTGTCCTCTCTTGTTCTTAGAAATACTCCTTGCTGTGGACTGATCAGATATTTTTTTCTCCCATAATTCCAAATTAATTTTTTTCTAGTCTCTAAAGCAAATATCCAAGTACCCTCTTCTTTCCTAATTATGTAGAAAATAAAGACATATAAGTTTTCATGGTTTTATTTATTTGATAATCTTTGAGTTTAGAATCTCTTACTAGAGGGTATTTCATTACTTTCTAAAATTTCAATTCTTCTGCACACTCTTTTTATTCACTGAATGTTGTTAGTTGTAGGATTTAAATAGATGAAATAGTGATGTAAAATCTGGTTCTGTGCTTTTGCTCTATATCCTTCTGTTCCCTTCTGCTGAATTTTTGCATGTTTTCTTTCTTCATATATACACAACAACTGAGCCTCAGTGAAATGCATCTATAAATATGTCTGTTATTTTACATTTTTTATAGGAGCAGGATATATTTTGGGGTCAGAATAAAATTTTGAAACTTAGTTTCAACTATTCATTGAGCACTTATTTTCATCTATATTCTCCCTCTTTTATAATAATGAAAATTGAAAATTATGCAGTAAAATTCTCAGGCAGGATGCATGTAAATCTAGCAAAACAAGGAAGAAATAAACCAGATATTATGATATACCTATGTCATGCTCTATGATAAGTTCAGATCCAAAGCCTTCAATCAGATCTCTGTGAAGATATTTAATGTACAACTCACCTTGATATTTCTCAAAACTTTGCCCACATCTATGCCAATAGTTATTTTATTATATTTTCTGAGCGTGCTGTTGGTTTCTGTCCAGGAAACAGATTGATACACAGCCTTGAAAAGTTCCCTTTCACCAGCATGCTGAAATAGTAGAGTAGAAGAGGTTACCATGAGTGCCTCCACAAGATGTACTGAGGCACCTAAGGACTAGTAAAGCAGGAAACTGTTCCCCAACTCCAGGTGAGAAGGGATGGTAAGGGAAAGAAATAGTGTTAGTGGAGCTTTGGTTAGGGCCTGGAACCATTCATTATAAAGGGGAAAACTAAAAAGGGTGTAGTCACTGCGCGAGACAGCCACTTCCAGAACTTCACTGAAGCTAGTCGGAAGCAAGAGGTATAAATACCTTGACTTCTCCCTTTTCCTTCCTCCTGATGGTGAATCGCATTGACTGAACACAACTGCAAGTGGGAGATCCAGGGATCTTCAATAATCAGTTTTACAGCGATCGGCCTCTTGGGCCAAAGAACAGAGAAGAGAAAGGCAGATAACAGATCTGGGAAGAGAGGAAGCAGATAATAATCACCATATTCCAAGGCTTCAGACAGGAAATAATGCACAGGCATACTCAAGAATAATCTCAAATCTATTGTTGAAAACTTTAGAATTTCAAGCTTAAAAGCCATTAATTAACTTATCCTATCTTCCCTGAAGTATGCATATCAAGGTCTGGTTTACATGGGGAAAGTCCATTGTTTAAATAAAATTACCTTGGATGAAGACTACATCTGTACATATAATAAAATGTTGTCTCTGCATAAAGATAATCACAAAAGAAAAGTAAAATCAATTGAGACTCCACCAAAGTAAAGGAAGTTGGTTATTTGTAGAGAGATTCAGGGTTCATGCTCACTGCAGAGGGTTTTCAGATATAGGTGGGCATTTCATGATATGTTTCAAAATATAGATGGGAATTAGATTGCATAGAGGGTAAAGAAAGATAGAGAAAAGAACAGATCTGAGACTTGAATTCTGAGGCACTTCAATCTTTAGAGATTTAAAAGAGGTTACTGTTCTGATCAAGGAGACCCAAGTAGCAGCAAATGAGGTAGCGAAAAAAAAGAGACTTTGTGGTGTTTGTGGTGTCCTGGATGCCAACTACAGTTTCAAGAAGGAGGCGATCAACACTGTAAAATGCTATGAGAGGAAAGATGAGAACTGAATAATGGCTATTTAGTTTGGCAATGCAGACGGAATTGATGACCTTGCATGTAAAGTTCCTGTGAGTGATGGAAATGAAATAATGGTGCAGCTGTCCAAATTTAGGACAATTAGTCTTTCTCTACTTATGTGGTTTTCTAAAAAAGGTTTGCCGAAGACTGGGCATATGAGAAATTTCTTGATAAAGTGGTTACTCATTCAAATTTTCTGAAAACACTGCATACTTCATCGCTCCTTGGAAAGTCAAAGGAAATGAGCAAAGTAAAAGACCTAAGAAATAAAAAAGAGACCTTTTTTGTCTTTATTTCACCTAGAATTTTTTTAAACTTATGTCCCACAAAATGCACTCACTTGCATGTGTGTGTGTGGTTCACAGTCTCTTACATGAATCTTTTTTGTCAGATTTGATTTGGAAACGAAAATATTTCAGATTTCAGAAAGATAATGAGGTAGAAAGCTCCTATCTTACATAATTATGCCAGCAGCAAATCAAACACAACATTTCTATAGTTTTCCAGAAAAAGTTTCACTCTATGATAAATAAAGACTATAAATAGCCTCACACTCTTTTAAGTTTAGATACTAAGGACTTGTTTGCCAAATTTTCTTTCTTTTTTTTTTTTCTTTGAGACGGAGTCTCGCTCTGCTGCCCAGGCTGGAGTGCAGTGGCCAGATCTCAGCTCACTGCAAGCTCCGCCTCCTGGGTTTACACCATTCTCCTGCCTCAGCCTCCCGAGTAGCTGGGACTACAGACGCCCGCCACCTCGCCCGGCTAGTTTTTTGTATTTTTTAGTAGAGACGGGGTTTCACCGTGTTAGCCAGGATGGTCTCGATCTCCTGACCTCGTGATCCGCCCGTCTTGGCCTCCCAAAGTGCTGGGATTACAGGCTTGAGCCACCGCGCCCGGCCTGTTTGCCAAATTTTCTAAGAAAATTTCTGAAGTTTTTGGGTTTCAGAGCTGTGAGCTTGTATGCATACTCAGTAAAAATGGTATTTCCAAGAACAAAGTTTGTGCAGTGTTGATATATGACCTTGAGGCTAGGCTCAAGAACTAATAGTAATATACTTTATTTTAGAGTAAAATACATATATGTGCATTTACTACATACAATTTAATTTTAGCAGATGATATTTGACCCAAGTAGCTTATGAATCCATATCATAGGAAAATAATATAGGTATGTGGTTGATAAATTTTAAAATATTATGTGGATGTAAAGATGATGATATAAAATGATACCAAACACAATGATTTTTGTGTTTTAAAATTTCAAGCAAAAAGTTAATTAAATTAAACTTATTACTTGCAATTCTGAAAAGGAAAATGAGGAGACTGGATAAAAAGGAAGTGGCTACTCTCCCCAAAATCCTCAATAAAATAAAGACAAAATTTTAAAAAAGCAATTGCAGTTTCCCTGGGGATTGTAGCTAATGGAATATTTATTATCTTGACCAAACTAGAGTTCTACAGAATCCATGGTGAGGAAAAAAACCCATTCTTAAAAAAAACAGAGCAAATCTATTGATGTAAGTCATGTTTGCAGGCTATTGACTTTGATCACATGATTCAATCACAAAGAAAAACTAAAATATTTCCTCAGCTTCTTCTTTTTTTTTTTTTGAGACGGAGTCTCGCTCTATCGCCCAGGCTGGAGTGCAGTGGCCGGATCTCAGCTCACTGCAAGCTCCGCCTCCCGGGTTTACACCATTCTCCTGCCTCAGCCTCCCAAGTAGCTGGGACTACAGGTGCCTGCCACCTCGCCCGGCTAGTTTTTTGTATTTTTTAGTAGAGACGGGGTTTCACCGTGTTAGCCAGGAAGGTCTCGATCCCCTGACCTCGTGATCCACCCGTCTCAGCCTCCCAAAGTGCTGGGATTACAGGCTTGAGCCACTGCGCCGGGCCTTTCCTCAGCTTCTATAAGCCATTTTTTACCCAACAGTGATGAATTTTTCCCACTCTTCAGTGAGATTCAACATGGGGTCAGCATGTATAATTTACTAACCAAGGTCTGACAGAGGAATTCCAGTGGAATTAGTGATGGCTTTGAAAAAAACAGTTAAAATGATGTAGTTTCACTTATTTTACATGTGGCCTCTAAGAATGGTAGTGAGAATGGTAAGGTTGTTTTGGGAAAGGTGAGGACCTCTAATTTAAAACTATAATACATACATGTGTATATAAAATCAAGTAAAACAAATGAAGACCTAAGCATATAGAAAATACTAGTCAGAAAGGTGTATCACTGAGCCAATAGAAAGTCACCCCTTCATTTTCTCATTTGTTTCGTCTTGATTACTACTAAGGTCACACAACCTTCAGATATTTCCACTCTTAGTCTTTCTGCTTAAAAGCAATAAGGCAAGGAAAAGAAATACAGTGCCTTCAAATCAGGAAGGAAAAAGTTAAATTGTATCTGTTTGCAGATGACCTGATTTTACACAGCCATTTACCTCATAATGACATTTGGATCTATGACAGACCACATGTACAATGACGGTCCTGCAGGATAATAATGCAGCTGAAAAATTCCTGTTGCCTAAGACATCTTAGCCTTCTTCATGCAATGCATTACTCACATGTTTGTGGTGATGCTGGCATCAACAAATGTACTGTGCTACCAGTTGTGTAAAAGTCTAGCACATATAATTATACACAGTACGTAATATTTGATAAACATAATAAATGTTACTCATTTTGTGTTTATCATACTGTACATTTTCGTCATTATTTTACAGTGTACTTAATTCACTTAAGTGAAGTGGTTTCTTTTTTCACTGTGTTGCATTGTTTCTGGCTATCTCTCAAGGATGCAGCACATTTTAGTAATTTTTTGAAGATATGACAGCTTTGTAAAAACAATCTATTGAACTGTCTGCATTGTATTCTATCTTCTTGGAGAATATTATAAAAGGAAATATCTATAAACCATTCTGCAAGACACATTCAATATATAAATTAGGTGTTTGATTGACTAATAAGCAGGTTGGGGGAAGAATGACACATTTGTTAGTGTCCCCCATCTCCCTGGGATTCTGTAAGATGACAATGACATCCATAATTGGTGTTAAGCAGGGAGCAGAGGGGAGTAGATGGAAGGAAAAAAAGGTAGTCACTCTCCCTGAAACTTTTATCATAGAGAAAAGGCATTTGGCTTCACAATGCATAGCTCCAATGGATTCTTAATTTCTTCTTTTGGAACACCTTCAAAGCTATATTTTCTTAGGTCATACTATAAGTTCCCCATTATTTCTTTTTGGGTTGCTTAAAAGTCAAGGAATTTAAACAAAGAGTCTAGATCAATAACTTACCAGAAAACAACCATTGGCAGCTTATTTCTCTAGCAGATTTCTGATGAGCTGAGTGACGTGTGAAGAGCATGGCCCTTGGAACAGGAAGTGTGGTGTTGAGAACTCAATTTGCTGTGTGTTAGACCAATTTAACTTGGACAAAGTATCAGCCCTTACTGAGATTCAGCTCTCTCAAGTATAAAATGAAAATATTTTCCATGCCAATCTCACGGGACTATTGTGAAAAACACATAAGATTGTGTGAGAGAAACCTATTTGTGCAAGGTAAACACCACACATATACCAATTATAATTTATTTTAAATTTCATTATAAAACAGGATTAAAGTTTTTTACATTGTATTATAATGTTTTATATTTTTAATTTATGTGGGTACATGGTAGTTGTATATATTTATGAGGTACATTACATTTTATTTTAAAACAGAATACAAACCTAGTCCTCCCAGGGAAAATGAAGGAATTTAATTTACACAGCAATAGTACATTTTGTAATTTTTGTATTACTGTCTCCTTTCCTCACAGGGAAATTGATGACTTTCTTTGTGTACTATACTCATTTCTTTTTGCTAATCTTTAACCTGTTCTTCCAGGTATTTCCCCCACCAGTAAGGTAATGATAACCTAACTTCTGTAACTTATTGTTTTCACTGCTGAATGACTTTCTTTGGTCCTCCATTTTCAAATACTATCTGCACAATACAATTGTTACACAGTATCTCTAGAAACAGTCTGCTATTCAATGACAGGTGATACCAGTATTCATGGCTATGTGTAAGTGCAAGGCGATCTTTTGCTGAAGTGCCTTGAAAGGGAAGACGATACAAAATTAGAATGTACTTCAAAGATCCTTCTTGATGACATTTTGACCTTCAGTCAAGAAAATGTTTAAATCAGTTCCAAACACATGTGGTAATTTAACTTTTATGGACCAAAGGGTAAGGAGATATTTATTTGTTTATTTTTTCAAGATTTATTCATATATATGTACAATTTTTAGTGATTATCAATTCTAAAGATCAGAAAGTATAGTTGTGAAGTCTAAATTGACTTACAAATAAGAGGTCATGGATATCAATATAATTATGAAATTTTGTGAAATTTTTGTTGCCACATTGAAAGCAGAAGAATAGAAAGAATGCGTTTGAGAAGGGGAGAGAGAACATGGAAGGGCAATTTGAGGGATAAAATGAATGAAGAGAAGTAAAAGGAAGAGAATATTTGGTATCATGTCAGAATGAGAGTCTAGGATAGGTTTCAACAGGTACATCCAAAACTTTCTGCTTTGCCTTTTTTCGTACATACTGTCTTGTAGTTTTATGGTTCTTAAGTGAGGATGCATGTCTTCCCTAGAAGTGTGAACCATGGAAGAGTCTAAACATAGTAACCAGTGCTCATTATGTCCAAGTCCAGCTCACCAGTGCTGGTGACACTGCTTCTACCTGCATCATAGAACTTGGTTACATTCTTCTTATATTTGCATATTCAGATTTATGCATCCTTGGCTAATCTCTGAACTTGGGGAGGCTGAACAGTGTGGTTTATTCTGTTTATATCCCCTATTACACTAACTCAGCCTTCTATACATAAAATATTCATGGGCATTTCCTGGAGAAATTGAGAATTCCTTGGCCTTGAGGCCATAAGGTTGAAATATGAGCTTGGAGGTCACCTTAGTAAAAAGAGAGGTGAAGGAGCCCAGTATTCTGAGGAGAGCCTGGGGAGCCATCAGGATGTCAGGTGATGCTGTGCCATTCTCTGGATCCTGTTAGGAAAGAGGTGCAAAAAGTCTGTCTCATACTGGCAATGTGAACTTTATTCAGGTGGATAAGTTGCTGTCTGCCACGTTCCTCCACTGTAAAGTTACCATTTTTCACTTTATATTAATCTGTATTTTGTGGGGAGATACTTTGAGACGAGGTAAGGATTCTGTTTCTGGTCATACTTTACCTACTAATTTTAGCATCCAATGATGGTTCTCTAGTGTTTGACTAAATAAAATTTTCATTTTTCATCATTCCTTTTTCATGTATTAATTGGAATTATACTGTAAGGAACAGCTTGTCCCCATTCACCTATTTATTATATATTGTGTGTTTATTTTAAAAAAGTTGAGAAAGTGGAATGCACAACAAGTTATGAAGACTGATTTGTGAAAATGTTACATCAGATGCTTTGTAATTACTCACTTTCTTTGAGTTTCTGCAAATACATCTATGTGTGTGGAGGTGTAGGGGTTGAGGCAGCATGTACATGTGTCTCTCGCACATAGATTCATTTGCTCTCAAAGTCATAATTGACAAAAAGTAAATTAGAGCCACAGGTTTGACATATCCAAAGGGAAGTATAATTCAGCAATGCAGACCTCTATTGGGTGACATCATATAACATGAGAAGAGAGACAAAACTGGCATATCATATCACATCACAGTCTGCACCAGCAAGTAAAATTAAATTGACAAAAAAGGAACAGCTTTCTGAAAAAATGAAATTGAATAGAATAAAGGAAACTATAGATTCTTAGAAAACTGTACTTAGAGTTCATTTTTATTTAATATCTAAAGTAATGTATGACATTTAATGTAGGCTTTTCTTTCAATCCCAAAAGCATGAATGTATTTGACAAAATCAGACTCTATTTGTCTAGGGCAGAGTTTTAAATGACCTTCAAATTTCAAATGACCTACCTTTGCTTCTTTGAAGAAAGTGGCATTATAGGACTTGGTCTGCACTCATGGTTATTTAGGAAACAAATACATGCTTTCCAGACAGAAACTGCACTCTTAGATAACTTTTTCATGCCTGTGCTTCACAAGCAAAATCGCATGAGAATATTTCCTTGGCCAAGTATATTTTTAAAAATTTTGGTATTGTGTAATTTTCCCAAAGGCACTAGTCCTTCTCAACATATTTATTCAAGTGTCAACAAAACAACCAATTGATTGGGTCCTTTCAGATAAACCTACCATCAAATATGGAAGCAAAAAGCAAGTTTGATTAGTTGTTTCAATTCATTAAAAGTGCTTTAAACTTGCTCTAACAGGGAAACATACAGTGGGGGAATATGTTCATTGGCTACTCAAAATTTCTTTACAATCCTGTTTCTCCTGCCTTTTTCCACTGTAGTGTAGACAGCTAATTAGCAGTGGCTCAGCATTCCTTGCAGCCAGAATGGCCAGATGAACAGTAATTAAGTAAGTAAATGGATGTAAAAGTCCTTCAAAAAATCAATAAGCAAGCTGTGGAAAGAGAAAGCTTTTGGCTCTTCTTTCTTTATGTTTGAAATTCAAGTGAAAAATAATGGAGTGGGAAGAGGGAAGGAGCCAAGATTCCCTGAGAACATCCTACTACACAGAATACCTCTTTACAGGTTAGGTAATAAAAATGCAGTTCTGTGTGTTTAAGTCACTGTGGTCATTTTTTTTTTCTGTCTTTTAGGCAATTACATTATTATAGATACATACATTCTATGAATTCCCCTGAAATATAATGATCGATAAATACCTTTCTCAGGGAATAATGCTCATAGGCTTCAGGTTATGGAACAGAAAATGCTTATTATTCTTTGCTATAGAGATGCGATACTGTTGCTTTTAATTTCTGTTTCAGTTTCTTCAGTTGAAAGAAAAACTAAGTTAATATTTCTAAATGCAAATCATGGAAAATAGCATATTCCTTCAAATGTATTCCCCTTGGAGATAATACCTACTCTCAAGTACCTAAATGACCGGTACAACTTTTTTTTCCCCCCTTTAGTTCTTTCATCTTGAGAATACTTGAATACATAGATGGGAAATAAAGTTCCATGGAGCCAGACACAACTGTAATCTAAAGGAACTGAAAGATATAAAAATTCCAGAAATCCTCTCTCAAATGTTTTCAAAATTGCTCAAAAGTTATACTGCTTATGTCAGACTTAAAGTGTGAAGTTTTGAAGTTGTCAGTGTCTTTACAGTGTGCATTGGTATGAAATGACACTACAATAAAACTTTGAAACACTTCCCTTTCAATATGGACTACAAGCTCTTGTTAACATAGAAGTTTTGTATTGTATTATCTGTAATGCCTTTTATTGATAACATTTTGGTAGTCAGTATCTGCTTATAAGCCACTCATCATATAAGTTTGACCAATTCAAACAATCATAAATCAACAATTAAATGCATGCCTATTTACTACTGAGTTTAGTCAAGATTTTCACTTGGAACAAAACAAGTGACAACTATGGCTCACTTAGGCAGGAAAAAAAGGTTTTTAGAAAGATAGCATGGAATCTGCAGGAAGGTTAAAGTACCAGGCTCAATAATTTGGTAGATACTGGTTGGGCACGCCCAAGATCACATCACAGGATTAGGTTAGAAACTGCAGGGCATTTAGCAGGGTATCTGGCACACAGTACAAGCTCTACACGTAAGAGCTGCTGCTATTTTTACAAGTGTTTGATTGACGTGAATGGCTCAGTTCCTTCAACTCTAAGATTCCATTCTCCTTGGCTTCGTGACAGTGGATATCCCACTACTGCTTCAGGGACTCACTCTCACCACCTGGTGGCTTTGCGAATTGTCACCTGGTTCACCCTCTCTTCTCTTCTCTGCTTCTGCCAGTCATTGGCCTCATCCAAGGTCCAAATGAAGCCTTTCCTCCTTCCTAGAGCCTCATCTGCCTGTGTCGGTGTCATTGATTCCTCTGATTGCTAACTGCCTGCAGGGTTTATCCTCCCACATGCAACCCACCACTCAGTGATGCTCTTTGGGTGGTGTCGCTCTGCCATCCCTTCTTGTGTATTCATCGCTTCCTTTAGGGTGGATTGTAAGCTCCTTGGGGGCAGGTCAGTCAGGCAATAACAGTCTTCAGCTTTGTGGGTGGAGATTGTGCTTTAGGGCTTCTGAGGCCAGCATGGGAAGTGAAGAGGTGGAAGATTTAAAGTCTCTGGTGTGATCTCTTTTCTAAAGATCCACATTTCCATATAATGTCTGGATATCCAAATCTGATGCAAGTTTTCAAAAAGAATGGAGGAAGTTGGCAAGTCTGCAACTTTGTCCGCATGTTAGATCCTGGATCAAGTTATTTTAAAAGCATCTCATTTGCTTTGCTACATCCTCTGGAAGATGTCAACTGAGTTACTGCCTTCTAGTCTGATGCAGTCTGTCCTTGACTAAGGAAGGTTGGGGAGGGAGGAACTGTGGGAGCCTCTATAAACCAGGTTTTTCTATTGACAGCTTCAAGACAAAACACAACTGGCAGCACTGCGTAATGCAGCTATGTTCTGCAGGGTGGTGTTTTTTCCTCTGTGCCTGCTGTCTGGGCATTACATCTTAAACAATTTCTACCACACATTACATGAGATGTTCTCACACTTTAGTCATCGGTATGCTTATCAGGCATGAAAATTGCTGCACATGGCTTGATGGAGTAGATCTTTGAAACATGCATGGGCATCATACATACATCATCAAACATACATCAGCATCGTTGTATGTTTAAGAATACTGCACTTAGACCTCCAACTGTCACCTGTCTTTAACGTTCACTTGCAAGTCAATGACTTTGGTGCCTTTGGTTTTGCCACAGTTTCTGCTAATCCACCTAAGCTGGTTGATTGTCAGAAGCAATTCTGGTGGTTTTAAAAAGCATTTTACATTAAGTGTGGTCATCATCAGTATCAAGGAGAAGGCTCATCACACAGTAGATATAAAAGCACTTTCTAATTTAAAACACTATTCCAGGGCTTCTTTGCACACACCATGAAATACTGATAATATATTAAACATAAAATGACAATATATATCATGTTGTGCTAAACCACACTTCATCTTCTAAGTGATTCTTGCATTGCCAAGCAGTAGTAGGCACCAAAGATTTAGGTAAAAATCATGAGAGAAGTACTTAACATTAAGGATGTCCTACTCCCCATAGCTTTTTCTTTTCCTGCTAAGTAATGAAAGAACATTGTTATTTGACCTTAGCAGCTGGACATAAATGTAGGTAAGTGCTATGTAGACATCCAGACTTGCCTAACTTGCTGCCTACCAAGGCTGCTATGGGTGCTGAGGATAAAGATACATTCTTGGGCTTATTAACAGACTAGGAGACTCCTTGTTCATGGAAGGAGTAACTTGCTGTTAGTCACTGCAATTCTGATAATCATCTAAGCAAGCAGCCTGTAGCAGCCAGGAAGGCGACATTCCATTGTGGTAATAAATAATCCCCAAATCTTTGTGCCTTAATAAAGGTTCATATCACATTCACACTTAGGATTGCCAGATTTAGCAAATGAAAATAGGGTGCTCAGTTACATTTGAATTTCAAAGAAAAAATAATCTTGTTTTAGTGGAAGTATGTCTCATGTAATATTTGAAATTGCATGTTTACCTGAATTCCAATTGAACTGGGCATTCTGTATTTTATCAGGCAGTCCAACTCCTGCTTCATATCCACCAAGGCAGGGGGCTCTGCTCACCTGGAACCAGGTAAGAGTCTTGAAGAAGGGAGTTCCCCTGATCCCCCATAGGGAAAATGTTTAGATGCTAAGTTTAAAGCAAAAACAGTTCTCAGATGTCTTCCTTCATTGTTAAAGAAAAAATAAAACAAAAAACAAAACCTCTTAGTAACAATTTAATTAGTGATTCAATTAATTTTAAAAGTTTGCCAACATACAGGATTCAAATTCAGATTGCTTAGGTCAGAAGGTACCACATATCACAAATATTTTTGTATATATTTACATATGTATACATTTAATATATACTTACATTTATATGTAAATATGTGTATATATATTTACATGTATATGTAACTGTGTGTATATACACATTTACATATTTATACATTTTATGAATACATATATATTTACATTTATATATAAATATAAATATGTATATTTACAGAAGTAAAAACAACTTCAGACAAAGAAAGGATTGATTTAATAAAAGTAAGGGGTAATAACTTTTAGTTTAATCAAGTAAATATTTTGGACTCTACAAAACTTTTTAGATACTTTAATAGGAAACAAAATCATTTTTTATTAAATCAATCAGTTTGGAAAGAAACAGTTCTCAGATGTCTTCCTTCATTGTTAAAGATTGTTCTACTGAATTTTGTTTCCATTTTTAACTAGTCTTGTTGACATTACAAATAAACCATGTATAAATGCACCCTTTGCAATATGTTTATTATTCAATCTCATATGTTAAAAAATAAATCAACATTACATCAATGTCAATTAGATATTTACACTTCTGAAGTGGAAGTAAAAATCAAATGGAATGTATTGGTTAAGGATAAATTAGCTAACGTTTCTGTGAGTATGTAATGTGTTAAGGCAAGTTCATAATTACTGAAGGGAATATAAATTTTATTAAGCACATCAAAATTGCAAATGCTCCTATCCTTGGAATCAGTAATTCCACATTTAAGAATTTATTTTGAAGTTATACTTGCATACATTCTTGTGAAATGACATAAATATAAGATTATTCTTGTAGGAAAATGTGTAATAGCAATCTGGAAACAAATGTTCATGAGTAGGGGACAGGCTCTCTAAATTACTCTGCATTCACAGAAGAAAATATTGAAAAATGAACAAAGTAATCATACACTGATAAGAAGCAATCTTCAAGTTGTTTTGAGTTAAAAAGTAAAGTAAATGCAAGAAAAATGGGATAGTAATGGATATACTCTATATGAAATACATACATACATATATATATATATACACACACACACATATAATGAGTATAACTCTAGAAGAAACTGATGACATTTGCTGTCCTTGGTGACTGAGAGTAATATGGGTGGGGATAACATAGGAAAAAACTTTGACTACAATCCTCTTGTTAAAATTTCAAACAATGTGTAGGATAATATCCTACAAAAGAGAATTAAAATATATAAATTAGTGACAACCTCAAATTTTCTTTACAAAAGAATTGAATACGTATAAATATATTCTATTAATCCTACATGGATGGGAGACAGCAGGATGATCAAGGATCCTCCAGGATGTGCTTCCTGCTCCAGGACTCTCAAAGACCTCGTTAAAGTCTGGGTATTCATATTGCCCAAAGCAATCTACAGATTCAATGCAATTCCCATGTAAACAACATCCCCATTCCAGATCGGCTGTCAGGCTTGGCATGTGTATTATTTCGTTCTCATGCTGCTAATGAAGACATAATTGAGACTGGGTAATTTATAAAGGAAAGAAGTTTAATTGACACACAGTTCGGCCTGGCTGGGGAGTCTTCAGGAAACTTACAGTCATGGCAGAAGGGGAAGCAAACACGTCCTTCTTCACATGGTGGCAGGAAGGAGAAGTGCCAAGCAAAAGAGGGAAAAGCCCTAATAAAACTATTGGATCTCATGAGAACTCACTCAGGATCACAATAACAGCATCATGGGGTTAACCACGCCCATGATTAAATTGCCTCCCACCAGGTCACTCCTAAGTCACATGGGGATTATGGGAACTACAATTCAAGATGAGATTTGGGTGGAGACATGGACAAACCGTATCTTTCCAGCCCTGACCTCTCCCAAATCTCATGTCCTCACATTAAAAAAACACAATTGTGCTTTCCAAATAGTCTCCCAAAGTCTTAACTCACTCCAGCCTTAACCCAAAAGTCCAAGTCCGAAGTCTTATCTGAGACAAGGCAAGACTTTTCCATCTATGAGTCTGTAAAATCAAAAGCAAGTTAGTTACTTCCTAGATACAATGCGGGTACAGGCATTGGGTAAATACACCATTCCCAATGGGAGAAATTGGCCCAAATGAAGGGATTACAGTCCCCATGCAAGCCTGAAATCTGGTGGGTCAGTAAAATCTGAAAGTTCCAAAAAGATCTTTGACTTCATGACTCATATCCACATCATGCTGATGGAAGAGGTGGACGCTCATGGCTTTGGGGAGTGCCACCCCTGTGCCTTTGCAGAGTACAGTCCCCCCTCCAAGCTGCTTTCACAGCCTGGCATTGAGTGTCTGTGGTTTTTCCAGGCACACAGTGCAAGCTGTCAGTGGATATACCATTCTGAGATCTAGAGGATGGTGGCCCTCTCTCACAGATCCACTAAGCAGTGCCCAAGTAGACACTTTTTTGGGAGCTTCCACTCCACATTTCCCTTCCACAGTGCCCTAGCAGAGGTACCTCATGAAGGCTCTTTGCCTGCAGCAATCTTATGCCTGGACATCCAGGCATTTCCATACGTCCTCTGAAAGCTAGACAGAGGTTCCCAAACCTCAGTTCTTGACTTCTGTCTACCCACAGGCTCCACACCACGTGGGAGCTGCCAGGGCTTGAGGCTTGTACCTTTTGAAGGCACAGCCAGAATTGTACCTTGACTCCTTTTAGCCATGGCTGGAGTGGATGGGATGTAGGGCACCAAGTCCCTAGGCTGGATACAGCAGGGGTGGGGGCCTGGGCCAGCCTCATTTTTAACTCCTAGGCCTCAGGGCCTGTGATGGGAGGGGCTGCCATGAAGGTCTCTGACATACCCTGGAGACATTTTTCCCATTTTTTGGTGATTAACATTTGGCTCCTTGTTACTTGTGCAAATTTCTACAGCTGGCTAGAATTTCTCTCCAGAAAATAGGTTTTTCTTTTCTATTGTTTGGTCAGCCTGCAAATTTTCCAAACTTTTATGTTCTGCTTCCTCTTGAATGCTTTGACACTTAGAAATTTCTTCTGCCAGATACTCTAAATCATCTCTCTCAAGTTCAAAGTTCCACAGATCTCTAGGGCAGGGGCAAAATGCCACCAGTGTCTTTGCATACCACCACTGACCTTTGTTTCAGTTTCCAACAGGTTACACATCTCCATATGATATGGTTTGGCTGCGTCCCCACCCAATCCTCACAAGTTGTGGGAGGGACCCAGTTGGAGGTAACTGAATCATGGCGGTGGGTATTTCCCATGCTATTCTCATGATAGTGAATAAGTCTGATGAGATTTGATGGTTTTATAAAGGGGAGTTTCCCTGCACAAGTTCTCTTCTCTTGTCTGCTGCCATGTGAGAAGTACCTTTCACCTTCCACCATGATTGTTAGGCCTCCCTAGCCACATGGAACTGTGAATCCATTAAACCTCTTTTTTTTTTTTTTTTTTTTTTTTTGTAAATTGTCCAGTCTTAGGTATGTCCTTATGAGCAGCATGAAAACAGACAAATGCAGTAAATTTGTACCAGTGCAGTGGGGGCACTGCTGAACAGATACCCAAAAATGTGGAAGCAACTTTTGAATTGGGTAACAGGCAGTAGTTGGAAGAGTTTGGAGGGCTCAGAAGAAGACAGGAAAATGTGAGAAATTTGGATCTCCTTAGAGACTTGTTGAATAGCTTTGACCAAAATGCTGATAATGATATAAACAATGAAATCCAGGCTGAGGTGGTCTCAGATGAAGATGAGGAACTTGTTGGGAACTGGAGTAAAGGTGACTCTTGTTATATTTTAGCAAAGAGGCTGGCAGCATTTTGCCCCTGCCCTAGAGATTTGGGGAACTTTAAACTTGAGAGAGATGATTTAGGGTATCTGGCAGAAGAAATTTCTTTTCTTTTTTTTTTTTTTTTTTTTTTGAGACGGAGTTTTGCTCTTTTTGCCCAGGCTAGAGTGCAATGGCGCGATCTTGGCTCACCACAACCTCCGCCTCCTGGGTTCAAGCAATTCTCCTGCTTCAGCCTCCCGAGTAGCTGGGATTACAGGCATGTGCCATGATGCCTGGCTAATTTTTGTATTTTTAGTAGAGACGGGGTTTCTCCATGTTAGTCAGGCTGGTCTTGAACTCCTGACCACTGGTGATCCACCCACCTCGGCCTCCCAAAGTGCTAGGATTACAGGCGTGAGCCACCACGCCCGGCTTGGCAGAAGAAATTTCTAAGCAGTAAAGCATTCAAGATGTGACTTGGGTGCTGTTAAAGTCATTCAGTTTTATAAGGGAAACAGAGCATAAGAGTTCAGAAAATTTGCAATCTGAGAAGGTGATAGAAAAGAAAATCTCATTTTCTGAGGAGAAATTCAAGCCAGCTGCAGAAACTTGCATAAGTAATAGGGAGCAGAATGTTAATCATCAAGGCAATGAGGAAAATGTCTCCAGGGTATGTCAGAGGCCTTTGCAGCAGCCCCTCTCATCACAGGCCTGAAGGTCTAGTAGGAAAAAATGGTGTTGTGGGCCTGACCCAGGGTCCCTCTGCTGTGTGCAGTCTAGGGATTTGGTGCCTTGTATCCCATCTGCTCCAGCTGTGACTGAAAGGGGCCAAGGTACAGCTCAGGCCATAGTTTCAGAGGGTGCAAGCCCCAAGCCTTTGCAACTTCTATATGGTGTTTATCCTGCAGGTGCACAGAAGTCAAGAATTGAGGTTTGGGAACCTCCACCTAGGTTTCAGAGGATGTATGGAAACATACACGCCTGGATTTCCTGGCAGAAATTTGCTGTAGGGGCAGGGCACACATGGAGAACCTCTGCTAGGGTAGTGCAAAAGGAAAAAATGTGGGGTGCGTGCCCTCATAGAGAGTCCCTACTGGGACATCTGCCTAGTGGAGCTGTGAGAAGAGGGTCACCATTCTCCAGACCCCACAGTGGTAGATCCACTGACAGCTTGCACTGTGTACCTGGAAAGGCAGCAGACACTCAATGCCAGCCTGTGAAAGAAGCCAGGGGGAGGCTATACCTGGCAAAACCACAAGGTGGGGCTGCCCAAGACTTTGGGAACCCACCTCTTACATCAGTGTGATCCAGATATAAGACAGTGAGTCAAAGGAGAGCATTTTGGAATTTTAAGATTTGACTGCCACACTAAATTTTGGACTTACATGGGGCCTGTAGCCCCTTCATTTTGGCCTATTTCTTCCATTTGGAATAGATGTATTTACCCAATGCCTGTACCTGCATTGTATCTAGGAAGTAACTAACTTGCTTTTGATTTTACAGGCTCATAGATGGAAGAGTCTTGCCTTGTCTCAGATGAGACTTTGAACTTGGACTTTTGGGTTAATGCTGGAGTGAGTTAAGACTTTGAGAGACTATTTGGAAAGCACAATTGTGTTTTGAAATGTGAGGACATGAGATTTTGGAGAGGCCAAGGGTGGAATAATATGGTTTGGCTGTGTCCCCACCCAAATCACATCTTGAATTGTAGCTCCCACAATTTCCATGTGTTGGGGGAGGGACCCGGTGGGAGGTAATTTAATCATGGGGGCAGGTCTTTCCCATGCTATTCTCCTCATAGTGAATAAGTCTGATGAGATCTGATGGTTTTATAAAGGGGAGTTTCCCTGCACAAATTCTCTTTTCTTGTGTGCCACTATGTGAGATGTGCCTTTCACCTTCCACCATGATTGTGAGGCCTCCCCAGCTACGTGGAACTGTTAGTCCATTAAACCTCTTTACTTTGTAAATTGCCCAGTCTCAGGCATGTCTTTATCAGCTGCATGAAAACAGACTAATATACCATCTGAGACCACCTCAGCCTGGACTTCATTATGCATATCGCTGACATCATTTTGGTCAAAGCTATTCATTCAGCAAGTCTCTAGGAAGTTCCAAACTTTCCCACATTTTCCTGTTTTTATTATTATTATTTTTTTCTTCTGAGCCCTCCAAGCAGTTCCAACTTCTGTCTGTTACCCAGTTCCGAACTCACTTCCACATTTGTGGGTATCTTTATAGCAGCATCCTACTACCTGATACCGATTTACGGTATTAGTCTGTTCTCACGCTGCTAATGAAGACATACCTGAGACTGGATAATTTGTGAAGGAAAGAGGTTTAATTGTCTCACAGTTCAGAACTGCTGGGGAGACCTCAGGAAACTTACAATCATGGTGGAAGGGCAGGCAAATACATCCTTCTTCACATGGTGGTAGAAAAGAGAAATTCTAAGCAAAAAGGGGAAACACTCCTTATAAAACTATCAGATCTTGTGAGAACTCAGTCTCTATCATGAAAACAGCAGCCTGGGGGTAACTTTCCCCATGGTTCAATAACCTGCCACTGGTTCCTTCCCAACTACAATTCAAGATGAGATTTGGGTTGGGACACAGCAAAACCATATCAGATATAGTTACCAAACAGCATAGTACTGACATAAAAATCGGCATGTAGACCAATGGGACAGAATAGAAAACCCAGAAATAAAGCCAAATAGTTACAGCAAACTGAACTTTGACAAAGAATACATAAACATAAATTGGGGAAAGGACACCCTATGCAATAAATGGTGCTGGGAAAACTGACTAGCCACATGTAGAAGAATGAAACTAGATCCCCTTCTCTCACTTTATACAAAAATCAATTCAAGATGAATCAAAGACTTAAATCTAAAACCTGAAACCATAGAAATTCTAGAAGATAACATCAGAAAAACTCTTCCAGACATTGGCTTAGGCAAAGAATTTATGATGAAGATGCCAAAAGCAAATACAACAAAATGAAAATAAATAAATCAGACCTAATTAAACTAAAAAGCTTCTGCACAGCAAAATAAATAGTTAGCAGATTAAACAGACAGCCCAGAAGTGGGAGAAAATATTCACAAACTCTGCATCCGAAAAAGGACTAGTATCCAGAAACTACAAGAAGCTCAAACAAATCAGGAAGAAAATAAAACAAATACAATCTCACCAAAAAGTGGCCAAGGGATATGAATGGGCATTTCTCAAAAGAAAATATACAAACAGTCAAAAAGCATATGAAAAAATGCTCATCATCACTAATAATCAGGGAAATGCAAATTAAAATCACAATAAGATACCACCTTCCTTCTGCAAGAATGTCCATAATTAAAAAGTCAAAATACAATAGATGATGATGTGGATGTGGTGAAAAGGGAACACTTTTACCCTCCTGGTGGTGTAAATTCGTACAACCTCTATGGAAAATAGGATGGAGATTTCCTAAAGAACTAAAAGAGAACTAACATTTGATGCAGCAATCCCAGCACTGGATATCTACCCCAAGGAAAAGAAGTCATTATAATACATAAAAAGACACATGCACACATGTTTATAGCAGCAAAC
This sequence comes from Piliocolobus tephrosceles, assembly GCF_002776525.5. NCBI lineage: Eukaryota > Metazoa > Chordata > Mammalia > Primates > Cercopithecidae > Piliocolobus > Piliocolobus tephrosceles. Next base: position 111,449,819 of record NC_045445.1, on the reverse strand, counting down.
TTCACAATTGCAAAGATATGGAACCAACCTAAGTGCCCATTGACCAATGAGTAGATAAAGAAAATGTGGTATATATACATCATGAAATATTACTCAGCCATAAAAAGGAATGAAAAATATCTTTTGCAGCAAATTGGATGGAGCTGGGGGACAATAATCTAAGTGAAGTAACTCAGAAATAGGAAATCAAATATCATATGTTCTCACTTATAAGTGGGAGCTAAGCTATGAGGACACAAAGGCATTAGAGTGATATAATGGATGTTGGGGACTGTAAGGGAAGGATGGGAGGGAGGGAGAGATAAAAGACTATGAATTGGGTACAGTGTACATACTGCTTGAGTGATAGGTTCACTAAATTCTCAGAAATCACCACTAAAGAAGTTATCCATGTAACCAAAAACCACCTATACCCCAGAAACTATTACAATGAATTTTTTAAAAAAACATACAAATAAAAATGCCTTTAGTTAAGAAGATGAAAAAATGTCTGGGTATTAACAAGCTTCACGCATTAAAAACATACATGTTATGGTTGGCTCCAGTTACAGAGTCTGCTTATAAGGGATGGATTTCTCAAGCATTATTTAGCCTGCTGCCTTTATTCCCACCCATCTAATTCACAAAATTAAGTTTCTCAATTTAAAAGCTGTTAGATATCTTAATAATATTTAGGCATCTTATCTACCTATCTATTCTAATCTTTTTGTCCTATACATGCACATATACACATATATCCATATACATTTATTTATTTGTCTACATCTCTGAGCATCTATTTGAATATATATAACCGTACATCTGTATCTATCTAGAGAAAATTGTAGATTGCACTATAAAGTGATAATTATCTTTATCTCTTGGGAGAGAAGCCAAGAAACTGGGGATCAGCAGTGGGAAAAAGATTCATTTTATTTTTTTTCAAATGAAAATCTACTTACCTTTTTAGACGAGTAATAATACAAGCTTTCTATTGATTTTGCTGTAATTCTTTCCTTCCTTGACCCAGCTGGGTAAAATTAGCCATTTTTGTATAAATGATTAATAATTTTGTCTAATGAAAGAAGAGTTTCAGAATATTCTAATAAAGAATCAAAGTTACATCCATAATCACAGTTCCCATGCGTAATACTAGCAACATCTGAGCCCCTACTACAAAGTGATGAAGCAACTCAACATTTAAAAACATGTAATATGTGACTACATATTGAGTAAAATGAAGATTTGAGAGAAAAAAATGTAAAGATAGAAAAAAATTAGAAAATTAGAGAAAAAGTTTTCCATTGACCACCTGATATTTTTCTATGCTCCTTTCCAGAGGTAACCACTATTAATTTACTACATTTCTTCTCAGAAAGACTTTTTCCCAATTTTTAAAAAAATGCATGTGCAATATACGTACATACACTTAAAAAAATAGACGAGTATTGGTAAAGTGAAAGTCTCCATTGACTATCCTCAATTCTGATCTCTTCCAGACTCCTCAGAAATATATTTAGACTTAATAGATAACCTTAATTTTGCATCCATATACATACAAGAAAATATAAAACACTGTTTTGTGTTTTTCTATATAAATGGTAGAATTATGCATGTAATTAGTGTGAAATTTGCTTTCTTCTCTAAATTTTGTGGATTCATGTGTACTTGTTGATAAATGTAGAGAGCCAGTTAATTCATTTTGTATGCTGTAGAATATTATATTACATGATATACTAAATCCTATTTAGCCATTTTAATATCCAAAGTGTGGTTTCTAAAATTTTTCTATTAACATAATGCTATAATGAACATTCTTGTGCTTATTTCCTTGTTTGCATGTGGACTATTTCTTTTTGGTAGATACTCAGAAGTGTAATTGCTAAATTCAGGATACGTGTATTAACAACTTGCCTTTCACGGTATATGATCCTATTCATTAGTAAAGTATAATAGTGCTTTTCTCACTGAAACCTTGCCAAATTTCATATTATCCAACTTTAGTTTTTTTCCTGATGTGATGGGTATAAATGATGTTTTACTCTGCATGTTTCTGATTCCTAATGAGGCTAAGCTACTCAAGAGGTTGAGGTAGGAGGATGAGGTTAAACAATTTTTCCTGTGTTTATCGATCACTAATGTTTCCTTTATTTGTGAATTGCTGTTTCAGATACTTTGTACATTTCTCTCTTGATTTGTCTTATTCATGATGATTTATAAGCTTTCAAAAAATGTATTCTAGATATTAGCCCTTTGTCAGATGACTAGATTGCAAAAATTTTCTCCCATTCTGTAGGTTGCCTGTTCACTCT
>NC_045445.1:111346597-111382528 GCF_002776525.5 Piliocolobus tephrosceles | reverse complement strand
AAACCATCATTCTTAGCAAACTATCACAAGAAGAGAAAACCAAACACTGCATGTTCTCACTCATAGGTGGGAACTGAACAATGAGCTCACTTGGACTCGGGAAGGGGAACATCACACAATGGGGCCTATCATGGGGAGGGGGGAGGGGGGAGGGATTGCATTGGGGAGTTATACCTGATATAAATGATGAATTGATGGGTGCTGACGAGTTGATGGGTGCAGCACACCAACATGGCACATGTATACATATGTAACAAACCTGCACATTATATACATATGTAACAAACCTGCACGTTATGCACATGTACCCTAGAACTTAAAGTATAATAAAATAAATAAATAAATAAATAAATAAAAAAGATTTCTCAATGACCCCCAAACTTTTCCTTTTTAAAAAACCAATTCTGTAATTTTTCCTTTTACTGCTCCTTATATTTTTCTGTATTAACTCCCTTGCTGTTTTCGTATTTTCCTGATCTTGATCTTATATTTGGACCAGTAACACCCACATCTCCTCCGACTTTCTTAGGAAAATATCTGGGTTTTTTTTGGAACAAGGAGCTTATATAATTCTGTGTGAGGAACTCTTTAAGAGAAAGGGTATAATATTATCATAATCCACCAGAGCCTTAGAAGAGGCGTGTGCAAATGAAGAGTTCCGAAGGCTTTATTAGCTTCATGGTAAATCTGCCCTTAACTGTTCATTTATCCCAGACCTGATTGTCCTTTCCATTGAGTTCTCATTATATATTCATTAGAGGGCAACTAACAGAGCTTATGCTGCTAAGCATAAGCTTAACATTTATTCAGCACACCATTTTCACTTCCTACAAGGAAACCAGTTGTGCAAAGAAGCAGCAGCGGACTTGGCAGAAATTCTGAGACTTAATTCTTAACTACGTAAATCTGTCTATGGATAAAATTGGAGCTAGATAGGATTATAAACTAGGCAGGCAATGCAACCTTCACTTTGAGCAATGCAACTTTTACTTTAAAAGAGAGGGAGCAGAAGAAAGAGAGGCATGGATGGAGTTGACAACAGGAAAGCGGTGTATTTCTTATTGAGAAAAAGAATACTTAAATTTAAAGGAATTTCGGAAACTGTTGACAATAGTGAGCTAACAGATATATTAAATTTTTGGTTTAATTAGTTGATGTTCAACGTGTCTATTCCTACTACTGGAGAAACAGTGCGAACTGATAGACTTCAGCCTTTGAAATTAAATAGACCTCAATATAAACCCTGGCTCTGACACTTAATAGCTGTGAGATTCTAATATCTCTGTTGCACTGCTGTATAAAGTATGAATAGGAGAATGTCCAGCTTGCTGTAAGGGTTTGTTATGATGTATGTGTGTGTGTGTGTGTACATATATGATACTGAATGAATCAGTAGTTATAGCATTATTAGTATGAAACAGTCAATGTGTGTGTATATATACCTGTATACACATATATGATGGGTATATCATATGTACATATAAATGATGTAACGGGCATTAAATAAAAATTGTAAATTAAATGTTTATAAATATCCATATTTAAGACAGAACAATAAACCTGTCAAATGATTTCCAGTGTAATCTACTTTATTATTATTATTATTATTATTATTATTATTATTATTATTATTATTAAGAGAGTGTCTTGCTCTGTCACCCAGACTGGAGTGTAGTGGTGTGATCTTGGCTTACTGCAGCCTCCACCTCTCTGGCTCAAGCAATCCTCTGACCTCAGCCTCCAGAGTATCTGGGCCTACAGGTATGACCTATCACTCCTGGATAACCTTTGCATTTTTTTTAGACAAGATTTATCCATGTTTTCCAGGCGCATCTCAAACTCCTGGGCTCAAGTGATCCGCCTGCCTCATTCTCCCAAAGTGCTGAGATTACAAGCGTGAACCACCACACTCAGCCAGTCTTCTATTTGTTTAAAAAAGTTCATTAAGTATTTTGCTTTTATTATAATTGTAGCAATAATTTTATGGATTAATGAATGCATTTTTCTTTTTCTTTTTGCATTGCAGCTTGAATCAAGGAGCCATATCCCCTTACCTGCCTCTCTCTCAAAGTTGCATTCTAGCAACTGTAATTTCAACTAACGTTCTTATTAAATAATTTGTTTTAGGGACAAAAATTAATCAAAGTGCTAATGGCTTTTCCATTCTCATAAACATTATTCTGTTAAAGTTATGAACCATCTTGAGTTCTGAGTTATAAGAATAAAGTGAGTTGGGGTGTCTGAGATTTTAAAAGATTATTGGAATTCTAGATAGTGCTCATATTTGATAGCACCAGTATTTGAAAAGAAAGAGAAATCTACATAATTATTAAGGAGTAAGTTGGAAAACCCATGTCAGAAATCCGGTATCACTAAGAGCCTAGTTCGTTGATTTTCACACTTCATCTTGGGGTTTATAGGGAGATGTGAAATCAATTTCTAAGTCCTGATCAGCATCTTAAAATGGAATGGAATTAAGCAGAATAGAACAAAACTCAATAACTTTGTCTCCCTGCTTTTTAAGTTTTTGTTTTTTTTCTATTTGTATCTTATTGTGCTGTCTCTGTCATGACAAATTGTTTTAGTTATTTTTGATCAGTCCATTTTTTGTCCTTCTTCTTAAGATAAGAGCCATTTACACATCACAATTTGGTGTGATGATATTCTGTGTTTTTTTCTGCATGCTTACTATTACCAGTGAGTTATGGAGCTTCAGATTATTTCTTATTGCTTATTAGCAATTTTTCATTCATATTGAAAAATTCCTTTTAGCATTTCTTGTAAGACAGATCTAATGTTGATAAAATCTCTCAGCTTTTGTTTGTCTGGGAAGTATTTATTTCTCTTTTATATTTGAGGGATATTTTTTACCAGATATACTTTTCTAGGGTAAAAGTTGTTCTGCTTCCACACTTTAAATATGACATGCTACTCTCTCCTGGACTATATGGTTTCTACTGAATAGTTTTCTTGCAGACATATTGGAGCTTCTTTGTGTGTTACTTTGTTTCTTTTCTATTGCTGCTTTTAGAATCCTTCCTTATGCTTACCCTTTGGGGGTTTGATTGTTAAATGCCTTGAGATAGTTTTCTTTTGGTTTTATCTTCTTGGTTTTGTATATCTTTGTTGTACTTGGATATTGACATCTTTCTCTGGATTTAGGAAGTTCTGTGTTATTATCCCAACGAATAAACTTTCTACTCCTGTCTCTTTCTACCTCCTGTTTAAGGCCAATAACTCTTAGATTTGCCCTTTTGAAGCTATTTTCTAGATCTTTTAGGCATGCTTCTTTGTTTTCTATTCTTTTTTCTTTTGTCTCCTCTGACTATATTTTTAAATAGCCTGTCTTTAAGCTCACTAATTATTTCTTCTGCATGATCAATTCTGCTATTAAAAGACTAATGCATTTTTCAGTATGTCAGTAGCATTTTTCAGCTCCAGAATTTCTGCTTGACTATTTTTAGTTATTTTAATTTCTTTGTTAAATTTATCTGATAGAATTATAAATTTCTTCTCTGTGTTATATTGAATTCCTTTGAGTTTCTCAACACAGATATGTTGAATTATCTGTTAGAAAGATCACATATATCTGTTTCTCTGGGATTGAACTCTGGTATCTTATTTAGTTCGTTTGGTGGTTTCCTGTTTTCCTGGATGGTCTTGATATTTGTGGATGGTCTTGATATTTGTGGATGGTCTTGATATTTGTGGATGTTCATCAGTTTCCAGGCATTGAAGTGTTAGATGTTTATTGTAGTCTTCACAATCTGAGCTTATTTGTATGCATCCTTACTAGGAAGGTTTTCCAGGTATTCAATGGGACTTTGGTGTTATAATCCAATTTTTTTTCACTGTAGTCTTATCTACATTACCCCAAGCCCAGTAACACTGTAGTCCTTGCAGACTTGTAGTTGTACCACTTTGGTGGTCTTGAATAAGATTTGGGAGAATTCTCTGGATTATCCGTTAGAGACGCTTGTTCTGTTCCCTTAACTTATTCCAAACAATGGAGTCTTTCTCTGTGCTGAGCTACCTAGTGCTGGCGAAGGAGTGACACAAGTACGGCTGTGTCTACCACTACTGGGACTGTGCTGGGTCAGACCTGAAGCCGGCAGAGCACTGGGTCTTGTCAAAGGCTGTTATAACCATTAGCTGGTTACTACCTATGTTCACTCAAGGTTGTAGCACTCTACAATCAGCAGATCATGAAGCCAGCCAGTCTTATGTCCTCCCCTTCAGGGTGGAAAGTTTTCTGGGGCCGTGGGTTGGTACAGAGATGCCATTTGGGAGCCAGAGATCAGAGTAGAAAATCCCCAAAATCCATCTGGTGCTCTTTTCCACAGTGGCTAATCTGGAACTGAAACCAGAAGACATGGCTCTTCCCATTCTTCCCTCCCCTTTCCTCAGGCAAAGGAGTCTCTCCTTGTCTCCACCATCACCACAGGCCTATGGGGGAGTACTGACAGCATACCCATGATGCTCGTTAAAAGTCAAATGTCTTCCAATGTGCTAGTGGTGAATTCTGCCAGGCCTGGGACTCACCTTTCAGGACAATTGACTCCCCTCTTTCCCAGAGTATGTCCAGAAATTCCATCCAAGATCCAAAGCCTGGAATTGGGGACTCCTAGGGACCACTTGGTGCTCTTCCTCACTTTGTCCAAGCTCGTACCTAAGTTGCAAGACAAAGTCTCCTTTATTCTTCCCTCTTCTTTTCTCAAGCAGAAAAAGGTCTTTCCTTGAGGCCACCACAGCTGTGAATATGCTGGGCCACACCTAAATGCAGCATGACTCAGAGTTTCACCCAAGGCCGAAGGCATAGATTACCTCCTTACAGTTGCCGATTATTCAGGGCTCAAGTTCTCTTAAGTCAGCAGGTGCTGAACCCTGTCAAGACTGGGTCTTTCCCTTCAAGACAGTGCATTGCATTCTAGGGTGGATCTAGAAATGTCATCTGGGAGCTAGGGCTTGGAATGAGGCCTCAAGACTCTGCCCAGTGCCCTATGGTACTGTGGCTGAGCTGGTATTTAAGTTGCAAAACAAAGTCATCTTTACTCTTTGGTCTCCTCTTCTCGAGTGTAAAGTTGGGATTTCTTTTGTTATTGTAGGCTGTGTTGCCTGGGGTTGTGGGAGGGGTGGAGCAAGCACTCGCTTATCTGCCCAGGCTGATATCTCACTGGGTTATGTGCCCCCTAAATCCACTGGCTCTGAGCCCAGTACAGTACTAGGACTTGCCTAGAAGTTGCAGACCTTGTGGCCTAGGCAGCCTTTCTAGTTTATTTAGAGCCCTAGAGTACACTAGCCTGCAATGACAAGGCTGCTGAAACTCAAGTTCCAACTGCTGGCATAGATAATTCTCCTCTGGCTGGGGCTAGTCTATATGCTCCCTCCATGGGTGCTGCTGAGTTCTGCCCTGTGTCCCCATAATCACTGTGCTCTCCCTCCCCCAGTTCACAGATTCTTTCTCTGTGCCACATGGGCCACTACCAGAGGATTGGGGAGCAGTGTTGTTAGCAATTCAAACTGTCTCTTCTACCCTCTTCAGTGTCTCTTTTAGTGATATGAAGTTGTTAAAACCAGGTACTATGATTGCTCACCTGATTTATGAAGGTGGTTTTTGTATAGATAGTTTTCAAATTTGGTTTTCCTGCAGGGAGAATAATTGATGGAGACTTCTATTCAATTATTCTTCTCCTGCCCCCTCCAATTTTATTCTTTTTTGTGGCTGAATTGTATTCCATTGTGTATATATACCACATTTCCTTTATCCATTCATCAGTTGCTGAACACTTAAGTTGATTTCATATTTTTACTACTGTAAATAGTGCTTCAATAAACATATGAGTTCAGATTTCCCTTTCATGTATTGATTTCTTTCCCTTTGGTTAGATATCCAGTAGTGAAATTGCTGGACCAAATGATAATTCTATTTTCAGTTTTTGGAGAAATCTCCAGCTGTTTTCCGTAGTGGCTGTACTAGTTTACATTCTCACCAACAATGTATAAGAGTTCCCTTTTCTCTGCATTCTCACCAACATCTATATTTTTTTCTTTTTGATAATACCCATTCTGACTGGGGTAAGATGATATCTCATTGTAGTTTTGATTTGCATTTCTCTGATGATTACTGATTTTGAGAATTTTTTCATATATCTGTTGACCATTTGTATATCTTCTGAGAAATGTCTATTCTTTCTTTGACCACGTTTTAATGGAATTACTTGGTATTTCCTATTGAGTTGTTTGAGGTCTTTGTATATTCTGTAAAATAGTCCCCTATCAGATGAATCATTTGCAAGTATTTTCTCCCATTCAACAGGTTGTCTTTAATCTGCTGATTATTTCTTTTAGCATTCAGAAGGTTTTTAGTTTAATTAAACACATTTATCTATTTCGTTGCATGTGCTTTTGAGATCTTGTCATACATTATTTGCCTAGACAACATCCACGAGAGTTTTCTCTACGTTTTCTTCCAGTATTTTAAAAGTTTTGGGGCTTACCTTTATGTCTTTGATCTATTTTTACTTGATTTTTATATATGATGAGAAATAAGGGTCACGTTTTATTCTGCATGTAGTGATCCAATTTTACAAGTACCATTTCTTAAATAGAATGCCCTTTTCCAAATGTAAGTTCTTATCAGCTTTGTGAAAGATCAATTGGCTATAAATATGTGCTTTATGTCTGGATTCTCTATTCTGTTCCATTAGTTTGGTCCATTGGTCTGTGTGTCTATTTTTATACCAATACCATGTTCTTTTGGTTCTTACAACCTTGTAATACATTTTGAAATCAGGTAACATGATGCCCCCAGATTTGTTCTTTTTGGTCAGGATTCCTTTGAATTTTTGCTCTTTTTTTCTGTATAAATTTTAGGATTTTTTTTTCTAACTCTGTAAAATAATGTGGTATTAGTATTTGTATGGGATTGCATTGAATCTTTAGATTGTTTTGGGCAGTGTCACAATTTTAATATTAATTATTCTGATCCATGAGTATGGGATGTTTTCCCATTTGTTTGTGCGATCCTCAATTTCTATCATCATCATTTTTTGATTTATCTTGTACAGATCTTTCACCTTCTTGTTGAAATATATTCCTAGGTTGTTTTTTTTTTTTTTTTTTGTGGTCATTGTAAATGCAGTTTCCTTCTTGATTTCTTTCTTGGATGGATCATTATTGATGTATGAAAATGCTACTAATTTCTGTATATTGATTTTGTATCCAGAAACTTTACTGAATTCATTTATAAATCAAATAGTTTTTTGGTAGAGTCTTTAGGTTTTCCTGGATATAAGACCATATTAGCAAAGAGGGACAATTTGACTTTTACTTTTAATATTTAGAGGTTTTTTTTTATTTCTTTCAATTGCCTGATTGCTCTAAGACTTCCAGTAGTATGTTGATTAGGAGTGGTGAAAGTGGGCATCTTTGTCTTGTTCCAGAAGAAGAAAGGCCTTCAACTTTTCCCCCTTCAGTATGCTGTTAGTTGTGTGTTTGCCATATATGACCTTTGTTATTTTGATATATATTTCTTCTTTGCTTAGTTTGTTGAGAGTTTTTATCATGAAGTGATGTTGAATTTTATCAAATGTTTTTCTGTATCTACTGAGATGATCATATGGTTTTTGTTTATATCATCTTCAATTGCTTTCATCAATGTTTTGTCGTTTTTCATGCAGAGGTCTTCCACCTCCTTGATTAAATTTATTACTAGGTATTTTGGGTTTTTTTGTAGCTATTATAAATAGAATGTCCTTCTTAATTTCATCATAAGCTAGTTATTTGTTCATATATAAACTACTGGTTTTGGTATGTTGATTTTCTATCCTGCAACTTTACTGAAATTGTTCACCAGTTCTAAGAGTTTTTGGTAGAGTCTTAAGATTATATACATATATATATATATATACATATTTATTTATATACATATATATATTTATTTATATACATATATATATATATAATCATCTGCAAGTTGGGACAATTTGATTATCTGCTTTCTAATTGAATGTCCTTTGTTTCTTTCTTTTCTATAATGGCTCTGGCTACAACTTCCAGTTCTGTGATGAATAAGAGTGGTGAGAGTAGGCATATTTGTCTTGTTCCAGTTCTTAGAGGAGAAGCTTTCAGCTTTTACCTATTCAATATGATGTTAGCTATGGGCTTGTCACATGAGGAAAGCTTTTTACTTTGTTGAGATACTTTTCTTCTATACCTAATTTATCATGAAGGGTTGTTAAATTTTATCAGATTTGTTTCTCCATATATTGAAATGATCATATGGTTTTTGTCTTTCATTCCGTCGATGTGCTGCATCAAGTTTATTGATTTGCATATGCTGAACAATCCTTGCATTCCAGGAATGAATCCCACTTGATTATGGTGTATTTGCTAACTGTCATAACAGCTTTGAGTATGGACATAAGCCGGAAGTGGAGAACCCATTTCTTAAATGTTCCTAAGAGGTTCATAGATGCTGATCCTTCATAGAACCTGCAGTGAATGCAGTAGTATGCCATCTATTCCTATCCTTCAGGATTGAGATACTCACACCCATGGCTGTCAGGAGTGACTCTAGCTACAAACACTCATCTGAGTCCTTTCTCCAAAATTTCCTTCAGCCACAGGAAAACCTCTAACCCAAGGTCATTCCCCTTCCCCAGTGGCAACCCATATCCAGCGGATGGTCATTGCAGGGATATGAAGGTAAGTCTCGTTCCCTCAATTTGAGATATCCTTGAAGGCAATGGCAGCTTGAGCACTCTGTATTGGATCAGTCAAGGCCTCTGTTGCAAGAGCATCATAGTTCAGCCTTTTTTTCTCTGCTTTATATCCTGCTTCCTTCATTCCTTACAGATATTATGCTTGAGAACATTCTTGGCATGCAAAAATCCACCTCAAAGTCTGTTTCCCAGAGAATCAAGTCTCGATAGTTGGTGCCATGAGTGATCTCAAGAAGATGTGAAAATAAGACTTGGCAGTGGATCACCTGCTGGTCAGCAGGCAATGAAGACTACTTCACTAGTGGTACTTGGGATACTGATAGCTTCTGACACAATATGGCAGCGTGACTGTTGCAATCTTATCAACAGTAAAATGAGATAAAATGGTGGAAGGGAATGTACTAGAACAGGGATCCCCAAACCCCAGGACTTGGACCAGTACTGGTCTGTGGCCAGTTAGGCACCAGTTTGCACAGCAGGAGGTGAGTGATCGGCAAGAGAGTATTACTGCCTGAGCTCAGCCTCCTATCAGATCAGTGGCAGCATTAGATTCTCGTAGGAACATGAACCCCATTGTGTAGTGTGCATGCAAAGGATTTAGGTTGTTCTCTTCTTATGATAATCTAACTAATTCCTGATGTAATGCCTGATGATCTGAAGTGGAACAGTTTCATCCTGAAACCATCCCCACCATTCCCCCATCCCTCCTGTCATCCAGTCAGTCTGTGGAAAAATTATCTTCCACAAAATTTGTCCCTGGTGCCAAAATGATTGGGGACTTCCATACTAGAAGATGTAATATATCAGATTTTGAGAAGTTCTGCAGAAGTAATAATTATATCAGCACTATGAAACTAGATGGTTGTTAACCAATACACTGGTGAAAATCAAAGACAAGCTGAGTAAGGATCACCAATTTAAGGTAGCAACTGAGTACTACTTTACCAACATATGAATATACTCTCATTCTTACAAAAAACCCTGAGAGTCAGATAAGAACATAATTAAGAGTAGCAGAACACAAGAAGAGGCTAAATTCTCAACCAGCAAATCTGCTATACTAGTATCCAGATGAGAAGGAGTAAGAGCCTGAGACTTGAGATAGGAACAATCTAAGTTAATTTACTTGACATTCTTGAGTCTTCAGATTTCCCTAAACTTTTTGGGCTTGCAGAAGTTAATTCTGTCAGCAAATTCTCATTGCCACCTTGTGCCCCCACTTTCTGCCTTGCTTTTAACATAAGGCTTTTTCAGGATGTATTCCAACACCTTTTTAATCTCCAGCAAACAACTAAGTCTCAGTCAAAACCTAATTCAACAGGAAGAGTGCTGGATGTGCTAATAGAGGAAAGAAACTATGATATAAAAATGTCTTAGGACCTAGTAAACATTTTCCAGAAGAAACTGGGAGAGTACCCATGACTGTAGAATGGTACACTATATAAGGCTGGGAGATCCACTAGCAGGCTATATTCCATTAGAAAATTCAGTGGATACTCCATTTGCTAAGTGCTGAGACATATGTTGGTGCAGATGGATATCAAGTGACCATGTATCCATAATTGGTTAAATTATACTGCTTCTGTCAGACCCACCAAGTCGTAAGGCTAAGTAGGTCTAGGAGCATTCTACAATAAATGGAAGTGGTGTATGAAGGATTGGGCATGAGCAGAGATGAATACACAAGTAAACTGCCCAACAAGGCGGTCTATCTTCCACTGTTTTATGAGCATCTCTTCCTCATTTCATACTGATGGCAGCATACAAGAGGCCCCTTATGACTAGCTATCACAAGAAGAGTCAGGGAGAGTAAAGTTTATAGATGAGTGTATAGGGGAATTTATTTTCTATATTCAAAAAAGAAAACGTTTGTGACCTAATGTGTGGGGCTTTTTCTCACATAAATCAATTCACCAACTTTCAAGACACTAACTGGAATCCTATAGTTTAATTTAATTCTGACACTATCTATGCGAAGATAGCATCAGATCTCACAGGTTAAGGGCTCACTCCCACAAGACCACCTCCATTTCAAGTGCCAATCACAAGTTCAGGTTGTTACTTGTGCTTCTGACTGACCAGCTATTAATCAGAGGTTCCCATGACTCCCTCCTTGGGTTGAATCATTTGCTAAAATAGCATACATAACTCAGAAAAACAGTTTACTTACGAGATTACAGGCCTATTATAAAAGGATACAACTCAGGAACAGCCAGCTGGAAGAGATACACAGAGCAATTTATGTGGGAAGGGACATGGACGTTCCATGACCTTTCCAGGTACCCTACCCTCCCAACATTTCCACATGTTCAGCAACCAGAAAGCTCTCTTAACCTCTTCTTTGAGAGGTTTTATGGAGGCTTAATTATTTAAGCATGACTAGTAAAATCATTGGCCATTGGTAATCAGCTCAACCTCCTGCCCCTCTATCCTGCCTAAAGGTTGGGTGGTGGGGCTGACAATTCCAGCCCTCTTGTAACATAGTTAATTCCCCTGGCAACCAGCTCCTGTATTGAGGTTACCCAGGAGCCCAAGCACCAGTTATCTCATTGGCATACAAAAAGATACTTATACTTTACAGATTCCAAGGGGTTTAGAAGCTTCTGTGCCAGGAAACTGGACAAAAATGAACTATATATTTCTTATTATAAATTACAACAAAAAACTACTGCAGCCCTACAGTCCCACTTCATGGTGGTCTTGAACATCAATGATTATGAGAAATCCTCCAAATAGGCAGTCCTTCAAAAGATGCAACTGTTCTTCTTTTATTATTAGGAAAGAAACAGCCTGAGATAAGAATATAGCATCTCATGGGCAGTGGCAGATGGCTTGATAGGTTGATCAGTGTCCTGTCCAATCACTAATTGGAAGATTAGCGACAAAGAAGACTGGGCGAGAGGCATGTGGATGGAGCTATGAAAATAAGCATAAAAGGTAAAGGTTTTAGTATCATAAATTAATGATTACTTGAGACTACGCACCATGTGAGATACACTTAACAACCAGTTATTCTAAATGATTTTACTAGTTGGCAACTGCCATTCTCTAACATCCAGTCTCTGTAGTTGGCAAAGTGAAGACACAGAGTAACCAGAGTAGAAGAATAGAGAATATCCCTGGAACCAACAGTATGCACTCCAACATATCAGGCTGCTCTTGCCACTGCATCTGCCAAATGTCCAACCTGCCAGCAACAAAGGCCAACACTGAGCCCCAGTACATCATCATATTTTGAGAAAAACAACCAACTGCATGGTGGCAAGGTGATTACATTGGACCCCTTCCAGCTTGGAAAGGGCAGTAATTCATTGTGACTGAATTCACATATATTCCAGGTATGAGATTTTTCTTCCTACCTAAATGGCACGAGCCAGGACCACTATTCAAGGGAATACACACAGATACAGGATCTTACAAAGCCTCACATTGTACCAAGAGATCAACCTTATATTAAAGGAGATGAGGCAGTCAGCAAATGGCCATGACTTCCTCCAAATATTACCTTATACTGCATCACCAAAAAGTTGTTGGTTTGATATAGAAATAGAAAAGATTTTAAAGGTGCAGCTCAAGTACTAATTTGAATACAACATCCTGTGATGGTGGAGTGCCTTTGCCACTGTATACAACACAAATTTATTAGCATTGTATAGTACTGTGAGACAATACATAGAATGCATGGGTATAGAAACCAAGGTGGGGGTAGTAAAAATAATATTTTACCATCATTTCCAAGGGCCTATTTGGAATATCTGCACTCCCCATCATAATAATTTTAAGTTCTTCAGGACTGGATATCCTAGATATCAGAGGATAATGTTTCTATCAGGGAACACAGCAAAAAGAGTCCCATTAAACTTCAAAGCTGTGACTGCTTCCCAGATGTTTCAGGCCTTTTGTACCAAGAAAGGAGCAGGCAAGGAACAGGCAGTATCCTGGCAGGGGAAATGGACCCTGATCATCATGAGCAAGTAAGGCTAAGGTTGTACAAAGGAAGGAAGAATATATTTCGTTCCAAGATGATCCACTAGATGTCTCCTCATATTCTGAAGCTTAATTCTAATGGCAAATAGGCAAGTAAGTGGACAGTCATGGCCTATGGAATATATAGAATATTACACAGCAAATTTAGAGAAGGTATCAGTCCATTTAAAATGTTAATAATTATTGTTGTCCAGAATCTGTCATTAGTCCTGTAAGTGCAAAAGTGGTTACATCAGCAAACTGAGTGTATATCCACCAGTTAGGAGTCAACTCGTATTAACAAGGTGTATTGTTCTGGGGCCTGACAGGAAACAGGTGCCACACTCAAATGTGGTGACTAAAAATAATTTTATGAAGAAACAGTTTATAAATAGGTAAGCTGGTTTAAGAGACTGCAACAAGAGATGATAGAGAATCCCTGGGATAGTTACAACTGAAAACCACTACTACTGGTAGGCCTTAAAAGACAAGGGGTTGAGTGGTTGTCAGAACATGAACAGATCTGTAGCTAAAGACCAGGATTCCTCTATTATGAACTTTGGCTTTAGAAAGAAAACGCAGCCAATACCAACGTGGAGCCTACCAAGATGAACAATGGAGAAATAAATTTTTGCCCTGTTTATTCTTTCTCTCTTTGGTTTAATAATAGCCTTACTGAAATATAGTTTTCATGCCATAAACTTCACTCTTTGAAAGTATACAATTTAGTGGCTTTTAGTATATTCACGGAATTGTGCATCTGTCATCACTATTTAATTTTAGAACATTTTCATCACCCCCAAAAGAAGTACCATATCCCTTCTCCCCTCCCTGCAGAACCTGACAAACACTAATGTACATTCTGCTTCTATTTATCTTCCTATTCTGAACATTTAATATAAATATAGCCATACAATATGTGGTCTTTCTTTGACTTTCTTTTTTCACTCTGTAATTTTTCAAGGTTCATAAATGTTGTACAATATATATAGACTTCATTCCATTTACTCAAAGAAAATTTCATTGTATAGATACACCACAGTTTGTTTATCCATTCATTAGTTAATGAATCTATGGATTATTTCTACTTTTGGCTACTATCAATAACCCTGCTATGAAAATTCATGTACAACTTTTCGTATGGAGGTATTTTTACATTTCTTTTAGGTACATCACAATAGCGTATATGAGAATTCTAGTTACTCCACATTCTTGTCGAACCTGTTATTGTCTATCTTTTTTATTGTAGCCATCATAAGTGGGTGTAAAGTAATATTTCATTGTGACTTTGATTTGAATTTGCTTAATAACTTGTATTTTAGTGTTATTTTATGTATATATTGGCCATTTGTATACCCTTTTTATTTTTATTTAATTTACGTGGGCAAATAGTAGGTGTATATATTTATGGGGTATATTAGTTGTTTTGATACAAGCATTTGATGTGAAATAAGCACATCATGGAGAAGGGAGTATCCATCCCCTCAAGCATTGATCCTTTGAGTTACAAACAATCCAATTATACACTTTACGTTATTTTAAAATGTAAAATTAATTTATTATTCACTACAGTCTCCTCGTCGTGCTATCAAATAGTAGATCTACTCATTTTTTCTAACTATCTTTTGTACCCATTAACCATACCCATGTTCCCCCAATCCCTCCAAAACCCTTCCCAGCCACTGGTAACCATCCTTCTACTCTATGTCCTGGAGTTCAAATGTTTTGATTTTTAGATCCCAGAAATAAGTGAGAACATGCAATATTTGTAGCAATATTTCACTTAACCTAATGATCTACTTGGGGGCATAATGATCATAACAGTGAGCTTTCTTCTAGCCCTGGGTTGGTCTAGAAATGTCATCTGGGAGCTAGGGCCTGGAATGGGGACTTCAGGACTCTCGTTGGTGTTTTACTTTACTGTGGCTGTGCTGGTATCCAAATTGCAAGACAAAGTCCTATTTACTCTTCCCTCTCTTCTAGGGCTGTGAGCTGTGCTGTCTGGAGTTGGGGGAGGGGTGATGCCGATGCTCCCTTGGCCACCCCGGCTAGTGTCTCACAGGCTTGTGTGCATCCCAAGTCCACTGGCTTCAGGCCCAGCACAACACCAGGACTTGCCCAGGAATTGCATTCATTGTGACCTATACTGCCTTTCAAGTTTATTTAGGAACCTAAAGTTATTTCGTTTGCGTTACTGGGGCTACCTGGAGCTCAGATTCCGACTGGTGGGATGGACCATTCTCCTCTGGCTAGGGTTGGTTGGTCTAAATACAACCTCTTTGGGGGCCAGCTGAATTCTTACCTGTATTGCTTTCCACTGTGATAGGGCAGCACTGAATTTAAATGCAACATCCCACAATTACTTTGCTTTTCCTCCCAAAGCACACAGATTCTTTTTCTCCATTTTATGTGGCCTCTGCAGGGGATGGGGAGGGGTGGTGTATGCAATTTAAGACTGTCTTTTCTACCCTCTACGGTGCCTTTTGCACTGTGATTGCTCACCTGAATTCGTTTCTTATGAAAGTGTTTTCTTGTGTGGATAGTTGAATTTGTTGTTCTGGGGGTGGCAGGGGGCAATTGCTGGAGGCTTCTATTTGACCATCTTGTTCAGTGTCCTTCAGTATTTTATTATTTTTATGTTAATGTAACAGAAATTATTTTCTTACTTTCAGTTTCTGTTTATTAATAATTTATAGGTTGCTTTTAGTATTTTCATGTTATATTCTATAACCATGCTGAACTCACTTATTAGTTCATATATATATATATATATATATACACACACACACACACACACATAATCATTTCAACTGCAAAAGTAGAGATAGTTGTACTTATTTATTTCCTGTCTGGTTGTCTATTATTTCATTTTTCCCCTATTTGCTCACAGAACTCTCAGGACAATGTTAACTAGAAGTGGTAAGAACAGATATTCATTTATTGTTTCTGAACTCAGGGAGGAAATATCTAATCTTTCACCATTGAGCATCAAATTAGCTGTGGATTTTTGTTGTTGTTGAGGCTGTTTGTCAGCTTTAGGAATTTCTCTCTATTCCTAGTGTGCTGAATTTTAGGTATTTTAATCATGAAATATACTGGATTATGTCAAATGTGCTTCTGTGTCTGTTGAGATAATCATGTGGTTATTGAATTTATTCTATTAATATGGTACAACATACTAACAGAGTCTTGAATGTTAAATCAACCTTGTATTCACAGTTAATTCACACTTGATCATAGAGAATAACCCTTTTTATGTGGCTAGATTCAGTTTCTTAGTATTTAGTTGAGGATTTTTGCATCTATATTTACAAGTAATACTTGGTCGATAGTTTTCTTTTCTTGGAATATTGTAGTTGAGAGTTCTCGCATCAGAGTAATATTACCCTAATATAATAAATTTGAAAGTGTTTCCTCCTCTTCCTTTTTTTTTTTTGGAAAAGTTTGTGTAAAGGATTGGTACTTATTTCATTTTAAATGTTTGAAAAAAAATGGCAGTGATGTCATATGGGCCTCTCATACTTATGATTTGTGTGTGTGTGTGTGTGTGTGTGTGTGTGTGTGTGTGGTAAGAACACATAAAATCTACTCTCAGCAATTTTCAAGTATACAATACATTGTTATTTACTATAGTCATCATATTGTACAATAGATCTACTGAACTTAATCCTACTATCTACCTGAAATTTTGTAGTCTTTGGCAAACATTTTACCATTTTACCCCCACCCTTTCGACTCCTGTTAACCACTATTCCATTCTCTGCTTCTTTGAGTTTGACTTTTTTATTTTTTATTTTATTTTATTTTATTTTTTTGAGACGGAGTCTCGCTCTGTCACCCAGGCTAGAGTGCTGTGGCCGGATCTCAGCTCACTGCAAGCTCCGCCTCCCGGGTTCACGCCATTCTCCTAGCTCAGCCTCCCCGGTAGCTGGGACTACAGGCGCCGCCACCTCGCCCACTAGTTTTTTGTATTTTTAGTAGAGACGGGGTTTCACCGTGTTAGCCAGGATGGTCTCGAACTCCTGACCTCGTGATCCGCCCGCGTCGGCCTCCCAAAGTGCTGGGATTACAGGCTTGAGCCACCGCGCCCGGCCGAGTTTGACTTTTTTAGATAAGTATTTGGTATTTTTCTTTCTGTGCCTAGTTTATTTCACTTAATGCAATATCATCCAGGTTCCTCCATGTCATTGCCAATAACAAGATTTGTTTCTTTTTTGAGGCTGAATAGTATTTCATTCTATGTCTATACCATATTTTCATCATCTATTCATTTGTTGATGAACACTTATGTTGATTCCATATGTTGGCTAGTGTGAATAATGCTGCAATAAATAAGACAGCGTAGATATTTCTTTAGCATACTAATTTTCTTTCCCTTGTACATATACCCATAGTGAGAATGGTGGATCACATGCTAGTCCTATTTTTAAATTCTGAGGAACTTTTATGCTATTTTCTATATGGCTCTACTAATTTGCATTTCCACCAACTATTTACAAGGATTCCTTTTTCTCCACATTCTCAACAACAGATGTTACTTTTCATCTTTTTTTTCTCATTTATAATTTACTGAGCCACACTAGAATTTAAATTAGCACATCAATTTTTAAAATACTATTTTAAAATAAAAATATGCCAGGAAGTTGGTACAAAATTATTTTATTGAATATATATTTTTTAATTTATAGATACATTGTAGTTGTTCATATTTATGGGGCACCTGTGATATTTTGATACAAGCATACAATGTGTAATGATCAAATCTATAGCCATTCTAACAAGTGTGTGGTGGCATCACATTGTGGTTTTAATTTACATTGCCCTGATGATTAGTGGTATTGAATACTTTTTCATATACTTCTTGGCTATTTGTATGTAGTCTTACCAAATCGGAGATACCTCTCTTTTTTTAACTTTGTTTTCTTTACCTTTAAATAATTTTTCACTCACTGGTTTTATGATTAAACTCTCAGATAACTAATTCTCCTTATTTGAATGTTATTGGGGTAAGATAATTGCATATGTGTTTTGTATATTAAATGCATTAGGCTGATAATATGAGGCTTTTTGTACTCAAGAAGATCCCGAAATTTGCTATGAGGATGAGAATTGTAATGTGCTCATTGAACCGGACTTAAGAAATCTGTCTGGACTACAGAAATAAGGATTTTCATATAACACAACTGAGTGTGATTTTCCAGAAAACTTAACACACATAAAGATTTAATAAAACATTATTCTATCTGTATGATAGTTATCCATAGATATATCACTTTCAAAATCTACAAATGATCAATACAAGAAAACTAATTGTTTGCATTAAAGTAAAGTTATAAAATAATTTTTATAAGTCAACTTAGGCTAAGTTTTGCTACCATAAATTTCAACTGAAAAATTTCAGAGTTATACCACAATAAAGTATATTTCTCACTTTACATATCTATTTTAGGTCAGATATGACTTTATTCAAGAGCCAGACCATAACCCCTGTCTAACATACTGATAGTCTCATGGCTGATAAAAACATATAAATAGCAAGATACATTCTGGCCATAAACTTCTCTCCTTAGATGTGACCCAATTCATGCCTACTTACAAGTCATAATGTCAAGCCTGTATCCCAGACACATAAAAATGTACTATTCTACTGAGAGAGTTTTCATAGGAAGAAAAGGTGAAGTAAAATGTGGTAAATATGTTAAACAATAAAGCAGGATGCTGTACCTTCGTATCTCCTACCTTGGAAACCAGTTATGTGTCTTTTCAAGGCATCTCTAGCACCTGCTCCTTTCTTTGCATCAAATCTTATCTGCATGCATTATTAATTCATGTGAATTAACTGAATGTTCTATAAAAATTTCAAGACAATTAAGGTTCTTGTGGAGGAATGTAGAGAAAAAGAGTTGACATAGACCAGAAGTGAATTGAGGAAGGAGTACTGCTGCCCATGCCAAATAAAATACTATTCCTCTGTTATTCCCCCTTTAAGAAAGAGAAAATTTTTAAGATTGATAGATTATGAGCTACATACCAAGCCTCTATTAATTTGCTCAAAGAAAGTATAACTCCAACAATAATTAAGTTTACCAAAAATTATTATTATTCACAAAAATGTTTATCTAATGCTTAATTTTGAAAGATCACATATTAACAGGTTATTATCATCACTTTTCCTTCCACAGAGGTAGAAGTAATACATTTTAAGGGACATCAGAAAGGAACAGATGAAATAGCCAAAGGAAACAAGTTACCTAATCAGGCAGCCAAGTCAGGGGCATGAAAGCCTCAGGGTCTCAACACACTTGAAGCCCCTCTGATCTGGGAAGGCTCCATAAGATAAATTAAGCTTCAGTACTCCCCTGCAGAGATAGAATGGGGCATCTCTCAAGGGTACACTTTCCAGTCCTCAGGATGGCTACAGTTAGAAGATGGCAAGATCCACTTGCCAGCCTCTAGCCAATGGAAAGTCCTTAAGATCCTTCACCAAGTGTTTTTCTTGGGAAAGTAGAAAACTTATCAGATCATTTTCAGGAGAGAACTTATTAAAAACAGTCAAACAGGTTGTTAATGCTTGTGAAGTCTGTCTCTAAAAATAAACCCCTCAAGAGGCAGCTCCTTTCTTCTCAAACCCAAAGAATGCGAAGTTATCCAGGGGAGGACTGGCGGATAGACTTCACCCACATGCCAAAGACAAAGGGCAACCAATGCCTCCTGGTATGGGTAGATACTTTCACTAACTGAGTAGAAGTATTTCCATGCTGTACAGAAAAGGCATCTGAGGTAAGAAAAATGTTAGCTAATGAAATGACTACCTGCTGTGATCTACCTAAGTACTTCCAAAGTGACAATGGCCCTTGTTTAAGGTAGCTGTCACACAAGGGGTCTCAAAGGCACTAGGCATACAGTATCATCTCCTTTGTGCTTGCAGACCTCAGTCCTCAGGAAAGGTAGAGAAGACAAATAATATTATCAAAAGACACCTCAGAAAACTGTCCCAAGAGACTCACCTTCCTTGGATCACTCTTTTTCCTAAGGCTTTACTGCAGGTAAGAAATACCCCTTCAAAGTTAGGTCTGAGCCCTTTAGAAATGCTTTATGGATGGCCTTTCCTTAACAATGATTTTCAATTAGACCAGGAAACTCCTGAGTTGGTTAAGCACATAAACTCTCTAGCTCACTTCCAACAGAAATTAAAACAACTAGCAGAAGCCCATCCCCAAGAAATGGGACCACCTTTATTTAACTCAGGAGATTTGGTATTGGTGAAAGCTCTCTGTTCCCTAAGCCCAAGATGGGAAGAGCCTTATACTGTTCTACTTTCAACCTCCTTGGTGGTAAGTTACAGGTGTCAACTCATGAATACATCACACTGGAGTCAAAGCCTGGAAAGCAGAGGGAGCAACCCCGGACAGCCTAGAGGAATGTCCTGGATATCAATAAGGAAAAATAGATCAGAAGCTGAAAATCATAAAATATAAGTAAATGGGTGAGGGCTAGTCATGCTAATCAGTCCCATCCCTACCTTAACAGATACTTTCAGTCATTTCTACTTTTCCTCTCAAAATTTGCCACAAGGTATTAGAACATTTTTGATGCATAACAAGAGATTTTGATTATCCGTGGGATTACATTTGTGACTTCATAGCACCCCAAAAGGAAATTCTATACCTTGGCAAGTAAAATTTTAGATGGAAATTATTTACTATGCCACACTTGTGGGAATTGTTATACTTACTCTACTATTTGCAGTAGGGCTATGTATTCTAGCACCTCCAGAATGTAATATTGGATAAAGACTCTCAATTGCTATAGTATTTTGCCTAATTATTATTCTTATAGCAAGGATTAAAATTACAGACAAGAAGTAAACATGAAAGTTGTACTATCACTGAGTCCGCTAGGACTTTTTATTGGGTTTGGTAATATGTCACACCCTTCAGCTCCTACAATATCACCCATGTACCCTAGCTATGTAAAGAAAGTTATAAACAAAAGATATTTTAGATAAGAAAGGATTTTGTGTGGTAAATTCTTGTCCTTAAGAATATAACTGGCTGTTTTAAAAGAGGGATGTTTAGGAGAAGTCAGAACATTTAAGCATATGGTAAATGGTCTGTGTAAGTTGTGAAAGGATTAATAATTACAGGAAAGATTTAGCCAAAGTTAATATTAAAGTTATTCTAGTCACCCAATCCAATGCCACTTAATCTAAGAAAAATATTACTTCTGTATTAATGCTTCTGGTAAAGTACAGTGACATCTGGTGGAGGCAACTAGTATTATAACCCTTGGGAATGGCTAACAAGTATCAAACAAACTCTATCTACTGTCATGGTTGTGGTCAATAGTACCCCCACTAATAGTGATAATCATAATACTCATATTCAAACCCTATATTCGAAACCTTCTTGTAAAACTTATTTCTTCTCACCTAGAAACTATTAAACACCAAATGGTGCCACAGATGGAACTATGCATGGACACATCTTTTTCCGAGGATCCTTCAACTGACTCAAGGAGGAGCCCTAGCTATTTTCCCCCACACAATGCCCCTCTTCAGCAGGCAGTAGTCAGAAAGAGTCGTCGTCCAACACTCCCTAACACCAGTTAGGGTTTCCACTCCTGGGGGGGAAATATGACAAGGAGATAGAAAGAAATTTAGGTAGATAGTGAGGGTAAAAGAGTCTTTGGCAAGGCTCCTCTTCTGACAAAAAGCAGCCCAAGAAATTATTTTTTTCTAACAAATTGCAGCCTGAAAAATCGAGCTGCAAACAGATAAGCAAGCTGGAAGCTTGCACGGGTGAATGTCAGCAGCTGTGCCAATAAAAAAGGGCTACCTGGGAGCCACACATATCCAACATGGAGCCTCCATCTTTTTTTTTGTTACCATGTGTACAGTAAAGAAATGAGCAACATAGTACTGGCCAGGCAGAGAACCTATCTGCATAATAAAAGATCAGGGCAGGGGTGGCCAAAAATTTGCACCCTACACAAACAGCACACCTAGTCCTAACCAGTTTTTAACACCTTATGCAAATGGCACACCTACTCCAACCAATTTTTTTGCACCCTATGTAAATCAGATGCTGCTTCCTCAGGCTCATCTGTATAACTCCCTGCATTTCACCACAGAAGCAGAAAACTCACTTGGGATCCCTCTCTCTGCAGGAGAGAGTTCTTCTCTTTCTTTTGCCTAATAAAGTTCAGCTCTTAACCTCACTCCTTGTGTGTCCACATGCTTGATTTCCTCCGCATGAGATAATGAACCTCGGTTATTACCCCAGACAAAAGATGCCATTTCAACATTACATAAAGATATAGCAAAAACAACCACCACTGCACAATGAATTCAGTCTGGCTGATTTAAGTGAAGATGTCTGATATAGTTGGGATGTTGTCCCCACCCAAATCTCATGTCAAAATGTAAACTCCAGTGTTGGAGGTGGGACCTGGTGGGAGGTGACTGAATCATGGGGACATGATATGGTTTGGCTGTGCACCCACCCAAATCTCATCTTGAATTGTAGCTCCCATAATCCCCACGTGTTATGGGAGGGACCTGTGGGTAGGTAATTTAATCATGGGTGTGAGTTTTTCCCATCTTGTTCTCATGATAGTGAATAAATCTCACAAGCTCTGATGATTTTATAAAGTGCAGTTCCCCTGCACATGCTTCCTTGCCTGCCACCATTTAAGATGTGATTTTGCTCCTCCTTTTCCTTCCACCACGACTGTGAAGCCTCTCCAGCCATGTGAAACTGTGAGTCCATTAAACCTCTTTTTCTTTATAAATTACCCAGTCTTGGGTATGTCTTTATTAGCAGCATGGGAATGGACTAATTCAGGGTGGATTTCTTATGAATGGTTTAGCACCATCCCCTTAGTGCTGTTCTCATGATCATGAGTGAGTTCTCATGAGATCTGGTTGTTTAAGTGTCTGGCATCTCCCCTCGCACTTTTTCTCCTGCTTTTCCCATGTGACATGCTGTCTCCCACTTCACCTTCTGCCATGATCGTAAGCTTCCAGAGGCCTCCCCTGAAACAGATGCTCGTGTTATGCTTCCTGTAGAGCCTATAGAACCATAAACGAATTAAACTTATTTTCCTATAAATTACCCAGTCTCAGGTAGTTCTTTATAGCAATGCAAAACCAAACAAATGCAGTGGTTTAGTAAGGGATATAAGGGGGCTCACAGTTTTGTGAGGTCTAGAGAAAGCATCTAGAAGCTAGCACACTACATCAAGAAGCACAACTGTCTTAACTGAGAAAGTGCAGCTACAGATATGAAAGCAACTGCTACCATCAATAAAGACTGGGAGCTGGACTTTACAATCATTATTATTTTTCCATCTTTTCTATCACTATTTCTGTGATAGCAAGTAGTCCCTGCTTTCACTGACCCATAGATGCCTCTTTTGCCAACTGGGCCAGACAGGCAGGATGGAAGATCCTGCTTGTCCTATTTTCACACCCTGCTCAATTTTGAATGAAATTTGCCCATAGCGTTCCTTGTTGATAGAGCCAAAGGTCACGTGTCTGTTTCTTGCTGAAAGGAAGGTTTGGAATATGGGATTCTGATTCTTATCTTTGTGGGATACATCAGCTATACAATGTAGAAATTTCTTAAAATTTAGAAAAACTATTATTAATTTGAAATAATGAGCAACAATGAATATGATTTATACCTCTACACATAGAAATAACTGATTAATTAGGTAAAAGAAAGCTGGGAGCCAAACCCTCAGTAAGGAAGCTAACATGAAACAAAATGTTTCTAATAAGAAAACCATAGAAAGCCTTGGGAATAGTAAGCAAAACCTTTTCTCTCCAGTTTTGTTTTGTTTTTTTTTTTTTTTTTGGTGGTATGATTGAAAAAATAATCTTGACTTTTTTGCTCACAAGGTGGGTTTAATATTGGAGAATTGGTTGCAAATTTTTAAAAGGACCAATGTGACCTTAAATCCCTTGACCCAACCAACAATGTCTGGATACCTCTCCACCCCTGCCCTCCAGGTCTTGCAATTTATTCTCTAGAGAAGTTAAGCCAGAGAGGATATAGACAAGAGGGCACTAGGCACCACTGAAGACAGGGTGGAATGCGATAGTTAAAACAGGATAATTAAGTGTGTTCTGTTAATAGAACTGTGAGAGTATCCCAACACTATCGACATTCAGTTTGAGAAACCATAAAATAGTTCCTGATTGGCTCAGGAGCAAAGGCCTAGAAATACTGCCATTTGTGGAGCTCCTGATTAAATGGCTGGAATTCTTACCTACCTATTTGCAAAGGCCAATATTTTATAAGCCTCATTTATGCACAAAGCATATGCAATAATTTTATTGTTATCTCACTTGTAAATATACATGGGCAGCCAAAAATTCTGGCACTTGAGAAACCATAACATAAAAAACAGAGAAGAGAGAAAAAGAAAGAGAAAAAGGAAGAGTGGAAGAGAGGAAGGGGGAGAACAATATGTTTATAGGCAGGGAGAAGAAAACTAAAGTAATGATAATAATACAAAAATATAGTTTTTAGGAAAATGACAAAATACTACATTCTTTGAAGAAGCAGTAGATAGTATTAAAATTAAGAAAAACAAACAACTGAGAGGCTAGAATGATACCTTGGAAATAAAATTGAAATGTTAATAAAAGTTTAGAGGATAACTTCAAGGCAATATCTCAAAGCAGAAAAAAATGAGAAATAGGATTTAAAAAACTTTAGAAAATTGGAGGATAAATAAGAGATGAGTAAAATCTAAACAACAAGAGATTCAGAAAGAAACAGTGAGAAAAAAATGTCAGAAAAGTATTCTTAAAATCTTCTAAGTAAACTTTCCAGAAATAAAGAACATGAATTCCTCAGACTGAAAGTGCCCGCTTAGTAAGAGCAAAATGATAATAAAAATACACAATCATAGAAACCTACACCAATGATAAAGAGAAAATCTTAATATATTCCAGGGAGTTGGGATACTAAGGATCAAAGATCAGAATGGCATTGTATGCCTTAATCACAAAATGGGAACCTACAACATAATGAAGAAGTATTTGCACATTTTAAAGCACAAGTGATTTCCAAACTAAAATATTGTACACAACTGAACTATCAAACATGAAAATAAAATAAAAGCATTTAGAGTGTGAATGGACACTCTATAATGGGTAAAGAAAGTTACTGGAGGAAGTGCTCCACCAAATGTTAGGAAGTAAATGATGAGAGGGGAAAACATGGAATGTAGGAAATACGGATACAACACAGATGAGTGGGTAGTAAAATTCTCAGGCTGATGCTGAAGAAGAAGGGGATGGAGACAAATCCAAGAAAAGTGTGAAATCGATAGGTACCTGATGTATTTAAATACTTGATTACAGGTTTTCAGTTCTATTTAAAAAGACTGAAGATGAGTTAATATGAATGTATTTAAGTAAGCATGTGACTATATTGTAATGAGGTGGATCTTATAATTCAAGTCTACACTAAATTTTCAGGGATGTATATATATAGAGAAACAACTCTTCTCAGGAAACCCTTTGCAAAGAAGAAATAACCATTTGGTTATTCACTTATTCAACAAATGCTAGTAACGGCCTACTATGTATCAGGCCTTCATCTAGGTGCTGGGGATATAGGAGGGCACAAAATAGACAAAAATCCATGTCCTATGGAGCTGGCAGTCTAGTGGGAAAGAAGAGAGAAAATTAACAAAATGAATTAACAAAGTAACAACAGATGGTGTCAAATGCTAACAATAAAAATAAAGGAAAACATGAAGATTGCTAATGAGTGCAAAAATGTGGTTCCATAGAATGAATAAGATCTAGTATTTGATAGCAGAATAAAATGACTATATTCAGTAATAATATGTTGTATATTTTAAAATTACTAAAAGAATGAAATTGGAATGTTCCTAATACAAAAAATGATAAATGCTTGAGGTAATAGATTTTCCAATTGCCCTGCTGTGATTATTCTGTATTGTATGCTTTCTTATCAGAACATCACATGTACCTCATGAATATATACACCTATTATGTACCCATAGTAACTGAAAATTAAAAATAAAGCATCTTTTAAAGTTAGGGAGTGCCGAAAGGGTGGAGTAGAGGGAGAAAGGGCAAGTCTTAATAGAACTGCCATTGATGGATAAGGGGGTCTGCAAGGTTGTTCCAAAGAGTCAGCCCATTGCAGAACTGTCAGTTATCCTGTCCCACGAATGATTCGAACTTATTCTTATAAGGTCTGAGAAAGTCTAGTCAGTCCCACAATTGATTGTGTGGTGGTCTTTTCACCACCACAGCTGATTAAGTTAGCATCAACTACAGACATTTATTTGATCGTTTCATAAGAGCAAGTGTTTTGGGTAGTTCTCAGACAATTGAATTTAGCTTAAATAATTTTGGTTGATGCATTGTTTTGAATTGGTAATAGTTTTTTATCAAGGTTTTCCAAATGGACATTGTAGCCAACAGATATGAATTTAAAATTCTTGCTCTACCACTTACTCTCAGTGATTTTTCTAAGGGTCACACACTTGAGTTTCTCAGGTTGTAAAATCTGACATGGAGTTTAGCAAACAGGATAATTAGTAAGGAGTTCCCTGGGGATCACTACCTGGGGAAAGGAAAAGAAAAAAAACTGGAAAGAAGAAAAAGTCAAGCTTCAGTCTCAACGGGCAGTCTCAGTGGAGGCCCCAACCATTCCCATGGAGAGCTTAGGAGCTGGGAAAATTTTTCCCAGTTGCCCCAACATGGGCCAAGACATAATTTCTTTCATGTATTTCAATGGAGATTTGTCAAATACAGAAAAACTATGTGATTGTTTGATAAAACAATAATAATGAAAACATATAAGTATAACTTTCTGGCATGGATAGAAATATTGTAAAGCATTCTGTATAACACAAAGGTGGCAAAAATAAGGTTTTTTTTGTTTTTTTTTGTTTGTTTGTTTTTTTGTTTTTTTGTTTTTACAGGAGAGGAGATTTTCCAACTGGGAACACACCAGGATGAGAAACATAGCCATGGCCAGCATTTAAAAGCTACCCCGAGTGCATTCAGATTTTCAAAATTGTTTTTAGGCTTCATTGTCTCCCTGACAATGCCTTTCTATTTTGAGGTCATAAGAAGTTAGGAAGCCATCCTTTATAGTGGTTCCATTTTAACTTGTAAAACACACATTTTCAGATAAAATCAAGGCTTTTGTAATCAACATGCAGTTTTAAAATGTGGTTTTGTTTTCAGTTGTTGGTGTTCAGTTGGACTGCTATGTTGGCTTTCTAAACTGTCAATCCCTCCTCTAGCTCTCCACTGATGTCATATCTACCCTTTGAAGTGTAAGGACTGACTATGCCTTAAACAGAAGTAATTTCCCAAATGAATGAACTTCAGACCACTTAGCATGACTTCCCAGACCCTGGATGCCCCTTGGGCCTCATCACCTGCAACTGCCCCACTTTCACTCTCAGAGCCAAGTCCCTGCCAAGCTCCCTGCATTGTTTGTAGTTGCATATGCTTTATTTTATGCCTGGAATTTATTTCATTTGTTTTTTTCCTGTGAACTCCTTCCCAATTCAAAAATCAACCCAAATATAATTTTCCCAATGAACATGTTGCTGAGTATCTCAGAAAAGTATTTGCATGGCCTTGCTGTGGTCCTATAGCATTCACATACACAAAGCCATTACACTTGTGATTGAATGTACTGTATTTGTTTAAATGTTTTTAAACATCTCTCTATTTGGAAGTGTGCTGAGAGTTCTATATTCCATACTCATGCCCAAGTCAGTTCATGGAAAACACCAGGAATTCAATGAATAATTGTGAATAAATAAGTGAATCAATCTTCATTATATAATGCTCAAGAACTTATGCTACAGGCCAGGGGAACATGGATTTAGGAAATACACTATATGTTCTATTCTAAATTTCTCCTGCAATAATTTAAGATTATTTACACTTTAGAAGTATACCCCAATTGTAACATTTTACAAGTGAAAGAGTAAATGTTACCACAATAAGTTACTCTCACAACTTCGTAATCATTTTCATTTTAAAGTTAAGTGTATTAGTCCATTCTCATGCTGCCATAAAGAACTGCCTGAGATTGGGTAATTTGTAAAGAAAAGAGGTTTAATTGACTCACAGTGTCACATGGCTGGGGAAGCCTCAGGAGACTTACAGTCATGGCAGAAGGCACCTCTTCACAGGGTGGTAGGAGAGAGAATGAGTGAAAGCAGGGGAAATGCCAGACATTTATAAAACCATCAGATCTCAGGAACAGCATAGGGAAAAACCATCCCCATGATTCAGTTATCTCCACTTGGTCCTACCCTTGACACGTGGAGGCTATTACAATTCAAGGTGAGATTTTGGTGGGGACACAGAGCCAAACCATATCATTAAGCATGGATTCAGTTTTTTTAAAAAGTGATTCCAAAAGTGAGCCCATTTTGTTTTTTTAAAAAAATGGTTCCTCAAAATAAATTGAAATGGTAATATATTTAAACTCTAACACATGCAATGAGAAGTAGGGCTAAATTAAAAACTGTACTCATTAAAATTAAGCAATGTAGGAATATCAGGTTTTTATAAATTCTAGAGGCTTAAGATACTGATTCAATTCTACCCCTGTAGGTGTTTTATGTGCTAAATCAAATTTTATATGGTAGCTACTCAAGAGAGCTGCCAGTTAGAACTGTACTATTTCATTTTACTGCATTCTTCATTTACTTCCTAACAATGAGAAATCAGAAGTAAAGGATAAAGAAAAAAGGGAGAGAAAGAGCAAAGAATAGTGAGAAATTACCCTGGAAAGATGAACACCTGGGATAATTCAATGTCTCAGACAGAGCTATGTAGATTTTAAAAGTATATAAATTTGGAAAATAAACATTTTACAGGAAAAGTACTGAAGTTCTGGAACAGTAGAACTGAACTTCGTTTTAATGTTCCAGTAGCAAATGGTGTATTGCTCCCCATCAGAGTTTTGAAATATAAAATGACCAAGACCAGTTATAACACTAAATAACATGATGGCATGAAAACCACATCAGCCAGCAAGATTGTGAGAGCTCATAAAGATCACCATGCCCCACTGCTGCCTTTCCACCAAACGCAAATCAATAGAAATGGCATTTCAACATTGCACTCCAGAAAATATTAAATATAAAATTCTTCCTGATGCTGGAAGTAAGTGGGCTTCATTGACTTTTTCCCCTGACTTTGCTGGCATCCTGCTAATGAAGCTGGTCTCTATCAATTTTACTGCATACGCTAATGGGCTCCATGGGAAGAATGTATCATATCAAAGGCTCTAGATCCACAACAGCAGTTTCTGAATAAAGAACATGTGCTCTTGTAGCGTCACCAAGCACACCCTTTAGCCCCCCAGCTAGTATCTCCCTAGGTCACACGCCATCCTACTCCACCGGCTCCAAGCCCAGCCCAGCACTAGGACTTGTCTTGGAATTTTAGGGCCACAGCCCACATTAAAACATTTGACTTAAGAAAGCATCAAGCCTTCCACAAATGTATAACTTATCAAAGTGAGTTTGGATTGTGGAGGGTCTGCTGGTTATTGTAAGGGAGAAAATATTTGTCTTTTCCTCACCTTTTTCTGGGTTTATGGCAGAGACTTCTATAACAGAAAACAGATTAACAAGAGGAAATCGTACATATGTATTCAATATGAGTTTTGTTTGACGTGGAATGATTCAGAAATGAAAACCCAAAGAAACAGAGACCTGTGTATTTTTATCCTTGGTTTGATGAAGAGTAGACAGCCATGCATAAGTATGGATTGGACAAAGAGGGTATGATCTAACGGCTAATAAACTGGGAGGGGCTTTGCAAGGCCTGTTTGTGCAGATTCTTCTCTGTGTGCCTGTGCTTCCAAAGACAAAGATGTTCCTTTCCTCCAAGTATAGGGAGGGCACCTCTGGAAAAAACGTCTTATAACTTGCTTCAGAGAAGGACAGGAAAAGGTTAAAAAAAAAAAATGACCTTCCTAGATTGTACCGGATTTTTAAAGACCAAGGTGCCGTATTTTGGGGCAGCATGTTCCAAATCCCATCAATGTCAGATCCACATCCATTATAGAAATGTGAAATACCGTCATAAAAGATTTTGAAGGTATAGTTCGCAATAAAGTGTTCCCAGCTGCAAACTATTATGTAAAACACTGATTCTCAAATTTGGCTGTGCACTGGGATTACCTGGAGAGTTTAAAAAACCATGGCTGACAAAACCCCATAACTAGTCACTGTGATTTAATGGTGTGGGCAGTGACCTGTAGCATACGAATTTATTTATTTGTTTATTTATTTATTTATATTTTACTTTAAGTTCCAGGATACAGGTGTAGAAGGTGCAGGTGTGTTACATAGGTATACATGTCCCTTGGTGGTTTGCTGCACCTATTGACCTGCCCGCTAAGTTCCCTCTGCATGCCCCCCACCCCTCAACAGGCCCTGGCATGTGTTGCTTGTTCCCCTCCCTGTGTCCAGGTGTTCTCATTGTTCAACTGCCACTTATCAGTGGGAACATGCAGTGTTCGGTTGTAGTTCAACTTTTATTTTAGATTCAGGGGCTCATGTGCAAGTTTGTTACATGGGTATGTTGTGTGATGCTGAGGCTTGGGGTGCAATTGTTCCCATCGCCTAGGTACTGAGCATAGTATCCAACAGTTTTTCAACCCTGTCTCCCTCCCTTGCTGCCACCTCTCATAGTTCCCAGTGCCTTTTGTTATCATAAGATTATATTTCTTATTTCATCAAAAAATAGTGAGAGTTTGCATTGTGAGTAAATTGCCAGGGTCAATTTGGGTCACCAACTGATGTTGAGTCATAATCATTCTATTTACCAGGTGCTATTCATTTTGATAGTGAGTGTCTATCCTTATTTTATCAGAACTTCACTCAGCTACAGACACTGAGATTGATCAAACTGTAGGTTTGGGCACACCTAGCTTCTGATCTTGATTAGATGTTGACCAAAGTTGGTAATACATTAGTCTCATACCCAGATCTGGCAAATATCTTACACCTCTATGCCTTGCATGTGATATGTCAATAGTGCTCCAGCTGCAGGCTCCCTACATTTGAATTTAAAAGACAAGAGTTGGCATCTGCTCTAGTATTCCATTTTGTATGCTAATTTTCCTTTCTTCAGTTAAGCATTAATGGATCATAACTCTAATTACTCAGAGATAGCTGTTCAGCCTCACCCCTCTTCACAACTCTTTGACTTCAGTCATTGGAGTAGGGATGCTGAGGCACATCGTGTACTTCTGACAATTTTAGACTAGACTTCTGCAACATCCATGGGGTAACAGCCTGTAGCCTCTCTCCAGTAATCTTTCAATGGGAAGATCTAAAGAAGTAATGCCTTAGAAGCACTTCACAGGAGAGCCAGATGAGAGGATAGCCCTTCTACAGTCCCATCCTTAGTGAATGAATCACAAGAAAACAATACAGGATTGAAGATTTTCTGTACTATATGTATTTTGCCTCATTTTCTCATTGCTAAGTCTCCCTTCTCTTTTTCCTACCTCTGCTTACCTCCTCCAGAACACTTTCCTGACTTTTCTTTTCTAATTGATACATAACACTTGTACATATTTATGGGGTACATATGATTTTTTCATTTTTTCAATATATGCATACAATGTGTAATGAACAAATCAGGTTCATTGTGATATATCATTTATTTGTGTTGGTATCATTCTAAATCTAGTTATTATAAAATATATAATAAATGCTTTTTAATTTTTTATTTGTATTTGTGTGTACAAAATAGATATATATATTTATAGGGCACATGAGATACATTGATACAGGCATGCAATGCATAATAATCATATGATAACTGATGATATGATTCCCTCAAGCATTTATTCCTTGTATTAGAAATAATCCAGGCTGGGCGCGGTGGCTCACACCTGTAATCCCAACAGTTTGGGAGGCTGAGGTGGGTGGATCACCTGAGGTCAGGAGTTCGAGACCAGCCTTGCCAACATGGCAAAAATCTCGTCTCTGCCAAAAATATAAAAATTAGCCGGATGTGGTGGCACGTGCCTGTAATCTCAGCTACTTGGGAGGCTGAGGCAGGAGAATTGCTTGAACCCATGAGGCAGAGGTTGCAGCAAGCCGACATGGAGTTATTGCACTGATCACACCATTGCACTACAGCCTGGGCAACAAGAGCGAAATTCTATCTCTAATAAATAAATAAATAAATAATCCAATTATACTCTATTGTATATTTTAAAGTATACAATTAAATTATTATTGACTATAGCCACCCTGTTGTGCTATCATATACTAGGTCTTATTCATTCTTTCTAACTACTTTTTGGACCCATTAACCATCCCCACATTCCCCCCACTCCACTACCTTTCCTGGGCTCTTGTAACCATACTTCTACTCTCTACCTTCATTAGTTCAATTATTGTAATATTTAGCTTCCACAAAGAAAAAAATAAGGGAGAACTTGAGAAGTTTGTTTTTCTGTGCCTGGCTTATTTCATTTAACATAATGATCTCTAGTAGCCATGTTGTTGCAGATGACAGGATCTCATTCTTTTTATGACTGAATAGTACTCCATTGCATATAAGTACCACATTTTCTTTACCCATTCATCTGTTGATAGGCACTTAAGTTGCTTCAAAATCTTAGCTATTGTGAATAATGCTGCAAAAAGCATGGGAGTACAGATATCTCTTCGATATCCTGATTTTCTTCAAGCGTGAAGTATTTTTTCACCAGATATACTATTCTAGGGCAGGTTTACTTATTTATTTATTCTTCCAGCACTTTAAATATGTCATGCCACTCTCTCCTGGCCTATAAGGTTTCCATTTTAAAGTCTGCTGCCAGACATATTGGAGCTGCTTTGTATCTTATTTGTTTCCTTTCTCTTGCTGATTTTAGGATCCTTTTATAATCCCTGACATTTGGGAGTTTAAATATTAAACGCCTTGTGATAGTCTTCTTCGGGTGAAATCTTCTTGGTGTTCTATAACCTTTTGGCATTTATTTATTTATTTATTTATTTATTTATTTATTTATTTATTTATTTTTGAGAGGGAGTCTGGCTCTGTCTCCCAGGCTGGAGTGCAGTGGCCGGATCTCAGCTCACTGCAAGCTCCGCCTCCCGGGTTCACGCCATTTTCCTGCCTCAGCCTCCGGAGTAGCTGGGACTACAGGCGCCCACCACCTCGCCCGGCTAGTTTTTTGTATTTTTAGTAGAGACGGGGTTTCACCGTGTTAGCCAGGATGGTCTCGATCTCCTGACCCCGTGATCCGCCCGTCTCGGCCTCCCAAAGTGCTGGGATTACAGGCTTGAGCCACCGCGCCCCGCCACCTTTTGGCATTTAGATATTGGTATCTTTCTCTAGTTTGGGGAAGTTCTCTTTTATTATCTTTTTCAATAAACTTTCTAGCCCTTTCTCTCTGTCTTCTCTTTAAGGCCAGTACCTCTTAAATTTGCACTTTTGAGGCTATTTTCTAGACCCTGTAGGTGTGCTTCATTCTTTTATATCCTTTTGTCTTTCATCTCCTCTGACTGGGTACTTTCAAATAACCTAATTTAAGCTCACTAATTCTTTTTTCTGCTTGATCAAATCTGCTATTAAGAAGAGTGGTGCAAGCACACCCTTTAGCCCCTCAGCTGATTATCTCCCTAGGTTACACGCCATCCTACTCAACTGGCTCTAAGCCCAGCCCAGCACTAGCAAGTGCAGTCTTTTTGTCCTAGACTGCCTTTCAAGTTTACCTAGGATTCCAGAGCACTTAGGTTCCTGGTGGCAAGGTTTGCCAAGAAATTTAATTTCTGAACTCTGCGTTGGGTGATTCCCCTCTGGCTAGGACTGGTTCAAATGTGCCTTCCGTGGGTGGGTGCTGGCTGACCCTAGCACAGTTATGCTCTCCCATGTGACAGGGTAGCACTGAGTTCAATGCCCTGTCCTCTAGTCTCTTTGCTCTCTGTCCGCCAAGTACACGGATTTTTTTATGCCATGCAGCGGCTGCCGGGGGCCAGGGGGTTGGCATCAGCGATTCAAAACTGTCTTTCCTACCCTCTTCAGCTCCTCTTTCAGCAATAAGAAATTAAAACCAGATGCTGTGATTACTCACCTAATTTGCAGTTCTTAAGACGGTGTTTTGAGTGTGTGTGTGTGTGTGTAGTTGTTAAAATTTGCTGTTCTTGTGTGTGTATGTTTTGGGAGGAGGATCGGTGGAGGCTTCAATTCAGCCATCTTGCCTCCCCCTTACAATAAATTCTTGTTAACTATAATCACCTAATTGTGCTATTAAAACTTCTATTCTCCCAAATCCACAATTTTGGCTTATTTCTTCTGATATTGCACTTCTGGAGTTAGAACTACTAGTAGAGGCCCACCCTTTGTTATGCAGCAAGCCGTGGTAACTTCTTCCTTGTATTCCCACCCTCAGAGGCAGTCTCCTTCATACATATCCGGGGTCAGCAAGCCGTAAGCAGAGAGATAATTCTACTGGTTAGAAAATTTGAGGCTAACTAGGACAAGACTGATGAGAAAAAGTATAAAATGTTAATGGTTGGACAAAATATTACTAATACTTCCAAATGATTCTAGATTCTATAATTCTAAGTACAAAAATGTAATTTCAAAGGAAGTTGTTATTTTGCATACATACCCAGAAGTAGAATTACTGAATCATATGGTAATTCTATCTTTTATTTTTTGAGAAACTGCCTGTGATGGTTAATTTTGTGTCAACTGAACTGGGATGTGGGGTGCCAAGATGCGTGGTTAAAAATTAAACATTATTCTAGGTGTGTCTGTGAGGGTGTTTCTGTATTATTAACATTTGAATTGCTAATTATTTCAGATAGTTGAAGGCCTCAACAACAACAAGAACTTATTATGTTGTGGTGAAGAAATAAAAAAAGCCAGATTCAAATTTGGACAAGGAGCTTGGCATAAAATCTATCATTGCCACAGGGAAATATGGCTAGATATGTCAATTAGATATTTATGTGGATTGAAAGAAACATTGGGTAGGATAATCTGCTTTACTATTCAGTTTTTTCTTAGAGAATATTCAATAGGTTTCCAGTAGCGTAAAATCATCTGGAAAACTTGTCTTTTCAAGTTCGTATCTCCTTGGTTCAGCAAGAACTGTATTCTGATTAAACTACTCACTCACTCGTTCACCCATTTGTTCACTCAATAAAGATTCATTCAGTGCTGAATATTTGTCAGACATTGGGCTAGTACTGTGGGGTGAAAAGAGCATGATATCAAATAACTTATCCTTTTGCTAAAGCTATACCTGAGTGAAAAAGTGTACAGCTCTGGGTACCATATGCTAAGAAGGCTTATACTCAGGGTGAATGCTAGTGTATGAGAGGAAGAGCTGTTCTACTATACTCAAGGAAAAGGAGGCACAAAGATGATAACATGCCCAAGCTGACATTTGAAGAATAAGTATGCCAATGTTCAAGTGCATAAGAAAGACAAGGATATTATGTCCAGGATTCACAATGAGAGAGCAATATTAAGGAATCATTGGTAGTTCAATACAACTAAAGACGGCAAAGTTGAAATTGGAGATGTAGCACAGAAGAGATAAGAATGCATGAGGGAGACCTTTCTCTTATCACCATGGTGTACGATTCAACTCTTCAGGATGAAAGAGATATCTGACAATTTGACTTCCTGCTTCTTGAGCTTCAGTTCTTGCTATACCTTTCTGTTACTTCTCCTTTTCCCCCACTCTCAGCCCCACCTATTTTCAACACTATGAAATAGTCTGTGAAACTGTCAATCCCCCAGTAGTACCCTGAATGTAACAGTTCCTCTCTTGTGATTCCACAGCACATTGCTCTGTGCTTGCTATGTTGTGCTATGATTATTCACCATTTCTGCTCCTCCCAATGGATTGTAAGTTCCACCAGGGCCCAGATTTTACCTCAATAAATATTTGTTGAAGGCAAAAAAAGTATTTATTTTTAAGGACACACCCAGAAGCCACTAAGAAGATGATTGGCAATATTAAAATTAGTCTATATCAAAGAAAATATCAAAAGTAAATTCAAAAAGCAAATGAAACACTTGGGAAAATACTTTAACCATATGTGAAAAGGGACTAACATTCTTTCTTTTTTTTTTTTTTTTATTATACTTTAAGTTCTAGGGTACATATGCATAACGTGCAGGTTTGTTACATATGTATACCTGTGCCATGTTGGTGTGCTG
>NC_045445.1:111325404-111346197 GCF_002776525.5 Piliocolobus tephrosceles | reverse complement strand
CATGATAGGCCCCAGTGTGTGATGTTCCCCTTCCCGAGTCCAAGTGAACTCATTGTTCAGTTCCCACCTATGAGTGAGAACATGCGGTGTTTGGTTTTCTCTTCTTGTGATAGTTTGCTAAGAATGATGGTTTCCAGCTGCATCCATGTCCCTACAAGGACGCAAACTCATCCTTTTTTTCTATAGAAAGATACGCATTGAAAAATACAACCATAGGTGGAGCAAGATGAGGGATTAGGAGGCTCCTCTGATTGCCACCCCTGCCCCTGCCTCCACCCCACAGAAACATGAAATTTCAAAAAACTAACTACAGAAGAAAGCACCAATATAAGAACCAAAAATCAGGTGAGCAATCACAGTACTAGGTTTTAACTTCATGTCACAGAAAGACGCACTGAAGAGGGTAGAAAAGGCAGTCTTGAATTGCCAACACCGGCCCTCCCTCATCCCCCAACAGCAGCTGTGTGACATGGAGAAAGAATCTGTGCACTTGGTGAAAGGAGAGCACAGAGACTAGGGAACTTAGCATTGAACTCAGTGTTGCCTTGGGTATATACTTAAAAGAAAGGAAATCAATATATCAAAGAGATATCTGCACTCCCATGTTTGTTACAGCTCTGTTCATAATAGCCAAGCTTTGAAAGCAACCTAAGTGTCCATCAACAGATGAATGGCTAAAGAAAATATGGTACATATACTCAGTGGAGTACTATTCAGCCATAAAAAGAATGAGATTTTGTCATTTGTAATACCATGGATGGAACTGTAAGTCATTATGTTAAGTGAAATAAGCCAGGCACAGAAAGACAAACATCACATATTCTCTCTTATCTGTGGGATCTAAGAATCAAGACACCTAAACTCACAGAGACAGAGAATAGAAGGATGGTTACCGGAGGCTGTGATAGGTAGTGGGGGGTGGGGATGGTGGGTGGGGATGGCAGGTGGGGATAGTTAATTGACACAAAAGCAGTTTGAATAAATGAATATGGCCTAATATTTGATAGCATAACAGATTGAATATAGGCAATACTAATGTAATTGTACATTGCAAAATAATGAAAAGTGTATAATTGGATTATTTTTAACACAAAGATAAATAACTGAGGGGATGGATATCCCATCTTCCATATGATTATTACACATTGAATGCCTATATCAAAAACCCTTTATGTACCCCATAAATACATACACCTACCATGAATCCACAAAGATCAAAAATTGTTAAAAAGAAGGGACAACTCATGGATGGGTACAATCACTTGGCATCAAAATTGGCTCTGTTGTGTACCTTGTCTATTTCTATTTACTATTAATATTTTAATTTACATTCCGCCTTTGAAGGTCTATCCATCCTTTCCAATATTACTTCCACTGCTCTATATCAAGCTCTCATCACCTATCTCAGAGACCACTACAGCAACCTCCTTGCCCAACTCTTCACTTTTCTGTACTTAGAACTAAGTGGTTGCATACGTATCACTGTAATAACACTACAGATCTCACAGGAAAATCTTCAGAATCTTCAATGACAGTTTAGTTGACAGCAGAGCTCAAAGTTTGTCAAACTTCCTAAGTGTCATGCATAATTACAAATTAATCTTAAGTTGGCTGTAGATGGGATGCCCTACAGAGAAATTCTTAAATGAAAATAATTTACAAGCCATAAATCACAGTCATTTGGTAATATGTTTCTATGGTAAAAAGTAACTGTGTCGGAAGCTAAATATCATTATTTCTTGCTATACACACAAATACATACATATGTGCATACATGTATACATATTTGTGACATCTTTTCCCTAAAACTGTTTTTCTTTATTATTTTCATGGTGTGCCACTGCATAACTGATTAATAATGAATCTGAGTGTCATTATATCATGAAAGATGTTATTAGCTGCAACTAATAGAAATCCTGAATAAAACTGGTTTAGACAATAAACAATTCTTCTCATCCATGATATGATTATTACACATTGAATGACTATATCAAAACATTGTATGTACCCCATAAATATATACGCCTACCATGAACCCACAAAGATCAAAAATTGTTAAAAAGAAAGGACAACTCATGGACAGGTACAATAACACCACTCTTTGGCACCAGCACCTATTCCATGTGGTTCCCTGGAATTGTCTTTCTCTGCA
Source organism: Piliocolobus tephrosceles (assembly GCF_002776525.5). Classification (NCBI taxonomy): domain Eukaryota; kingdom Metazoa; phylum Chordata; class Mammalia; order Primates; family Cercopithecidae; genus Piliocolobus; species Piliocolobus tephrosceles. Next base: position 111,344,045 of record NC_045445.1, on the reverse strand, counting down.
TATTGCCTTTATCTCCAGACTAAGAAAAAGGCAGTGGCAGCAGGTTCAGGCATCATATCCAGACATGACAATATTCAAAGGAGAAAAAAAAGACTGTGTTTCCCTGAACCTCCTACTTAGGAATGAGAAAACTTTCCAGAAGATTCCTAAAATAAGTTGCATTGTATCCCCGCAAAAAGGTATATTTGAGTCCTATCCTCTGATACCTGCAAATGTGACCTTTTTTGGAAATAGGGTCTTTGAAGATGTGATTACTTAAGATGAGATTATACTACATTAGAGTAGACCCTAAATCTAATGATGGGCATTTGGGTAAGAAAGCTATGTCAACACAGAGAGACAGAGGAGACACACGGGGGGAAAGGTCAGTGAAGACAGAGGCAATGACTGGAAATTGCAGCTGCAAGCCAAAGAATGACAAGGATTGTCTGCAACTACCAGAAACTAGGAGGAAAGTATGGAACAGAGGTTCCAGAAAGAACCAAATCTCCAGACACCCTGATTTCAGACTTCTGGCCTCTGAAACTATGAGGGAATAAATGTTTCTTGTTTTAAGCTCCCCTGATCCCCGCAAAAAAAAAAAAAAAAAAAAAAAGCCAGGCACATAAAGACAAACTTTGCATTTTCTAACTTACTTGTGGGAGCTGAAAAATTAAAGCAATTGAACTCATCAAGATAGAAGGATAATTACCAGAGATTCAAAAAGGTAGTTTGGGGGCTGGAGGGAAGTAAGGATTGTTAACGTTTTTTAAAAATACTTAGAAATACTGAATAAGACTTAGTATTTGATGGGACAACAGGGTGACTATAGTAAATAATAATTTAATTGTACATTTAAAAATAACTAAAATAGTATGATTGAATTGTTCATAACACAAAGAATAAATGCTCAAGCACAAGGATACTCCATTTAACAAGATGTGTTTATTTTGCATTGCATGCCTGTATCAAGGTATATTATGTACCCTGCAAATATATATACCTACTAGGTACTCACAAAAAAATAAAAGCTAAAGAAACACAATCATATGGCAAAGTGCACAAATAAAGAAATATAAAATCAAAATACAAATTTCTTTTTTTGATGGATACATGAAGTTGATGTTTTAATGAATCCAGAATTGAACAGAGAGGTGTAAATAGAAAATGATTTTGACTCAAGCAGAAGATAAATGTTAGGGCTGGGGTTTTGTAATGAGAGGTTTCATTGGAGAGGAAACACAAAATGGTTATAAAATCTGCAAAAATGTTCTTCCAGTGGCAAGGGAAGATTACCCTACTTATCCTCTTGACTGGGTTTTTAAAAAGCTGTGGGCCTCAAATTATGTAGTAATGATCACATTCATGAGTCTTGTGTCTAACGCACACGCGCGCGCGTGCACACACACACACACACACACACACATATATGCAACCTTAAAGCAGCTTAGAATGGTTGAATACTCAAGCTCTGGAGTCACGCCTCTGGGCCTACATCCTGGCTGTATTTCTGTGTGAACTTAGCCGTGTTATCTAATCTTTCAAGGCCTCCTTTTCTCCACATGTAAAATGAAGATAGATAGTGTTACGCTACATATGGGGTGGGGTGAAGGGTAAATTAGTTGAGAAATTTAATACTTAAAAATGGTCTGGCAAGAAAGCACTGAGCCATGTTATTATTGTTATTGTTATAATTTTATAATTAAAAGTTAAAATACATAAAAATATTAATATTAATTAACTCTTGGTAATGAAATGATGGAATTATAAGTACATCCTTTAATTCTGTTTTTGCTTTTTTAGCTCCTAAATTCCTTAATAATATTGCTTACATAATCAGAAAAAATAAATCAGTGTTATTTTGTTAGAGTATTAGCAATTTTGAGGAAAATTTTAAGTCTTTCTTGGACCCAAATAAAATTGGATCTATAACATCTATCTAAAAGACTCTGAATGATCATTTTAAAGCTATTTAAATTTGAATCATTTGGACATTATAGAAAGCATAGAGCAACAGAAAGAAAATGGCAAAAATCACAAAATCCAGAGATCCACTCTTAACACTTTGTTGTATCATAATGTTAGGAGCTCCTGTGAACCATATTACACTAGGTGAGTGTGGTGGTGACTCAGTGGATGCATCCCTGCCACCTCGGGACTTTTCCAGCCAACCCCCATCTCCCCAGAATCTTTTGTGCAAGACTTTACTAGCCACTCTGATGGTAGACTCTTCAAGCCAAGAACAGAGGTTCCCTCATGGAATCCCCCTCTGAGGCTTATTTTTTCAAATCAACTTTGCCTAAACCCTCTCTCTCTCGCTCGCTTTTTTCTTTTCTCCTCCCTTCAAGGCTGAAGGAAAAGTAACCAATGATTACGTAGCTGCACCTTTTCTTGGGACATTATTTAAATTTAAAACATTTGAACGCAACACAGCATACACAAGGGCGTGTGTGAGTGTGTGTGTGTGTGTGTATTTACATTCACATGTATGCTTGGGTGTTATTACATCTCAGGACATTTTAGGAAAACTACTGTTTATTGGTTGGAAAACTGGGGAAAGAGTTCAGGATACTAATGCTGCTCAAGTACAAATTTTCCAGTGCAGATACTTTCAAAAAACCATCCTTCTGTATTGTAGTGAATTAAAATACTATGTTAGAAGCGATGGGCTTTAAAACCATATTTTTTTCATATATCAGTTGGCCTTTTATACATCTATCTTTTCAGAAATGTTTATTCAGGTCTTTTGAACATTTCCTAAATAGGGTTATTTCTTTTTGTTGTTGTTATTGAGCAATTGGAGTTACTTACATATTTTGGATATGAAACCCTTATCTGTTGTATGATTTGCAAATATTTTCTCCCAAACTATGGGTTATCTCTTCACTCTTTTCATTGTTTCCGTGGCTGTGCAAAAGCTTTTAGTTTGATGCCATCTCATTTGTCTATTTTTGCTTTTGTTGCCTGTTTTTGGGGTCATATGCAAGAAACCATGTTGGCCAGAGTGGTCTCGATCTCTTGACCTCATGAACCACCCACCTCAGCCTCCCAGAGTTGATTCTTACATAAGGGATGTATAGAGTCCAATTTCATTCTTCATTTCATTCTGTATTTGGACAGCCAGTTTTCCCAATACCATTTATCAAGGACACTGTCTTTTCACCATCATGTGTTCTTGGCCCCTCTGTTGAAATACAATCTATCATGGACAAACGGGTTTATTTCTGGGCTTTCTAGCCTGTTCGATTGCATACCAGAGCCATTCTGCTTTAGTTACTATAGTTTCACAGTACACTTTGAAATCAGCAACTTTGATGCCTGCAGCTTTGTTTGTTGGGAGCAAGCCCCCCAAAATCTGGCCATAAACTGGCCCGAAAACTGACCATAAACAAAATCTCTGCAGCACTGTGACATGTTCGTAATGGCCCTAATGCCCAAGCTGGAAGGTTGTGGGTTTAGGGGAATGAGGGCAAGGAACACCTGGCCCGCTCAGGGTGGAAAACCGCTTAAAGGCTTTCTTAAGCCACAAACAATAGCATGAGCGATCTGTGTCTTAAGCATGTGTTCCTGCTGCAGTTAACCAGCCCAACCTATTCATTTAATTCAGCCCATCCCTTCGCTTCCCATAAGGGATACTTTTAGTTAATTTAATATCTATAGAAACAATGCTAATGACTGGCTTGCTGTTAATAAATATGTGGTTAAATCTCTGTTCGGGGCTTTTAGCTCTGAAGGCTGTGAGACCCCTGATTTCCCACTTCACACCTCTATATTTCTGTGTGTGTCTTTAATTCCTCTAGCACTGCTGGGTTAGGGTCTCGGCATTGTTCTTTTTGCTAAGAGTTGATTTGGCTATTTGGGGTGTTTTGTGGTTCCATGCAATTTTTAGGATTGTGTTTTGCTATTTCTATAACAAAAGGGTCATTGGAATTATAATGGGTCTGCATTGAATCTGTAGGCCCCTTTGCATAGCATGAATATTTTAACAATAATTCTTCCAATCTATGAACACTAGATATTTTCCATTTATTTGTGTCCTCTTCTATTTCTTTAATCAATGTTTTATAGTTTTTAGTATAGAGATGTTTCACCTTCTTGGTTAAATTTACTTCTATGTATTTAAGTTTTTGATGTTATTGTAAATAGGATTGTTTTCTAAATTTCTTCTTCAGATAGTTCAGTGTTAGTGTATACAAATGATACTAATTTTTGTACATTGATTTTGTAACCTGTAACTGTACTGAATTCATTGATCAGTTCTAAAAATTTTTGGTGGAGTCTTTAAGTTTTTCTATATATAAGATTGTCATCAGCAAGCAGAGATAATTTTACTTCTTCCTTTCCAATTTGTATGCCTTTTATTTCCTTTTTTTCCTAATTGCTCTGACTTGGATTTCCAATACTATATTGAATAGAAGTGATGAGAACTGTTATCTTTGTCTCATTCCTGATCTTAAAAGAAAAATCTTCAGTGTTTCACCATTGAGTATGACGTTAGCTGTGGGCTTGCCATATATGGCTTTTATCAGGTTGATGAACATTCCTTATATACCTGTTTTGTTGAGAGTTCTTATCATGAAAAAAACATTACATTTTGTCAAATGATTTTCTGCATCTCTTGTGATAATCATATTATTTTTGACCTTCATTCTGTTAATATGGTGGATCACATTTATTGACTTGCATATGTTTAAACATCCCAAAGATAAATCCCACTTTATCATGGTAGATGATCTTTTAATTAATATTGAATAAGATTTTCTACTATTTTGTTAAAGATTTCTATGTTGATTAAGGATACTCACCTGTAGGGTTTTTTTTGTTGTTGTTGTTGTTCTGTCTTTGCCAGGCTTTGCTATCAGAGTAATGCTGGCCTTGTAAAATGAGTTTGAAAGTTTGTCCTCATCCCAGAATTTTTGGAAGAACTTGAGAAAGTTTGGTACTTGTTCTTTAATTGTTTGATAGAATTCAGTCATGAAGCCATCTGTCCTGGGGTTTTCTTTGATGGGGACCTTTTATTATTGATCCAATGGCTTTACTCATTATTATTTGGTTCAGATGTTCTATAAATCCATGATTTAGTCTTGGTAGGTTATATTTTTCTAGGAATTCATCAATTTATTCTAGAATATCCAATTTGTTAGTGTATACTGGTTCATAGTAGTCTCTTAATAGCATTTTTGCCTCTGTATTATCAGTTGTGATGTCTCTTCTCTCCTTCCTGATTTATTTTTGAGCTTCCTCTCTACTCTATTAGTCTAAATAAGGATTTGCTACTTTAGTTTGACAAAACCCAACTGTTCATTTAGTTGATATTTTCTATTGTTTTCCTAGACTATCTTATTCATTTATTATCTAATCTTCTATTTCCTTTGTTCTACTAACTTTGGGTTTAGTTAGTTCTTCTATTTCTAGTTTCCTGAGGTGTAACATTAGGTTGTGTACTTGATATCTTCATTCTTCATTCTTTTTTGATAGAGGCACTTAATGCTATAAATTTTCCTCTTGGAACTGCTTCTGTTATGTCTCATAAGTTTTGGTATGTTTTATTTGCATTTTTGTTTGTCTCCAAATATCTTTTAATTTCTCTTTTAATTTCTTTTTGGACTCAATAATTGTTCCTGAGCATATTGTTTAGTTTTCACATATTTGTGAATTTTCCTTCTATTATTGATTTCTAGTTTCGTAAGACTGTGGTCTGAAAATATATTTGATATGATTTCAATCTTCTTAAATTTGTTAAGACTTAGTATGAGGTCTAACATATGATCTATCCTAGAGGATGTTCCATGCCCACTTGATAATAACGTTTATTCTGTTGCTGTTGAATGGAATGTTCTGTACATGTCTGTTAGGCCAATTTGATCTAAAGTGCTCAACATCACTAATTATCAGGGAAAAGAAAATTAAAACCTCAATGAAATATTACCTCTCATCTGTTGAAATGGCTATTGTCAAAATGATGAAAGATAATAGATGTTGGCAAGGATGTGGAGAAATTGAAACCCTTGTACACTGTTGATGGGAATGTAAATTAATACAGCCATTATGGAAAACAGTATGGAGATTCCTCAAAAACACTAAAAATAAAATTACTTTATGATCCAGAAATCCCATGCTTAGATTTCTAGCTAAAGAAATCAAAACCAGTGTGTTGAAGAAACGTTTGCACTTCCATGTTCCTTGAAATATTATTCTCAAAAGCCAAGAATTGGAAATAGCAGAAGTACCTATCAACAGATGAATGGATTTAAAATATGTGGTATATATACATGATAGAATATTATTCAGCCTTTAAAAAGAACAATAGTTGTCATTTGCAACAACATAGATTTAGAGGACATTATGCTGAGTAAAATAAGTCAAGCACAGAAAGGCAAATATTGCATGCTCTCACTTATATGTGGAATCTAAAAATTTGAACTTATAAAAGTAGAGAGTAGACTTGTGGTTACCAGAGGCTGGGGTAGAGGTGGGGTGTGGAAAAGGGGAAATGTTAATCAAAGGGCGCAAAGTTTCAGTTAGAAAAGAGTAATAAGCTTTGTTGATCTATTGCACTTCATGGTGAGTACAGTAGATATACCTAATATAAATGACCAGTTAACGGGTGCAACACACCAACATGGCACATGTATACACATGTAACAAACCTGCACATTGTGGACACGTACCCTAGAACGTAAAGTATAATAATAAAAAACAAGAAACATCAGCCAATATTGCTTCACTGAAAAAAATATAATATATTGTATACTGCAAAATTGCTAAAAGTGAATTTTAAATATTCTCACCATAAATAAATGACAAGTATGTGAAGTGATTAATGTTAACTAGCCTGATTTGCTCATTACACGATGTATACATGTATCAAAGCATCACATTGTATCCCATAAATGTATATAATTATTCTGTGTCAATAAAAATATTTTCTATAAAACCCTGAAATATTGGGGAAGGGGCTAAATTGTTGCAGATAAGGTCAGAGAAGGGATAGAATTCTACTATATTTCTAATGAACTCCTGGAGAGTGTCTTGATAACTTTGAAGTCAGGGTTATAGTTGCTGTCTACCAACAATAAAATGTGTGTAATAAGAATTCACATTCATAAAGAGTAAGAAGGGAAAACACATTAGCACTGTGCTGTTTCAACATGCAGAAAAGGTATTTGATCAAATGATTGATTCTCATCTGTCATGAAAAGCTTTCTTATAAAGGAAAAAGAAGTCTTACTATGTTCCTAATAGCAAAATGGTCGATTCTCATTTCCTGCCTAATGAATTATTTACACACTCCACTGAAGGCCATTTATACTCAATCTACACTTACAGAATGCTCCAGAAGGTGGCACATTCAGTTATATAAGAATTTCTTCTAAATTCAATATATTCTCATCATTTAGTCTGTGAAAATGTTGTTGTTCTCCACCTTAGAGATGAATGAAGACCCATGTTATGATACAACGGTCCTTTTATGATCATAGAGCAATGTGTGAAGCAAGTTTTTGTAAGAATATCATTACTTGATCAACGTAAATCAAGAACCAGTGCAATCCTAAAAACGTTCAGCCCCTTATCTAGTACCTTGGAGTCTTTTGACATTTCCTGATTCTGCCCCTATATTACTCCTGCCTGACCCAGCTCCTTCAGGAACTAGCACTCCCTGAACTAGTAGATGTTCAGGAGAAACTGAAGGAGCTGGCAACCTTTAAACTGAAGATGGTGCTTTTAATATCTTGAGAAACCTTTTAAGTGACAAAAGAGTTGCTAGTTTTAAGCTTTCTTTTTTCCTCAAAGGCATGCATTTAGCATACTTAGCTCATTCATATTACAGTGAAGACTCAAAGAAAAGCTCTATTCTTGTTACTCATGCTGTGTAGGAGGAAAGAAAGGTGTGTCTTAAAAACACTGCAGGCTCCTATGGTCATTTGTCCCTCATTACAGATGTAGGTTGGACATCTTACAATAATAGTAGTGGAAACAGGTTGGTTCCCAGACAGAGGTCCCAGTGTAGCAAGGATGAATGAAAGTGAAATGGAGATCAGCTGACATTTAGGTTGTTCAAAATGCATTGGGTTTTCATATCATGTTGCTGGTAGAGTTAATTTCCCCATTCATACAATAGCTGGATCAACAGTTGCAATGACTTTCTTGATTTTAGAGCAACATATTATATCACTTTGACATGGTCATTGAAAGAAAATGTATCTCTATGTAGAGTAAAGACACAAGAGTGAAACTAACAGAAATGTGGCAACAACATGAAAATTTAGCTGGATTAACACATTGTAGAATAATTTCTAGTTCAAAATAATTTACTAAACACCAGGACCTCTTTGTAGGTAAAATTGGGCACATTTTAATGTATCTAGGAATGCCAGTTGCCTCTTGAGAATTTCATTTTAAAATTCAAATTTAATTTTTGAAAATGATCTTTAAATTATTAATCTTATTGTCTTATATTAATAAATATTTTCTGAATGATAATAATACAAATTTTGAGATTTGGGCTATACAATTTTGCTTTTTATTATCAATAATAAGCTGAATCATTTCCCCAAAATCACATTTTTTGACTTCCTAGAACTTATAACTTTAAAATGAAGTATTTTAAAATTATTGAGAGATATACTATTGATACAGAAAAAATGCATACATGTACAGTTAAAGAATAAAGTAGAAAATAGTGTAAAGCCAATCTGAGTAAGGAAATGGAACACTGCCAGCCAGCAGGCACATCAGCAGCTCCTTGTACATTCACTATTTGCTGCTTATCTGCGTTCCCTTTCCGCCAGAGTGTTATTCTGACTCTTGAATACTCTATTTGCTTTTCTGCTTGTTTTCTACCACATATGATGAAACCATAAATAATATACTATTTAATATAGCCTGAACTTTATATAATCAAAATAGACTTGGAGATGTCTTTTTGTCTTGTTTCTATCAAAATTATAATTGTGAAAATTATCAGTGTTGTTCCACGTAAACATAATTCATTTGTTTTTATTGCTGAAAAATATTTCATTATATGAAAACACCAAAATTTAATTATCCATTTTACTAATGATAAATTTTTGAGTCATCTATGTTTCTTGCTATTGCAAGCAATGATTCAGTGAGCAGTTTGTATGGGTTTCCTGGTGCACATAAATATGAGTTTAAATGTGGTATATACCTAAAGATTGTCTTCTGTATTACAGTTCATTTTCATCTTCAACTTTATGAAATAGTGTCAAAATTTTTTCCAAATTTATATTTGGAAATATATTTATATTTACCAATTAATATTCCCAACAGCAGTGGATGAGAATTTCTGTTGGACCACATTGCTGCCAAACCTAGTCAATGATTGCCAATCTATTGTATAATATAGATAACTGTATCACATGTGGGTTTGAATTTGCATTTCAGTGAAACTCGAACACCTATTCAGAGATGTATTGATTATTTGGATTTCTTCTTTCGTGAAGAGATTGTTTAAGTTTTTGGTCCTTTTGTCTATTTTGTTGTCTATAGTATTAATATTGATTTGTAGAAGTTTTTATATATTCTGCACTTGAATCCTTTGTCAACTATATTATAGGAAAACTTTTCCTTTCAGTTGGTGACTAATCTTTTTAAATATTTTACCTGGTCTTCTGATTAATAAACCTTTTTTTTCATTTTAATGCAATGTAACTTAGTATTTTCTTTGGCTAGGTGATTTTAATGTTTTGTTTAGTAGTTTTTTCCTATGCTACAGTCATGTTGATAGTCTTCTCTACTGTATTCTAAATGTTTCATATATTGGGTATTATATACATGGCTTAAATTTAGCTGGAATTTATCTTTCACAAAGTATTAAGTTGGGGTAGAATTTTCGCCCAAGGATTCCTAATTGAGCCAGCACCATTGTTTTGAAAAATCCATTATTCCCTGTTGATTTTCAAATGTCTGTTTTTTTAACGTATCAGGTGCCATGAATGGGTCTGTGTCTGTTCTCTCTATTCTGTTTTGTTGAACTGCTTCATTCCATTTACCAACAAAAACATCTTGATTATTGTAGCTTTATAATAAACCTTGATATCTAGTTAGAAAATGCCTTTACTTTGTTTTTGTATATGTTGGTCTTGACCCTCCTTACTACCACTTTTCTATTCCTTCTGAATTTTTGAATCAGATTACCAAATTCCACAAAATTGATGATGGGAATTTCCACTGGGATTATATTGACCTTTTGACACAATTTGAGTAGAATTTATATCTTTTTGATATTGTGTTATTAATTCATGAATGTTTATCTCTACATTTAGTTAAGTCTTATTTAATTTCTCTCATTAAAACTACAAGATTTCTCTGTAAATATCTTATACATACTTTATTAGATGTATTCCAAAGTACTTGACATTTTAAAATTTTATTGCAAATTGTTCCAGATAAATAAAAATATCATGGAATTTGTTATAAGTATCTAGTATCTAGTAAAATTCTTATTTTTCATATTCTTTCTACAATTTATTTTAGATCGTCCATATGCACAATCATATAATTTGTGGGTAGCAACAATATTGCTTCATCTTGTACAATTTCAATATATTTTAGTTACAAATTTTGACTGTGGAGGCAAGCACATTCAATATCATGGTAAATAGTTGTGTAGAGCATCATCACCTAAACAGAAATGTGTTAAAATTTTCCCATAGTTTGGTACACTTTAGCAGGTAGAATAATCTCTCTTTTATTCCTGGGCTATTAAAGGACTATTTATTTTATGTATGTGAGATGTATGTTCAGCACAAACCTTCTTTTAATGCTGAGTATACATTTATTTTTATCAAACCATTTTTGTCATTAAATAATTATATGAATTTTGTATCCTATCATTAGCTGACTTTCTAATGCTATGTCACCTTGTTCCAAGTGCATTAACCTTTTTATGTATTGCAGATTTGGCTTGCTGTTACTGTGTCTGGAATTTTCACATCTATGTTTATTAGAGAAATTGGCCTATAAGTTGCTCTTCCTGTATTTTCTTCCTCAGGTTTCTGTATCAAAGATCGGGTAAGATAAAAATGAGTTGGAGAGTGTTGTTTTTTTCTGTATTCTAGAAGAGTATCTTGAGATTAGAATCATTTTCTCTTCAACATTTGAGATCACTTCTTATGAGGCCATCTTTTGCTCATAATCTGACCAGTATTCCTTGCAGTCTACTGAGGGTAGGTAGGGTGTGGGGCAGGTTTATCTCTAGCTCTCCCTTCCTGGAACTGTGAAATTAGCAAGTAAAAATGCAGGGAACCTAGTTCAATTTCAATTATTTTTAATTGCCTATATGACTGTACACTGAGATATAGAAATATTGCATGGAATAGATTTATGCATAAATTATCCATGGTTTATCTTAAATTATAAATATTTAAATTATATACCTCTCTGTTTAAGTATATTTACTTGATGATTTATCTCTCTTTATGAATTCCTTGTTTTCCAGAAATTGCGTATAAATTGCGTACAAATTTCTTTACAGTTAAAACCTATTTACATTGCAGCATACCTTCTACATTGGCCACTGCCAACTTATTTAACTATTTTGTCCATTGAAAAATTATTAATGAGAACATATGCTTGAAATTAATGACTTTGATAACTTATTTTCAAATTTAATTTGTTAAGCATGGCATAAGTTGCTTTACCATTCTTCAAGATTGTGTTTCATCTATGACCAACGATTTTTTTCAATGTTGTCCAGTAACAAAAATAATATTATCATGATTTTTAATCCCTTTCTTCTTTAGTATTACATATGATTTCATGTATTCCCATACTGGAAGAATATATAATAATATTCATGTAAAAGGATCAAATTATTCAAGCAATGAAATCCATTTCAAAGGATAGTTATGGCAAGTACCATAATAATTATCCATTCAAGTCAGAATTTCTTTTCCATTAATGGGTAATGTTGTCCTTTAAAAAAAAGCATTAACATTTAAGGGGTTGAGTATTTATCAATTATTTTTTCCCTCCAACCTTTATTTTAGGTTCAGGGACTACATGTGTAGATTTGTTACACGGGTAAATTTCATGTCACTGAGGTTTGGTATACAAATGATTTCATTACTGAGATAGTGATCATAGTATGCAATAGGTGACTTTTTGTTTCTCACTCTCCTCCCACCCTCCACCTTTAGGTAGGCCCCAGTGTCTGTTGTTCCCCTCTTTGTGTCCTTGTGGACCCAACATTTAGCTCCCACTTATAAATAAGAACACATGATATTTGGTTTTCTGTTCCTGCACTAATTTGCATAGCAAAATGGCCTCCAGCTGCATCTATGTTCCTACAAAGGACATGATTTTATTCTTTTTTATGGCTGCATAATATTCTATGATGTATATGTACCACGTTTTCTTTATCCAGTCCACCACTGATGGGCATTTAGGTTAATTCTATACCTTTGTTATTGTGAATAGTGTTGCAAGGAACATACATGTGCATGTCCCTGTCTCTTTACGGTAAATTGATTTGTATTTTTTTGGGTATATACCCAGTAACAGGATTGCTCATTCAAATGGTAGTTCTGTTTTAAGATATTTGAGAAATTTCCCAACTGCTTTCTACGTGGCTGAACTGATTTAAATTCCTGTCAGCAGTTTATAAGCATTCCCTTAGAAATCTCACTGACCTCTGTTTCTTTTTGCTTCTTAATATTAGCCATTTTGACTGGTGTGAGATTACATCTCACTGTGGTTTTGATTTGCACTTCTCTAATGATTAGTGATGTTGAGCAATTTTTCATGCGATTGTTGGTCATATGTATGTCTTCTTTTGAGAAGTGTTCATTCATGTTCTTTGCCCATATATTCAATAATTTCTTTTAAGCAATGGAGCACTTCAATAACATTGCTATTCTTTTACTTTGCAAAATCCTATTGAAAAAGAAGCATTGAAAACTATGAACAAGAAACAAGTAGGTTTCACTCAATGGGCCATTCAAAAAGTCAAAAACAATTTGGGGAGCCTTTTCTTCAGAATTAAAGTATAATTTCAATGCTTCCAAAACAAACTGAAAAATCTTTCAGTTGAACTGTATTTGTTAAAGATAGCCAATATTGGCTTGAATAAGAGAATTAAAAAATACTAGATACTAACAAAATCACAAAAATCCTTTGATAAATTAAGACAGTAAATGCTGAAGAGAACAATTTCATGACAATTACTTCAGTCAAGAGAATGAATATCAGATACTATTTTTTGTTTTTTTGCAGAATATGGAAAGCACAGCTATTTTCTGCAGACTCATTCGTGTTCTGTTTCAACTTTGAATAAGCATTGTACCTATATGAAAATATCCACTAAAATTTTTACTTGGATTATCTCTGCCAAAAGCAGTACATTTTTCTTGTTCACTCCTAACTCAAAAATAGTCTCTGCAAAAGCTTCTGTTTCTGAAGTTTCGTTGGAAGGGATTTCATTCACGATAGCTTTAAAAGCAAGCATTTTTCATGAGAAAACTATTGCACAAGCAAAGGAAAAGTTGTTTTGTGCATCCTCATGACTTGAATCTGTGACTATCCTGTAAAAAGGCTTAGATCTTTTATCACAAATGATTTAAATCTATTATTTACATCTTCAATAAACTCCATAAATGAACTATCTAATTTTTTAATTATTGCAGTAGGTTTTACACTGACACATCAAAATTTGCCTGCAATTTTAGAATCAGAAAAATACTTCCGGTAGTAGAGTGTCTGGAATTGGTGGGTGCTTGGTCTCGCTGACTTCAAGAATGAAGCCGCGGACCCTCAAGGTGAGTGTTACAGTTCTTAAAGATGGTGTGTCCAGAGTTTGCTCCTTCAGATGTTCAGATGTGTCCAGAGTTTCTTCCTTCTGGTGGGTTTGTGGTCTTGCGGGCTTCAGGAGTGAAGCTGCAGACCTTCTGGTGAGTGCTACAGCTCATAAACACACAGACCCAAAGAGTGAGCACCAGCAAGATTTATCGCTAGAAGAGTGAAAGAACAAATCTTCCACAGTGTGGAAGGGGACCCAAGTGGGTTCCGGCTGCTGGCTCAGGCAGCCTGCTTTTATTCCCTTATCTGACCCCACCGATATCCTGCTGATTGACTCATTTTACAGAGCGCTGATTGGCCCACTTTACAGAGAGCTGATTGGTCCATTTTGACAGGGTGCTGATTGGTGTGTTTACAAACCTTGAGCTAGACACAGAGTACTGACTGGTGCATTTACAATCCTTTAGTTAGACACAAAAGTTCTCCAAGTCACCAGATTAGCTAGTCACAGAGCACAGAGCACTGATCAGTGCGTTTACAAACGAGCTAGACACAGGATGCTGATTGGTGCATTTACAATCCTTTAGCTAGACACAAAAGTTCTCCAAGTCCCCACCAGATTAGCTAGACACAGAGCACTGATTGGTGCATTTACAAACCTTGAACTAGACACAGGGTGCTGATTGGTGCTTTACAATCCTTTAGCTAGACACAAAAGTTCTCCAAGTCCCCACTAGATTAGCTAGACACAGAGCACTGATCAGTGCGTTTACAAACCTTGAGCTAGACACAGGGTGCCAATTGGTGCGTTTACAATCCTTTAGCTAGACACAAAAGTTCTCCAAGTCCCCACCCGACCCAGAAGCGCAGCTGGCTTCACCTCTCAAGGGCACTGGCCGGGGGACTTTGCGGCACCTAGCCCGGGCACTCCCGCAGCCCAGAGGGAGCTCCTCCCCAGATCAAGCCCAGCAGACGCAGGCCGGCCACGCGGAGTGCGGGCCACCGAGCCCGCGCCCACCTGGAATCCGCGCCGGCCCGCAAGCTCCAGGTGCAGCCCCGGCTCCCACCCGCGCCTCTCACTCCACACCTCCCCGCGAGCAGAGGGAGCCGGCTCTGGCCTTGGCCAGCCCCAGAGAGGGACCTCCACAGCGCAGGGGCGGGCTGAAGGGCTCCTCAAGTGCGGCCAGAGCGGACACTGAGGCCGAGGAGGCGCCGAGAGTGAGTGAGGGCTGTTAGCACGTTGTCACCTCTCAGTAGTATACTCAAAACATCATTTGAATTGAAAGACTGATGATCTATAGTGTCTACTAAGATAAAAATAGCCACCATCCCTTGTGACTATTTTATCTTCTTCATATGAATGCCTCTTAAGTAAAAAATGTTGGTCGGGCGTGGTGGCCCATGCTTGTTTGGGCCCAGCACTTTGGTGGGCCAATCGCTTGAGGCCAGTAGTTCTAGACCAGCCTGGCCAACATGGCAAAACCCCATCTCTACTAAAAATGCAAAACTTAGTCAGGCAGGTTGGTGCATGCCTGTAATCCCAACTACTGCAGAGGCTGAGGCAAGAGAATTGCTTGAGCCTGAGAGGCGGAGGTTGCAGTGAGCCAAGATTACACCACTGCACTCCAGCCTGGGTGACAAAGCAAGACTCTGTCTGGAAAAGAAAAAGGAAAAGAAAGGAAAAGGACACAAAAGGAAAGGAAAGGAAAAATGTGTTATTTTATCCTGTCTTTGTATATCAGTCCGTTTTCAGACTGCTGATAAAGACATACCCGAGACTGGGAAGAAAAAGAGGCTTAATTGGACTTACAGTTCCACATGGCTGGGGACGCCTCAGGACCATGGCGGGAGGCAAAAAGCACTTCTTACACGACAGCAGCAAGAAAAAAATGAGGAAGAAGCAAAAGCGGAAACCCCTGATAAACCCATCAGATCTCGTGAGACTTATTCACTATCATGAGAACAGCACGGGAAAGACACGCCCCCGTGATTCAATTACCTCCCCCTAGGTCCCTCCCACAACACTTGGGAATTCTGGGAAGTACAATTTAAGTTGAGATTAGGGTGGGGACACAGTCAAACCTTATCATTCTGCCCCTGGCCCCTCCAAATCTCATGTCCTCACATTTCAAAACCAGTCGTGCCTTCCCAACATTCCCCCAATGTTTTACAGGTGTGAGCCACTGCCCCCAGCCATCAGGTGTTTTAAATATCCAAGTCCTGTAGATTCTTTGTCAAAATTACACTATGTCATTTTTAAGTGCTTGTAAATGGTATTATTATATTTTTTATACTGGTGTCCACTTGTTCTTGTTAGCATATAGAAATACAATTGTGTTTTGTATGTTTATCATGTGTCCTGTGACCTTATTAAACTCACTAATTAGTTCAAAGAGGTTTCTTACTTTTTCTGTAGATTCTTGGGCTTTTATGTGAAGACAATCATGTCATCTGCAAACAAGAGTCATCTTATTTTTCTGTATGATCTATGTGCCTTTATTTTCTTTTCCTGTCCTACTTCACTGGCTATAACTTCCAGCACTATAACAAATAAGTTTTGAGAGGAAACGTTTCTACCTTGTTCTCAATGTCAAAGGGAAAGCATTCAGTATTTCACTATTAAGTATAATACTCTCCGTATATTACTTACAGATGCATTGTATCAACCTGAAGAAGTTTTGCTCTATTCCTACTTTTCTGACATTTTTATTATTATAGGTGTTCAATTTTCATAAATTTTTCCTGCATTTATTGATAAGATTATGTGATTTATCTTCTTTAATAGTGTGGAATAATTTATTTATTTTAAAATTTTAATAAGCCATGTATCTCTGCAAATCTGTTTTTATGGTTTTTCAACTGAATCAGATTCAACCAAACATTATATATATACACATATATACGTGTGTATATATGTGTATATATATATATAAAATATTTGGTTGAATATTTGGTTGAATTGAGAGTTGCTTAAAACAAACATCTTTCTGTGTGTGTGTGTATATATATAGAGATAGATATATACTATGGAGACTGGCAAGTCCCAAATCTTCAGAGTGGGCTGGTAGGCTGGAAACAAGAGGAAGAGTCAATGTTGTTCCAATCCCAAGGCCACCTGCTGGTAGATTTCCCACTTGCTTGAGGAAGATAAGTCTTTTGTTCTATTTAGGCCTTCAGCTGGTTGGATGAGGCCCACCCACATTACAGAGGGCAATCTGCTGTACTCAAACTCCATCTATTTAAATGCTATTAACATCCAAAACATCCTCGGAAATATCTGGAAGAATCTTTGACCACATATCTGGACACTATGACCCAGACAAATTGACACATAAAATTAACTAACATGAATACCTTCACGGCAACATCTACTTTTGTGTTTGATTGAATAAATGGAGATTGTAGTTTAGAAAAGCAAATTTTCTGTTCAACCTATTTAGAAAATAGGAAAATATTAATTAGATTACTCTGTAACAATATTTTTACAAGTATTTATAAGTTTGATCAAAATTTTAAAATTGACAAAATATCTGTGAGAGTATAGAGTATTAATATAAAATAATTTGTGAGAATATAAGTTTGTATGATATTTTAGAGATAACATTTTGGCAATATTTATAAAAATCTGAAATAATCACAACAGTTTCATTTTAACCCAATTTCTGCTCTACTACATTTTTAAGAAAACATGCACATTTTCCAAAGAATTTGTGTTAAAAAATGTTTATTTAGTTCTGTTTATTACAGTATAAATTGGGAAACAATTATGTGTTCATCAATGGAAAAATGGTTAAATCATGGCACACACATTGGAATCCCATTAGTACTACAAAAGTAAATCTGTATGACCTACCTTGTTATGGAAAAATCATCCATTCGTTCATTAGTCAAAAGGTTAATTTATTAATTAAATCAAAAATTTATATCTACATCATTTACTATTAGTTAAATTAATTTATAATACTTATTAAAGGCAAATGGGAGAAGAATAGGTACATCACTTCTCGTTGTGTGTTTTAAAATATTGCAATAAGGGGTTTGGGGAAATGTAGGTTAAACAGTACAAAATTGCAGTTATGTGGGATGAATAAATCTAGAGGTGTAATGTACAGGATGATGACTACAGTCAATAATATTATATTGTATAATGGAAATTTGGCAAGAGTAGATTTTTAGTGCTCTTAACACACACAAAATGGTAAATATGTGAGGCAGAATACATTAATTTGCTTGACTACAGGAATCATTTGATTATGCATATTTATCAAAATGTGACATTGCATACTATTTTATTTTACTTTATTTTATTTTTGAGACAGAGTCTTGTTCTGTCACCCAGGCTGAAGTGCAGTGGCCCCATCTCGGCTCACTGCAACCTCCACTTCCTGGGTTCAAGCAATTCTCCTGCCTCAGCCTCCCGAGTAGCTGAGACTACAGGCGCACACCACCATGCCCAGCTAATTTTTGTAGTTTTAGTAGAGACAGGGTTTCACCATGTTGGCCAGGCTGGTCTTGAACTCCTGACCTCGTGACTCCTCCACCTCGGGCTCCCAAAGTGCTGGGATTACAGACGTGAGCCACTGCACCTGGCCATATTGTATACTTTAAATATTTATATTTATATATATACACATAAAATCATAATATATGTATTAAACACATTTATATAGGTTAAAAAAGCTAGGATCAGCTTAAACATCAGACTGTTCATCATGGTTATTGATTTGTTTTTCTAAGACCACCAGAGTGGGCACGAAAGAACCAGCGAGTAGGCAAGGCTAAAAGCAAAACTGCAAATTTATTCTTTGGTCATCTAGCTTCAGGGACCGGAGCTGGGGGAGGTGGAGTTTCTAGTACAGTCCGGACAAGAGTGGGGGCTGAGAAAGCCCGCCCCCGGCACA
>NC_045445.1:111152334-111325304 GCF_002776525.5 Piliocolobus tephrosceles | reverse complement strand
GGTCTCCTCGGATTGACATCACCTGGTGCATGCCTGATTAATCTGCACCTTCCCGGGTGTCAGCTGCATTCTCGCACACATGGGAAGAGTTGGTGGTGAAGAAGAACCCGGAAGTGCACCATCCTGCCTCCGTTTGTCCAAACAGTTATGTGTTTAAAAGTGTTGAATTTTGAAGAAACACTGTAGAATGTGGTTTATCTGTATTGTTAGTTTTTTTTTTTTTTTTGAGAAAGAATCTCTGCAATATTTTTATAATTAAAATATTTAAATAAACCTAACAACAGAAATGGTAGCTGGGGATCAGTCATATAGTTTCTCCTAACAGATGAAACAGAGAAAATCTGAAATCTGAATGGCTTAAAACAATAAATATTTATTTTGCACACAAAAAAAGACACAGGTTGGCATAGGCTCTCTGCTATCAGTTGAACCAGAGATTCAGGCTGCTTTCATCTTGTAGTTCCACCATCTCAACACAGGCTCTCCATGTTTGATCCTGAATAAAGGAGAAAGCATGGAAGAGTCAAGCATGGAAGAGTCAAACTGATTCTCAAATACATTGGCCTAGAACAAACAAAGCCTGAAACTGACAAACAAGTTTTTGTTTTCATTTCAGTGGAAAGGCCTACTCACAGGGTTCTTTCTAGTTATGAGTGTGCTTGGTAATGCACTCAATAAACCTAGGAGGTAGAGAAGGGTCAGATGTGGACAAGCTTTTGCAAACTCTCCAAGAAATTGCTAAATAGTATGTTCTCAATAAAGAGTAACCATCATATAATTTGTTATTACAATAACTCCATTTATTTGTTGGAGAAGTTTCTTGGAAGTGTAAATGTGTCTTAGAATTCACCAGCTTTTTCAACAGCCTAAAATATGACAGGTGTTTTAAATCCAGGAGTACATTTAATTTTGAAAAGGACCCTGAAAATATTTGTAGGAAATGTCTACTCTTCTTCACTCAATAGTGCCTTTCTCCACTGCCCTTTGCAATAACATCTACAATCTCAGTAAGCTGAGAATTTTCTCCTTTATTTTGGTGCATAATTACATTCTTAGTCCCAAGTTAAGAAAGTAACTATGCACCAAAAGAAAGGAGAAATACCACCTGACTAACATGTTTGAGCACCTGTACAGGTACCATTAAGCACACTGAAAACAAGGAATTTTCTCTGGGAAAAGTACACAGAGACAAGAGGAAATGAAAGTACGGTGAATTTCAGCACTAGCATGTCTGCCAAGAAAACATTTTCTAACTCTTAGAAATGCATTTAGGGATTATTAAGAATTCAGCTTCCCTAGATGTTTGCCTTACACAGTGATTTCCATGATCTTTCCTCATCTATCATTTATGGATGAGGTTTTGATTTTTCCCACCTAGGTATACTCACTCATAAGTACATACATGGTCAGTTTCAAATAAAACACCCTATTAAAACCCTACAGCCAATATTAGAGTGTTTCATAAAATCCTCTTCTAACTTCAGAGTTATATCCTTAAAAAAAAACAGTAGGTTATGTGACAATTCATATTCTACTAACCAGCCTATTTGGAAAACACCTTCAGAGTGTGGTGAAGATGTTTATGGAGGATGACCACGTGTCTAAACTTCCCTATCTAAAGTGAACTTTACATAGAAGGGATTTTTGCTATCAGAGGGATTCCATGATGAAGATCTAGTCAGGAAATACTTACATGGAATTGGAGTACTCTGTAGCAGGGATAGCAGGTGATTCTTGGCTGTCTGTTCCACTGAGAATAGGGTGTAGCCACCAAAAGAGGAGGTGGTAAAGATATGGTCAGCAGGTCAAGTTCCAGAATTGGGCAGGAGAATAAACTGAGTAAGATCCAGGGGAAGTGTGTTGTAATGTAGGAAACAGCTGAAGCTAGATAAAAATGTTGGTCCATGGGCACAGTGAGCACCCACAGAACCCTGGGACTAAGTGCAACAAGATCCTGGGTAAATGAAGCCAATAGGCAATCCCCAAATTGTGTTTGATTCTAATTTTCGACACCCATTTTTTAGTTCTTTAGCCACAATGTCATTCTTTTTATCACCTAAGAGATATTTTAAAGTAGTAAGAAGAGAACTTAATTAAAAGACAAAATGTCTGCCTCTGACTGGGAGAAGTGAAACAGAGTGAACTCTAAACAAATTCTGACCAGGGGTCTAGTAGTCCCAACCCTGCCACATTCCAGCCTTGTGAACTTGGGAATATTGCCAACCCCACTGAGCTTTAGAATCTTTAACAATGAAACAGGATTGATAAGCCCTGTCTTGTGAGACTGGAAAGTATGCATTTATGTAAAGCTTCTGCCATTGGTTCTGGCATGCTTTGAGTCTTTCATGATTGGTAGATTATTTTGATTATTTTGACCCCAGACCCTACCACTCTCTTATCTGACTTTAATTTATCTAGGAGTTGTCAGAGAATATGCAGTGCCCTAGGGCATGGCACACCAAATCATCCAAAATGCTGCTCAGCAAGAAAAACTCTGTAGATCTTCCGCCATAGCAGGACTTGGGGGAATCCTATACATTTGGATGTACCTTGAAATTCTTAGATTTGTTTCAAGGCCAAGTCCTTCTATTCCTCCTAGCTGCCCTTTCACCCAAACTATCCTTATTTTCTTTCATTTTATTTCCCCCCAAAACCTAGACCTTACACAGCATTTGACAAATTACCCTTAAGACAAACACATCAAAATGGCCTTTGCATGGCGTGATCTCTGGCTTTTCCAGCACAAAGCAAATGGTGCCAAAGACATACTACTATGTCTGTTACTGGGAAGTGCAAGAATCCCCAGGTCTTAGTCTTACTTGAGAGAAAGAATTCTTCTAAGAGGCTATTTATCCAGGAAAAGGAAATTTATTGAAGGAAAATAGAGAGCAGAGAGTTTATTTAAAGGGACAGAACACTCGGAAAGATGAGGCAGATCGGGCTGCTGAAAGAGAATGAGCCAGCAGCAGCCAGAGAGTTCTACATTGGGTTTTTATAATGTCAGATTTTTTCTTGAAGTTCCCACCTCTGTCTTAAGTTTCTGTCTTTTTTGTTTGTCTAGTTTTTCCACTTCCGCCTTAAGTCCCCGCCTTTTCTCTGCCTAGTTCCCATCCCAGCCTTCTGGAATGCTTTCTTACTATTTATTAGTTGGTGCACATGCGTGGGCCCGGTGCTGGATAGGAATTCTACCTAATGGCTGCACTGTTCATTACTGCCATCCCAGGAAGATTGTATAGTGGTCAGATCTATACGTATTGTTCCTGCGTGTCTCTTAGGAATTTCTCCTGTGCCTTCTTTCCCCTTATCAGCATGTAGCTAGCTACATTCTGACAGGTTAACTGCAGAATGAGCAATTAGTGAGCTTAAGGGGCATTCCTTCCTGTGTAGGTATTCGCTGTCCTCGCTGCTCATGTCTAGCACGCTTGTTTTGGGTGGTCTTTGGAGTGTGAGCTTTTTCAAATCTCCTTTTTTTCAAGGGCTCCCCTAACTTGTTCGTGTCTAGCTATATGCCTACTCCAACATGCCCACTTGAAGCTGGCTGCACCCTCAATCAGTGCAACTTCTAATGCGGCCTCTCATGGGCTTGCTGTTGCTGGCATCTCTACATCTCCTCATCTAGAAAGCCTGCGACTGACCTAATAAAGATGAAAAGGGGACTTAGTCACAGCAATCAGCAGCACATGAGAAACCTTTTTGTCCCTGCAGGGCTGAAATTCTTCTCCCCACGAGCAGAACCGAGAAAGAGATCAAGTCACAACATGCAGCCTAATCCAATAGGATATTTTGTTCCTATGTGCTAGAGACTCTCCTTGCCTGCATACACAGGGAAAGGTGGGGTGGGAGGTGACAAGAGAGAAACAGGTTTAAGGAGACCCAGTCACAGCAAGAAATATGGCCTGGAAAACTCTTTATCTGCATGGACTCAAGACTGTAATTCTGGCACAGAGACACCAGGGTGCCAGTCATATTAGCAAAATAGACCCAGTTACAAGCAGCCCAATCTAGGATGTCTCTGTCTCCTTGGACCTGAGGTTCTCTTATCTCTTCCAAGATGGACAAGTGACTTATCTACAGTATGCTGCAACCCCCTTCCACTATCTGCTTACTCAGATACTTGGAGGTAATATATGTCTTTAAATGTTTTTGGCAAATACTGCCTGGGAGGCTACTCCAGTCTTGAGAGTTTGGAAGCGGGTAAAACAAACACAAGCCCTTGAGATTTTCCTTTTCTCAGAGAACACAAGATAGGCCAAAATACACAACACAATTATCTAAAAACAAAGTTCACCCATTACCCTCTGGCACTAGCAAGTTGAACCAAGAATGCAATTTGCCATACACATAACCACTGCCCAGCTAGGGAATGGGGAGTGGTAGGCAGGTGAACATAATGCCACAAACATCTCTTATCAGAATTAAGAGTCTGTTTATTCGTTAAACACTACCCGGTTGCTGTAAGTTTGTCATTAAATTCCAGAGTTCAAAAACACTTGATTCTGACAGTTTTTGCAAGCTTACTCTTTGCTCGTGGAGGGATGGATTTTGGAGTTCTCTACTCTGCCATCTTCTGTGACTTCACCCTGATGCCATATTAAATGTTTAATAATAGTTTTCAATCACTGGCAGAGTTGCTTGTGATCTAAATCATGTTATAAACTTTTCTGGATTGTCTATCTTCTCTATAGCAGAGTTTATCAACCTTGACATTATGAGCATTATTGATCAGACAGATAATTTTGTGTGGTAGAAGTCTGTTACTGGAATTAAGAGAGTTTTGCCACTTCCCTGACCTCTACACACTAGATGCCAGTAGCACCTTCACTCTCACCAATTAGGACAACCAAAAATGTATCTAGGCATTTCCAAATGTCTGGAGGGTGTGTGCAAAATGTCCTTGGTTGAGAACCATGGCTCTATAGTGAATGAGATGTGAATATATGTAAAAAGCTATATAGGTATAAAAGTAGATAGGTAGATATGTAGTGTGGTTAGTTGAATAATGATCCCTCAAAAGCTATTTACATTCTAATAAATGGAACTTGTTAATGCTACTTTATATGGCAAAGAAGACTTTGCAGAAGTCATTAAGACAAAGATCTTGAGGTGGGGAGATTATTCTGTATTTTCTGGGAGAGCCTTAAATGCAATAACATGTATCCTTATAAAAGAGAGGCAGAGAGAGATCTGATACAAATGCACAGAGGAGAAAGTGATAACGAAGGTGGAAGTGAAGACTGTAGTGATATAGCAATGAGCCGAGGAAGGCCTGCAGTCATCAGAAGCTGGAAGCAGCAAGGAACAGATTCTCCTTTAGAGCCTCCAGAAGAAGTGCAGGTCTGCCTAATACTTTGACTTTGGCTGAGTGATACTGAATTTGTACTTCTGGCCTTCAGGGTTGAGAGAATAAATTTCTGTTGTTGTAAGCCAACAAGTTTGTGGTGATTTGTCACAGCTATCTCAGAAAATTACAATAAATGGATAGATACACAAGTAGGTAGGTAGATACATAAGTAAATGTAAATCTTGTTTAGTATATACTGTAATTATATTTTTATTGGTATGATATTATACAAATAGCTATGATATTACAGCTATTTTCCCATGGCATTAAAAGTTCTTCATAAACATCATACAAAAGCCGCATAAATTTATTTTATGGACATTCAGCGCCTTGTTGGAAAATGAGGTCATTTCAGACTTTTAAAAATAAATGACACTATAATAATCACCTTTGAACATATAACTTTGGCAGTATATATGAGTATTTCTTTAGAATTAATGCCTAGAAGAGGTATTGTAGTGTCAAATGTATTTCATGTTTATGGCTTTAAATATGTGTTGTCAAATTCCCATCTGGCAATGTACTATGAATTTAAAACCCCATCTAGTAGCAGATGAGACAGTCTGGTTGCTTACAACAGTGTAAAACTTAGCATCAAAGTTTAATTTTTCCAAAGGGCAAATAGCTGTATTTTTTCTGAATTTAAGAGTAATGTATAACCTTCAAAAACATTTGGAAAATAAATTATGAAGAGTCAAAAAAATCCACCCTTCCAGAATTTTCTCTTCTTATGAGCACATACATACAGATATGCTGTCTAAACAGGAGCAGTGGGAAAGAGAAAGAAGAGATAAATGAAGACACATCAATGGAGTTAAAGAGAGGAGCTTCCTTAGTTGAAAATCTTAGAAATCAGCCAAATCCGTAAGTGAAAGAGAGAGAGATTATTATGTGTGTGTGTGTGTGTGGTGTGTGTGTGTGTGTGTGTGTACTCCTTTAAATGGGGCCTAGGATAGATGAGGCATTTGAGTTAATAAGTCAAGGATCATTGCTAAGGCCCAGAGAGATTTCAAAAAACTCTGAAAGAGTAACCCAAAATGACCCCCAGAGGAATAGTGGATGTATGAAACTGGTGAAAAATAACCTCCAGAATTAAAGGAGAGTTTATAAATTGGGGTTTGTACCCCTAAATGACTATAATAAACAATGCAAGCTGTAGTGATAAACACAGTCAGAATTGAATCATGGATTCCCATTCTCTTCCCCAATCTATTCCTCAATAGAGCAAGTTGGGCCTCTTCCAGATTATCTGGCCAAATTCTAGGCGTCATCACTGATGGCTGTTCTCATAATCTCAAAGTAATTCAAATTTTACGAGTTGAAAGCTCAGATATAATGGAGAAGAGATAACCCATCTCCACTCTGCTCTGTCTGAATTCCAAACATACTGAATCCATGAGCTTAATAAAATGGTTATTGATCCACAACACCAAGTTATGGAGCAGTAAATGACTGGAATAGATTCTACTAATTTGTTCTTCATTTTACTTGTTTGTTTGTTTTTAGAGACACGGTCTTGCTCTGTTGTCCTTGCTGGAGTGTGGTGGTGCAATCACTGCTCACTGCAACCTCTAACTCCCAGGCTCAAGCAGTCCTCCTACCTCAGCCTCCCAAGAAGCTGGGACTACAGCTGCACACCACCACCATGCCCAATTTATTTTTCATTTTAGTCCATCCTTAAATCCATCAGTATTTTTTTTCCATATTCCATTCTACTCCATTTTAATTTCATTTCTATTCCATCTTTCAAAACCTTGTATATTACACAGGATTTCTCTCCAAATTCCATTTTGTTATATTCAATCATGCTACTTCTAAATCTATAGTGCATGTTTTATAGTCCATTTATTTCATGCCATTGCATTTTTGGTTCTATTTTATATTTTTTCTATTTATTTTCAGTTTTCTTTAAAATTTTATTTCACTGTATATTCCATTTTATTTCTTTTCTCATATAACATTCCATCTTTTCCTTTATTCCGTACACCATTCAATATATTTTCATTCCCCTTTCCATTCCATTTTCCCATTGTATTCCATTCAATTTCTAGCCTATTCAATTTTCTGTTTCATAGCCTGTTAAAGTCTATATTCTATTCCTTATTTCTTTCTAGTTTCCACTGTAACTAGTCTCCATTTTACCCCATTCTTCATTACATTTCAAATCAAGTTTCTATTTCATATTATTTAACATTCCAAATACTATTCCATTCTATTTTGTGTTCTTTCTGATTTCTTTTGTTTGTTTGATTGATTTTTTAAAAATTCAATAGTTTGGGGGTACAGGTGGCTTTTGGTTATACAGATAAGTTCTTTATTGGTGATTTCTGAGAATTCAGTGCATGCATCACCCAAGTAGTATACATTGTGGCTAATTATGTAGTCTTTCATCCCTGAGCCTCCTCTCAATCTTCCGCCTTGAGTCCCCAAAGTCCATTACATTATTCTTATGCCTTTGCATCTTCATAGCTTAGCTCCCACTTAAAAGTGAAAACATACAGTATTTGACTTTCCATTCATGAATTATTTCTCTTATAATAATGGCCTCCCAGAGGTTGCAGTGAGCCGAGATCGCACCACTGCACTCCAGCCTGGGTGATAGCGCAAGACCCTGTCTCAAAAATAATAATAATAATAACATCGTCCAACTCCATCCAATTTGATGCAAAAGACATTATTTTTTTCCTTTCTGTAGTTGAGTAGTATTCCATGATGTATACAAACCACATTTTCTTTATCCACTCATTGGTTGATGGGCACTTACATTGGTTTCACACCTTTGAAATTATGAATTGTGCTGCTATAAACATGTGTGTGCATGTGTTTTTTTTCATATAATATCTTGTTTTTCTTTGAGGAGATACCCAGTAGTGGGATTGCTGGGTTGAATGGTAGTTCTAATTTTGGTTCTTTAAGGAATCACCATACTGTTTTCAGTTTCTAATCCATCCTGCTGAACATCCCATTGCTTTTTGCCAAAATTATTATAACAGCGAGTTTTAGGAGAACAGTTAACCAATATTTTTATCCAAGATTTGCATACTGTATTGCCTTATATGAAGAATTTAAACTTCTGGGAATTTATCCACAACAAGAACTAAATGAGAATATGAACACATTTTCACAAGAAGGGTATGTGTCACAGTAATGTGTTAGAGAGTGAAAATTTGGAGACAACATAAATGTTGGAAATATAAGAATGTTTGAAAATATATGTTTCCTCTATAAATGGAATACTTCTAGTTACAAAATGACCTTGTGTAAATGTATTATTTGACATGGAAAGTATGATCTTTTGTAAAATGTATAATCCAAAACACAGATTAAAAAACAATATGTATGGATAAATAATTCTATTTTCATAAAACAAAAACTTAAAACATGTATAAATAGCTATTCTGCCAATATATAATTAAACATTTTCAGTAATTGTCTATGAGTGTGTGGGAATTTAGGTGCTAATTTTCTTACATTTGCTTTTCTGCTTTGAGCAGTAAGTATGCAAACTTTTTGTAGTAATGACTAAAAATAAGTGTCCAAATATTAAATTTCAAGCCTGTACATCACAGCATATTTATATTAATAGAAACTAGACATCGTTTTCTAAGAATGGAGAGTATGTGCAATAAATTAAGGCACATTTATCCCTGGATTCCTATGCAGCCCATACAAATGTTGATGCATGTTTAAGAACAGTACCACCTTTAATCACAGGAAATCTCCGTACACGCCTCAGGGGTCCAGGCAAGCAGAAACATATTTCCAGAATTTCTAAATTCCCCTCTGGTACCTGAAACCGGCAGGAGGCAGCAGTGCCTCCTCATTTTGACCTGCTCTTCAACCCTTCTATCCACCCCAGTAGAGCTTGAAGTAATCCAAAGGTCAGGAGAAGTCCTGGGGCTGTCCCCTCTGGGGTCATCCATGGGCATAGTGTTGTGATCATATTCCATGAGGAACTGCTTGCTAGGGGACACTTTTTGTTGACCAGTGTGGAATTTCTTTCAGAAGACTGCTTAAGATTGAGCCACTAGAATGGCTCTGACATGCTGATTTTGGTCACTCAGACTGTTTATAACCCTACTCCCCCTCCCCCCCCCACACACACACTTTTAGGGGTTATGTTTAAAAATCAGGAAATTTACATTATTGACCAGGCTGGGTCAGACCCCAGAGGGCTGGCTCATACCCTTCTGTCTGATGTCAGTAGGAACTGGAATGGACCTCTGTGAAGATGAGAAGAGTTACATGATATATAGCTCAACAATCAGAAGCAAAGATTCAGCCAAGGTCTGCCTACCCCACCTTGATCTTCTAGTCCTGGCTCTACCTGCATTTGCAGCAGTGTTGTTTCTCTCTCTAAGAACCTGATATTATGGCTATCCAGTCATATTGGGAGAAGGAGCAGCAGTTTGAATTCATGCAAGTTGAAGTGACCAGAAGGACTAAGAAGGAGGTTGTCCCTGCTACTACTGATGCCAGCAAGAGCAGCAACCTAGATCCTGTTTCCCAGATTCCTGTAAGTCTCAAGTGACCTGATGTCCTTGAGTTCCAAACCCAGCAGCATGGAAGCTTTCTCTACCACAGCCTCTATTTCTATCATTGTTGTGGGCCCTCTGATGGTTAATATTAGGTGTCAACTTGACTGCATTGAGGAATGTCTAGATGGCTGGTGAAGCACTATTTCTTGATGTATCTGTAAGGATGATTTCAGAGGAGATCGATATGCAAGTCAGTGAACTGAGAGAGAAAGACCTCACTCTTAATGTGGGTGAGCAGCACTCAATCAGTTGCCAGTGTTACTAGAACAAAGCAAGAAGAAGAAGGGTAGTATTCAGCATTCAGCTTGCTGAGTTTTCTCTCTTTCTGTCTCTCTCTATCTATGTCTTCCCAAGCAGGACGCTATCTCTCTCTCCTACTGTCCTTGGACATAAGACTCCAAGTTCTTTGGCCTTTGGACTCTGGGACTTGCACTAGTGGCCTCTAGGGACTTTCAGGCATTCTGCCTCAAACTGGAGCTGCATTGTAGGCTCCCCCAGTTTTGAGACTTTTGGACTTGGACTGAACAATGTTACCAACATTCCCCATCTTGCAGGTGACCTGTCATGGGACTTCACCTTTGTAATTGTGTGAGCCAATTCTCCCTAATAAACTCATTTATATAAATATATATATATGAGCATTTGTGTGTATATATAAAATATAAACACATATACACACACATATACACACATATATGCATACACATACACAAATATATATATGTTTGAGCATATATACGTGGATATAGTATATATATGTGTGTATATAGTATATGCATATACACACACTTGAACATATATATATTTTTGTGTATGTATATGTGTATATACATATGTCTGTGTGTGTGTGTGTGTGTGTGTGTGTGTGTGTATGTATCCTATTGGTTCTGTACCTCTAGAGAACCCTGACTATTACAGATTTTGGTAACAGGAGTGATTTTAAGAAACAGAATTTTAAGCAAGAATTTTCATAATTGGTTTGAGAGTTTCTGGAAGTGGTTCTTGATATGGTTTGGCTCTGTGTCCCCACCTAAATCTCATCTCAAAGTGTAATCCCAATAATCACAATGTGTTGAGGGAGGTACCTGTTGGGAGGTAATTGAATCATGGGGGCAGTTTCCCCCATGCTGTTGTTGTGATAGTCAGTGAGTTCTCATGAGATCTGATGGTTTTTTAAGTGTTTGATAATTCCTCCTTCACACACTCTCCTCTCTCCTGCCGCCTTGTAAAGAGGGTGCCTGCTTCCCTTTCCACCAAACTCACAATCTGCCAAGGAATCATCTGTTTCCTAGAACTTCCAAGGCCTCTGAAAGAGGACTGAGCCTTTGCTGACATCTTCTCTAAGATCTCAGCACAGCAGTTGAGTCTGGGGTCTGGCAGCCCAACAAGGCCCTGCCCTCCAAGGCCATGATTAACAACTAGGCCTTGCTCTTCTCAGTCACAACCAACATGCCAGGCCCTGTTCTTCAAAGCCATGGATGACAGACAGACCCTGCCTTTAGAAGCCATGCCCCCCAACTAGGCCCTTCTACAGCTGGCACTGCATAGGGAAGACAAGCCCTCCACACTCACCCTTTTGCACCTGGGCCTGCTCTCTTGAATCCTGTTCTTCCTGCTGGGTTTGCCTTTTGAAGGCTTGTCTTCAGAGTCCTTCCATCTCTCTTGGTCTTGAGGTCCTATGTGTTGCCTCCCAGCTGGTGATGCCATTTGAGTTAATGTCACTTTATCTTCACATCCTGGTAAATTCTCCTTTCTTTATTCTGGGCAAAGTGATAGAAACCTCTTATTCTCTCTAAAGTTTCTTAGTCTGAGTCACTCCTCCTCCCACACTGGGTTTTTGGTTCTGAGCTCCTCCTCCCCTTATAATGCCTTATCATGCTTTTTTTTATTCCCTCACTCCAACTCCAGCCTGTCCCTCCTAGAATTAGGCATGCCTTGCTGCCTAAGCTTGATACCCTGAGCCCTGCCTCTCCAAAACTGCAAACCCAAATAGAGGGTACATCTGCCCCTACACTGTCTGTGCTATGACCTTCAGGGAGCAACTTTCAAGACCCAAAGATGGTATCATGTGTGAGAATGGAGGTCGCAGATATCCTAGAGGATAATACAGCAGGAAGTGCGTGGGTGTATGTAGTGTTCATCTTAGGGGATGTTTTGGCAGCATGTGCATCCACAGAGGGTATTTACATTCATCATTCATCTACTGTGTTAAGTGGATTGCCCACTCAATGGTTACCTGTGGGGTTTCTAAGAGTTCTCCTAGCCACAGGCAACACTATGGGAAGTTTTAAAACTTCTCCTCCCCTTCCCATGACTCATCCACTCAGCACTTACCTGCTACTGACCCTTGATTCTAGGTCCCCTGCTCCCTCAAAGGGCCTGCGTTGGCTCTTGAGCTGAAATTTCCCTTTCCTAAGTTGCCTTTTATAGAAAAAATGTCTTAATAAATAAAATTAAGTATTAAATATTTCCTGATTCTGGTCCAAAAATTTAATTTTCTGACAGAAGATTAACAAAAAAATGTAGTCACCATTCTAGTTGACACTAAGGAAGAGAGAAAGTAAAATCTTATCCCAGCAATCATTTATTGGCTCTATTTGAAATAGAGTTTTGACCATGAAATTCCCATTTAGACACTTCATACCATCTTAGCACATGTAATTTGCAACTTGAACAAGAAAAACAGCAGAGTTTATCCAAATGTGTTTGGAGAAAGAAAGGGATGGTGGAGGAATCCAGGGTCAAGAACATCAAGGTTATATGGGGTGAGCAGGGCGATGAGAGGATAACCCAGACTCAGAAGCATAAAGGAAGAGACAGTAGGGGTCAGAAGACTGAGGGGCAAAGATCTCAGTTTTTAGGGGAGGAAAATGTTTACATGTTGAGAACAGGTGCTCCTGAGGTCTGCAGGGGTTGGAGGAGACTAGGACAGTGATTCTAGTTTAATAATTGATGCGGAAAAGTGGTCAGGTATTAAGTTAAAAAATGTTAATGGTTAATCTCATTTTTAAAAAAGTAGTTGTGTCTGAGATTGTGAACATATACATGAGTGTGTGTGTGTGTGTGTGTAAACATGTTTGAAAAAAATTGAATGGGTGTACACCACGCTGTGAACAAAGTCTATACCCAGTTGTTGAAATACTGATGAGGAAGTCTTATATTTTATGTTCCACGTTTTTGAACTTGATCGTATCACTACTTCCATGATGAGACTCAACTTAGCTGCTTTTCAAATAATTAAGTTTTGGAGACATGGTAGAAGTTATGGAGACATTCACCTTAAAGAGAATGGAATGAAAAAAAATTTAAAAAGAAACAACAAAATGAACTCTTTCCCTCTCCTTTCCTATATTTCTGCTCTGTTTTCTTTTGGTTTTCTGGTATGTAGCCTGAATTGGCATTAGACCTGGCCAAAAAGGTACCTAGTCCTAAGCCCCTTGTTTTAGAGACCCCTTCTCAGAATCTCCTCGTGCTACCTTTCCTCCCAGAAACAGGATCCCACAGGGACAAGAGGATGAGTTCCTCAGGTCCGGACACTCTGCCTATTTTGTGAAAAATACCAGACACTCTAATTCTTTTAGAATACTTCCAAAGCCAGTGAGGAACTATTCTCAAAGTTCTTCCTAAGGAAGGAAGAGCTGGGCCTATAATACACTCAATACCAGACACAAAAGGTGGCCATGTGGCCACTGTGTGCAAGCACTCTTTGTGGGAGGTATGGGTTAAGACAGATTCAGGGTTAAGTACAAAGAGGGGCTGCATAGTGTAGTATATAGCTGGCCATGGAAAGCGGAGATCCAAGACATAGGCCAGGGGATTAAAGATTTAAATCTAAGACCTCAAGCTATGCACCTACTACATAAAACATTTAGAAAAAATGTCCAAGACATTTGTCTGGGCAAAAATTTCTTAAGCAATATCCCTCAAGCACAGGCAATCACAGCAAAAATGAACAAATAGGATGACATTAAGTTAAAAAGCTACTGCACAGCAAAAGATACAATCAGCAAAGTGAAGAGTCAGCCCACAGAATGGGAAAAATACTTGAAAACTACACATCTGATAAGTGGTGATTATCCAGAATATATAAGGAGCTCAAACAACTGTATAGGAAAAAAATCTAATAATTAGATCAGAAAATGGGCAGATTTGAATAGACATTTCTCAAAAGAAGACGAACAAATGGCAAACACACATATGAAAACGTGCTCAGCATTATTTATCATCAGAGAAATGCACATCAAAACTACAATGAGTTATCATCTCATCCCAATTAACATGGCTTATATCCAAAAGACAATCAGTAACACATGTTTGGTGATAATGTGAAGAAAAGGAAATCTTTGTATACTGTTGGTAGGAATGTAAATTAGTACAACCACTATAAAGAACAGTTTCAAGTTTCCTCAGAAAACTAAAAATTGAGCTACCATGTTATCCAACAACCCCACTGTGGTATATATACCCCCCAAAAAAAGGAAATCAAGATATTGAAGAGATATCTGCACTCCTATGTTTGTTGTAGCACTGTTTACTATAGCTAAGATTTGGATGCAACCTAAGTGTCCATCAACAGATGAATGGATAAGGAATATATGGTACGTATACACAATGGAATACTACTTAGCCATAAAAAATAATGAGATCCTATCATTTGCAACAACATGGATGGAACTAGAGATCATTATGTTAAGTGAAATAAGCCAGGTACACAAACACCTGTTCTTTATATACCTGGCTTATTTCACTTAGCATATGTTCTCACTTATTTGTTGGATCTAAAAGTCAAAACATCATATGTTCTCACTTATTTGTTGGATCTAAAAGTCAAAACAATTGAACTTGTAGGCATAGAGAGTAAAAGGTTGTTACCAGAGGGTGACAAGGGTAGTGGGGGCCTGGCAGGAGGTGGGGATGGTTAATGGGTTAAAAAATAGTTAGAAAGAATGAATAAGACCTACTATTTGATAGCACAACTGGGTGACTATAATCAATTAACCTAATTGTACATCTTAAAATCATTTAAAGAGTATAATTGCATTGTTTCTAACTCAAAGGATAAATACTTGAGTGGATGGATACTCCAGTCTCCATGATGTGCTTATTTCACATTGCATACATATATCCAAATATCTCGTGTTTCACTTAAAATTATACAACTATGTACCCACAAAAAATAAAAAATAAAATTAAAATAAGTTTTAAAACAGTGCTGCTATGAACATAAGTGTACAATTTATGTTTGAACATCTGCTTTAATTATGTTGATTATATACCCCAAATTATAAATTATGGCTCATATGGTAATTCTCTAACTTCTTGAGAACCCACCAAACTTTCCACAGTGACTGCACCATTTTACAATTTTCCCAGAAATGCATGTGTGTTCTAGATTCTCTATATCCTCACCAAAACTTATTATTTTCCTTTTTAAATCATAGCTATCCCCTTTAATGTCAAAAGATATTTTATTCTGGTTTTGATTTGTTTTCCATTAAAGACTAAGTACTTTGAGTATTTTTTTCATGTGATTGTTTGTCATTTGCATATGCTATTTGAAGAAATGCCTATTTAAGCCTTTTGCCCATTTTTAAAATTAGATTTTTGTTATTTTATTGTTGAGTTCTAAGCACTCACTATATATTATGGATATAAGAACCTTATTAGATATATGATTTACAATGTTTGTTTCTTTTTTTTTTTTTTTTGAGATGGAGTCTTGCTCTGTCACCCAGGCTGGAGTGCAGTGGCACGATCTTGGCTCACTACAACTTCTGCCTCCCAGGTTCAAGAGATTCTCCTGCCTCAGCCTCCTGGGAAATATTTTATCCTATCTTGTGGATTGCCCTTTTATTCTGTTGATAGTATCCTTGATGTACAAAAGTTTTAATTTTGATGAAGTTCAATTTAATTATTGTGTTATTGCTTATGCTTTGAGTGCCATATTTAAAAAACCATTACCAAATCCAAGGTTGTAAAGATCTGCCATTATATTTTCTTCTAAGAGTTTTATATTTTTAGTTCTTACATTTAGGTCTTTGATTTATTTAGAATTAATTTTTATATGTGGTGTGAAGTAAGGATTAAACTTTATTCTTTTACCTGTGGATATCCAGTTGACCCAGCATCATTTGTTAAATAAACAATTATTTCTCCATTGAATGGACTTGGTACCCTTGTCAAAAATTATTTAACCATAAATACATGGGTTTATTTCTGGATTCTCAATTTTATTCTATTTTTGTTGTGGGAAGTCAGGACCCCCAATGGAGGGACTGGCTGGAGCTGTGGCAGAGGAACATAAATTGTGAAGATTTCATATTAATATGAACATTTATCAGTTCCCAAATAGTGCTTTTATAATTTCTTATGCCTGTCCTTACTTTAATCTCTTAATCCTGTTATCTTTGTAAGCTCAGGATGTACGTCACCTCAGGACCACTGTGATAATTGTGTTAGCTGTACAAATTGATTGTAAAACATGTGTGTTTGAACAATATGAAATCAGTGTACCTTGAAAAGGAACAGAATAACAGCAATTTTTAGGGAAGACAATCATAAGGTCTGCCTGCCTGAGGGGTCAGGCAAAAAGAGCCATATTTTTCTTTTTGCAGAAAGCCTATAAATGGACGTGCAAGTAGGGAAGATATCGCTAAATTATTTTCCTAGCAAGGAATATTAATATTAATACCCTGGGGAAGGAATGTGTTCCCTGGGGGAGGTCTAGAAATGGCTGCTCTGGGAATGTCTGTTTTGTGCAGTGGAGATAAGGACTGAGATATGCCCTGGTCTCCTACAGTACCCTCAGGCTTACTAGGGTTGGAAAAACTCCACCCTGGTAAATTTGTGGTCAGATTGGTTGTCTATTCTCAAACCCTGTTTTCTGTTGTTTAAGACATTTATCAAGACAATACATGCACCGCTGAACATAGACCCTTATCAGTGGTTCTGCTTTTGCCCTTTGTCCTGTGATCTTTGTTAGACCCTTATTAGTAGTTCTGCATTTTGCCCTTTGGAGCATGTGATCTTTGTACCTACTCCCTGTTCTTACACCCCCTCCTCTTTTGAAACCTTTAATGAAAACTTGCTGGTCTGAGACTCAGGTAGGCATCATGGTCCTACCGGTATGTGATGTCACCCCTGGTGGGGCAGCTGTAAAATTCCTCTCTTTGTACTGTCTCTCTTTGTTTCTCAGCCAGCTGACACTTATGGGAAATAGAAAGAACCTACATTGAAATATTGGGGGTGGGTTCCCCCAATATATTTTGTTGGTCTTTATGTCTTTTCTCATGCCGGTACCATATGGTTTTTTTTAACTGTAGCTTTGTTGTGAAGTTTTCAAAACACAAAGTGTGAGAACTCCAACTTTATTCTTCTTTAAAAAATTTTTTTAATATGCTGGGTCCCCCACACTTTCATGTAAATTTTAGGATCAGATTTTCCATTTCTTCAATAAAGATCATTTGGATTTTTAAAGGAATTACATTAAATCTGTAGCTTGCTTTGGGAAGTTTTGTCATCTTAATATTAAATGTTCTAATTCATGAACGTGTCATGTCTTGTCATTTATTTAGGTCTTCTTTAATTGTTTCAACACTTTTTGAAGTTTTCAGTGTACAAGTCTTGCACATACTCGGTTGAATTTATTTCTATATATTTCATTATTTTTGATGTCACTGTCAATGAAAATTTTTAAAATTTTTACTTTGGCATTTTTCATTGATGATATATAGAAATACAAATGATTTTTGCATCTTGACTTTGTTTCTTCTTTTCTTTATTTCTTTAAAGAAAAAAAATGGGATACGTGTGCAGAATGTGGTGTGTTACATAGGTATACGTGTACCATGGTGGATTGCTGAGCCTATTGACCTGTCCTCTCAGTTCCCTCTCCTCATCCTCCACCCCCTAACAGGCACTGGTGTGTGTTGTTCCCCTCCCTACGTCCATGTATTCTCAATGTTCAACTCCCACTTATGAGTGAGAACATGCAGGGTTTAGTTTTCTGTTCTTGTGTTAATTGCTGAGGATGATGGCTTCCAGCTTCATCCATATCCCTGGAAAGGACATGATCTCATTCCTTTTTATGGCTGCATAGTATTCCACAGTGAATATGTACCACATTTTCTTTATCCAGTCTATCATTGACGGGCATTTAAGTTGGTTCCATGTCTTTGCTGTAGTAAATAGTGCTTCAATAAACATATGTATGTGTATGTCTGTATAGTAGAATGATTTATATTCCTTTGGGTATATACCCAGTAATGGGATTGCTGGGTCAAATGGTATTTCTGATCCTAGATCCTTGAGGAATTGCCACACTGTCTCCCACAACGGTTGAACTAATTTACATTCCCACCAACAGTGTAAAAGCATTCCTGCTTCTTCCCAGCCTCACCAGCATCTATTGTTTACTGACTTTTTAATAATCTCCATTCTGACTAGCGTGAGATGATATCTCACTGTGGTTTTGATTTGCATTTCTCTGATGATCAGTGATGTTGAGCTTTTTTTCATATGTTTGTTGACTTCGTAGTGTCTGTTCATATCCTTTGCCCACATTTTGATGAGGTCGTTTGATTTTTTCTTGTAGATATGTTTAAGTTGCTTCTAAATTCCGGATATTAGACCTTTACCAGATGGGCAGATTGCAAAATTTTCTCCCATTCTGTAGGTTGCCTGTTCACTCTTATGATAGTTTCTTTTGCTGTGCAGAAGCTCTTTAGTTGAGTTAGATCTCATTTGTCAATTTTGGCTTTTGTTTCCATTGCTTTTGGTGTTTTTGTCATGAAGTCTTTGCCCGTGCCTACATCCTGAATGGTATGGCCTAAGTTTTCTTCTAGAGTTTTTATGGTTTTGGGTTTTACATTTAAGTCTTTAATCCATCTTGAGTTAATTTTTGTATAAGGTGTAAGCAAGGGGTCCAGTTTGAGTTTTCTGCATATGGCTAGCCAATTTTCCCAGCACCATTTACTGAATAAGTGATCCTTTCCCTATTGCTTGTTTTTGTCAGGTTTTTCAAAAATCAGATGGTAGTAGATGTGTGGTGTTATTTCTGAGATCTCTGTTCTGCTCCATTTGTCTATATGTCTGTTTTGGTACCAGTACCATGCTGTTTTGGTTACTGTAGCCTTGTAGTAGAGTTTGAAGTCAGGTAACGTGATGCCTCCAGCTTTGTTCTTTTTGTTTAGGATTATCTTAGCTACATGGGGTCTTCTTTGATTCCATATAAAATTTAAAATTGTTTTTTCTAAATCTGTGAAGAATGTCAATGGTAGTTTGATGGGAATAGCATTAAATCTATAAATTACTTTGGGCAGTATGGCCATTTTCATATTAATTGTTCTTATCTATGAGGATGGAATGTTTTTCCATTTGTTTGTCCTCTCTTATTTCCTTGAGCAGTGGTTTGTAGTTCTTCTTGAAGAAGTCCTTCACATCCCTTGTTAGCTGTATTACTAAGTATTTTATTCTCTTTGTAACAATTGTGAATGGGAGTTCATTCATGATTTGGCTCTCTGCTTGCCTTTTGTTGGCATAAAGGAATGTTTGTGATTTTTGCACATTGGAGACTTTGCTGAAGCCCAGGACCAGACGGATTCACAGCTGAAGTCTACCAGAAATACAAAGAGGAGCTGGTACCATTCCTTCCAAAACTATTCCAAACAATTGAAAAAGAAGGACTCCTCCTTAACTCATTTTATAAAGCCAGCACCATCATGATACCAAAACCGGAAGAGGCACAACAAAAAAAGGAAACTTCAGGCCAATACCCCTGATGAATTATATTGTTTTATGCATTTGTATTTTAAGTCATGTAAGAATTAATTAGGAGTTACAAACTGAAAGCGCAATAATACTGGCTTTTAAATTTACCTATGCAATTACATTTACTAGTATTATTTTTTGTAACTTTAATTTAGTTTCAGGGGTATATGTGCAGGTTTGTTACATAGGTAAATTGCAAGTCTTGGGGATTTGGTATACAGATTATTACCCAGGTAATAAACACAGTGCCCTATAGGTATTCTTTATTTCTTTATATGGCTTTGAGTTACTGTATAGTGAACTTTTGTTTTAGCATGAAAAAAAAATCCTTTTGGCATTTCTTATAAGAAAAATCTACTAGCAAGAAACTTCCTCAGCTTTTGTCTATCTGGGCATGTTTTAATTTCTCCATCACTTTTGATAGCCTTAAAAATGTAGTGTTCCTGGTTAAAAATGTTTTTTCTTTCAGCACTTCAAATATTTTCCACTGCTTTATAGTTTCTATTGTTTCTGATGAGAAAGCAGGTGCTGCTAATCTTATTGAGGATCCCTTGTAAGTGATGAGTCATTTCTCTCTTGTTGCTTCCAAGAATGTCTTTTTTAATTTGGCTTTTTACAGTTTCATTATAATGTGCCTCAGTGGGGACCTCTTTAATTTTATCTTTCATGTATTAATTGAGCTTCTTGGAAGAGAAGATTTGTGTCTTTCATCAGATTTGTGAAGTAGAGGCTCATTATTTGATAAATAAAATATTGTGAATATTCTTATGTAAATAAAAATTACTTTTTTATTAAACCTATTATTTCTATCAAGAAAATTAAAATCTGCTGCTGCCCCTGATATAAGATTCTAAAACATTTCTATCTTTTCATTGAGTAACACTGCTAGACAAATGATGGACAATATTACTGAAGTATGTCTCTTCCAGGGGAAAAAATGTTGATGTTTCTTTCTATTATATTATTGTTATAGAATTACTATACTGTGTGTGTGTGAGAGAGAGAGAGAGAGAAAGAGAGGAGAGAGAGAGAGATAGAGAGAGAGAGCAAGAAATTGAGAGAGACAAATATAAAATTATAATAAAAGGTAGTATGTGTTACAATAACAATAGAACAGAACAAAGAACAAGAACCTCACACCAAATATGCAGTGGTATAACTCGACAGAATATGTGAATGGGGAAAGAAGAGGAATCTTGCCCCACCCGTGCAGTGGTGTAATTAGACAGTGAATGTTAGCTGACCAAAGAGAAAAAAATTGAGCAGCCTAATTGGTACAGTGGTACAACTTGGCAGCAAATGTGAATGTAGCAGGAGTCCTGCATCATCA
Source organism: Piliocolobus tephrosceles (assembly GCF_002776525.5). Classification (NCBI taxonomy): domain Eukaryota; kingdom Metazoa; phylum Chordata; class Mammalia; order Primates; family Cercopithecidae; genus Piliocolobus; species Piliocolobus tephrosceles. The sequence goes on along the minus strand of NC_045445.1, from coordinate 111,304,327 downwards.
CTGAAGTTATGTAACTGGATACGGCATGTGAATGGGGGAAAACAGCACCTTGAACATTTATGTTGTAGAGTAACTAGATAGATGACATGATCATGGAGTATAGAAAAAGCCAGAAACCATCACTGTAGTGCTAAGGGACAGGAGATGTGAATGGGGAAAAGAAGAAGAGCACTCATGATAGCACAACAGAGTGAATACAGTCAATAACAATTTAACTGTACATTTTAAAATAAAGAGTATAATTGGATTATTTGTAACACAAAGGATAAATGCTAGAAGTGTTGGATGCTCCATTTACCCTGCTATGATCTTTAACATTGTATCCCTGTATCAAAAGATTTTATATACTCCATAGCTATATATACCTAGTATATACTGACAAAAATTAAACATTAAAAAAAGAGTACCTAAATGCCTGTACAATATAATTAGTGGAGGAAAGAAGAGAAAAGACCAAAAAGGTAGTCCTACACCATTCGTACAATGGGGTATCTAGGTATATAACGTGAATAGGACAAGGAGAGGAGCCTGAACTTATAAATGCACTGTGTAACTAGGCAGATGATGTGAACAGTGATAAAAGAAAAACTTCAGCCAAATAAATTTAAAGGAGTTTAATTGAGCAATGAACAATTCACAAATCAGGCAGCCCCCAGAATCACAGCAGATTCAGAGAAACTCCAGTGCAGGCACATGATGAAAGAAGATTTGTGAACAAAAAAAGGGAAAAGACATACAGAAATTGGAGGTGAGGTACAGAATGGCTGGATTGTTGTGGGAAGTCAGTGATCCCAAATGGAGGGACCGGCTGAAGCCATGGCAGAAGAACATAAATTGTGAAGATTTCATGGACATTTATTGGTTCCCCAAATTAATACTTTCATAATTTCTTATGCCTGTCTTTACTGCAATCTCTGAACATAAATTGTGAAGATTTCATGGACACTTATCACTTCCCCAATCAATACCCTTGTGATTTCCTAGGCCTGTCTTTACTTTAATCTCTTAATCCCATCATCTTCATAACCTGAGGAGGATATATGTTGCCTCAGAACCCTGTGATGATTGCGTTAACTACACAAATTGTTTGTAGAGCATGTGTGTTTGAACAATAAGAAATCTGGGCACCTTGAAAAAAGAACAGGATAACAGCAATGTTCAGGGAACAAGGGAGATAGCCTTGAACTCTGACTCCTGGTGAGCAGGACAGAGCAGAGCCATATTTTTCTTCTTTCAAAAGCAAATAGGAGAAATATCGCTGAATTCTTTTTCTCAGCAAGGAACATCCCTGAGAAAGAGAATGCGTCCCTGAGGGTAGGTCTATGAACGGCCTCCTTGGAGGTGGCTGTCTTTTATGGTCGAAGCCTAAGGGATGAAATAAGCCCCAGTCTCCTGTAGCACTCCCAGGCTTATTAGGACTAGGAAATTCACACCAAATAAATTTTGGTCAGACAGGTTGTCTGCTCTCAAACCTTGTCTCCTGATAAGATGTTATCAATGACAATACGTGCCCGAAACTTCATTAGCAATTTTAATTTCGCCCCATCCTGTGGTCCTGTGATCTCGCCCTGCCTCCACTTACTTTGTGATATTTTATTACTTTGTGAAGCATGTGATCTCTGTGACCCACACCCAATTCGCACACTCCCTCCCCTTTTGAAAATTGCTAATAAAAACTTGCTGGGCTTATGGCTCAGGGAGCATCACGGAACCTGCTGACATGTGAAGTCTCCCCCAGACACCCAGCTTTAAAATTTCTCTCTCTTGTACTCTTTCCCTTTATTTCTCAGACAGCTGATGCTTAGGGAAATAGAAAAGAACCCATGATAACTATCGGGGGTGGGTTACCCCAATACTGAATTGGTTATAGCTCGGCACTTGCTTTACTTTAACACAGTTTGAACACTCAGCAACGTATTAATGGTTGAAGTATGGCCACTGGGTTTGGCCATGACTTAGGGATTGTTACAGGTACATATTTCTAAGTTAGGTTTTCTATCTTGTCTACTATTAAGGTAGGTTGCAGTTCATCCACAATGACTCAAATATAGAAATACAGAGTCCTTCTCAGGCCATATTTAGTTCTCTTTAACAACAGCATAAAGAGAAGAAACTCTAACATATCATTTAACTGGTGCTACTAGCCCAGGAATGGAAAAGGGAAAGGAATATAAACCCCAGAACATTAGCACAGTGGTATAAATGGATAAGGCACATGACAGGATGAAAATGGAGAAAAACAGCATCATCCACGCAGTGTAATAACTGGGCAGATTTAGTAAAATATACATAAAAGGAGCACCTCCAAAACAAAAGTGTCCCAGTGTGTCTGGGCAAGGGATGTGAACAGGGAGCAGAGGAGGAGCTTCACATCACTACAATAGTGTAAAGGGACAGGCCATGTAATTGGGATGAAGAAGAGAAGTCCAGTTTCTTCAGTGCAGCAGAGTAACTGGACAAAGAAAATAAAAGTGGCATTGAGGTACAGTTGGTATTCTGGACTGTTTTTGAGAATGGGGCGAAGAGTAGAGTGGTCAGGCACCTAGTCTAGGTGGATAACAATTCAGGGCACAAAGGAAGTGCCCTGCACTATCAGTGCAGTAAAAGGAAAAGAGGTAATGAGGCACAACCCTGCATCATCAATGCACTGAGTGTCCTGGGTTGGTTTATGGACAGCACAAAGAGGAAGAGTCCTAAATACTCAGTTTGGGAATGGAGGGGTGGGGAGGGAGTGAGAGAATATAAATATGGCAAAGAGGGGAAGCCCAATGCCATCAATACAGAGGGGTAATTGAACATAAAGTGTGAACAGGGAACAGAGAAAGAGCCATACCACATTATTACAGTGGTGTAAGTAGACAGAGAAAATGAAATGAGGAGGCCGGGCGCGGTGGCTCAAGCCTGTAATCCCAGCACTTTGGGAGGCCGAGACGGGCGGATCACAAGGTCAGGAGATCGAGACCATCCTGGCTAACACGGTGAAACCCCATCTCTACTAAAAAATACAAAAAACTAGCTGGGCGAGGTGGCGGGCGCCTGTAGTCCCAGCTACTCGGGAGGCTGAGGCAGGAGAATGGCGTAAACCCGGGAGGCGGAGCTTGCAGTGAGCTGAGATCCGGCCACTGCACTCCAGCCTGGGCGACAGAGCCAGACTCCGTCTCAAAAAAAAAAAAAAAAAAGAAAAAGAAAATGAAATGAGGAAAGAGCAGGATACTAGCATTATCAGTAAAGCAGTATAACTGTGTTGGGTGTGGGGAGGCAATGAAGGCATTTTACAACAATGTAAATGTCTGATTTCTGTTAGAGATTTAAGCCCATTAACAAAGCTGGAACTCTATGGTAAATGATGAGGCCAGAAAAATCCTTCCAGATTTTTTTTTTAATTTTATGCTTAAAGTTGGAGATAAATTTGTCTTGTTGTTTATATTTGTGACCAAATTTGGAAGTGAAAGTCAAGTGGATAGAATCAAAAACATTGCCATCAAATTTCTTGGCTTTGTATAAAGAAGTTATGCTATTTAAAATTCATCTGAATGTCATCATTTATGATGATTCATCTAGCCCATTCAAACCAAAGGCCAGCATCTCCTGCACCCACAAGGAGATTGACCAGTAGATTTTAAAAGCCCTGGTGAGGAAGCCCCAAGGAATAGTCTTAACAAATTGGAAAATTATGCTCAATTTTTCCAGGGATCCAGAAAATATTTAACAATGTCAATACATTCAAAAGAATACCATAATTTAAAAATAATGTAGTCTCAATTGGTTGTTCTTGGAGTCCTTGAGTTCCTTGAGAGCCCTCAATGGGATGAGGGAGCCTAAAACTTAGGTGACTACAAAGCATGGGTGGTAGGGAAAGCATGAGAAGGGAAAAGACTGGCAAAGGTGGTGGAGGTAGGAATGTTTAAGGAGGACAGAAGAAAGGATTAAAGAGAACTAAAGGTTAAGTCAAATGTAATTAATAAAAAGGGGAGAGTAAAGGTGGAGGGTGTGATAGAAAGGGATAGTCTTAGAAGGCTTTGGGTAGGGGAGATGACTTTTGAAAAAAGTAATGGCTTCTGAAAGATCTTGTGGAAAATAAGTTTTTCTGCCTCTTCATACTAGACAAGATAAGCAGACGAGTGCTTGGATGAGATATTGGATATGCAGAACTCAGTATCCCCTAGCAAGTGAACAAGTTTAGTGATAGCCCAAGATCCCAAAAGTGGTGGTTCAAATTCAATGCTGTCTTTAGAAAAACTGTAGTATTTTGGAGGAAATTAGGTAGAATTAGAACTGTAGTGACAGTGTATGAGCCCTGTGTGCAAAGAGTCTGAGGGATATCAGTTAGTTTAAAGGTTTCTCAGGATAATGAAATGATCACCTATCAGGCCTAAAGGCATTTAAACCCAAGGTATAATTTCCAAGGAGGGACTCAGGGACATTAATCCCCCTAAGAAAAGCAATGGGATATTAAACAAATGTATGAATTTTTCAAGATAGAGTCAGGGTCATAAGCCCCACTCAGAAACACAGAAGTAGAATACAGAAAAAAAACAGAAAAGTACTTAAACAAAAGAAAAATAAAGTCAGCTGCTTCCTGTGATAAAACACAAATGTATGAGCATGGGATAAGTAGTTATCATTCACTACCATGAATCCTGATTTACCTAGCCAGAAAAAGACACAAAGCGCCCTTGAAGATGGTATCAATACCTGAGTAAAAACACTAAGGTCCAAGGGTCAGTCAACACTCTGAGTAATGTCAACATATGGTAAAAGATTTTTAGAAAGCTATCCCAGATATTAGTTTCAACATACTTTATTAAGGGAGGATATTACAATGAAAACACTCTGAAAGTCTAAGGCAGAAACATCTCAGAGAGGGGTGAACAAGAAAAGCTGTTATATGCAGATACCATGGTATAAGTAGCTGTGAAAAGGGGAAGGCAGTGGTAAAATCTCTGGAGAAGTTATTGAAACTTAGTAAACTGTGTCAAACCTTGTAATAACATAAAAGTCTAGGCAAGGAATACTGCTTATTTTGAGAAACATGAGAGGTGGGGCTGTCTGAGATGGAGCAAACAAACTACAGTGTGATAAGTTCACATAAAGTTTGAGGCCTACTTGTTTTAGTCAAGCCAGACTAAACTACGCCAAGCCCAAAGTTTTATCCTCCTTCTCAGGAAGGACCTTGAAGGAGGTGCTTGTTTCAACATGAAGCTACCTTTAGGGATGACTGGTCAGGAAGTGCATGGGTCATGGAACTTCCAGTCTAGAGGAGAACCAGGAAGATGTGCATGAATGGAAGTCACAGTTATCCTACAGAAGAATCCTGCAGGAAGTGCATGGGTGTAGGTAGTATCTATCTTAGGGGATGTTTTGGCAGCATGTGCATAGACAGAAGGTGCAGTAAGCGTAGGGGAGGAAATGGCAGGTGTTGCATGGATGGTGGTAGGACCCAGACCATGGAAGGCTAAAATACATGCATGCAGAATGCAGCCATCCTAGAGGAGGGATAAGGGAGTGGCATCAATGTAAGATTCAATCATCCTGTAAAGGACTTCACAAAAGATGATGTGTTGGAGGATAAATACAGCCTAGAGTAAGACATTGCAGGAGGTTCTCATGTAGAAGGCATATTTGGTCTAATGTACCTTTCAATAGGAAGTGCATGAGTGGAGGGAACATCAAGCTTAGGGCAGCAGGCATCAAGAAGAACATAAGCGGGGAAAGCACTCTACCTGCAGAAGGAATTAGCAAGAGATGCGTAAGTAGACAGTGCTGCCAGTCTAAGTATGGTCTGATAGGAAGTTCATGGGTAGAAGAATGAAATTGGACCCTTATATCACAACATGCCCCCATATTAACTCAATGTTGATTACAGATTCAAATGTGAGATCAGAAACTGTGAAACAACTAGAAGAAAACAAAAGAGAAACACTACATGACATTGATCTGGACAATGATTTTTTGAATTTTGCCCCAAATGTGCAAACAACAAAAGCAAAAATAGACAAATGGCAGTACATCAAACTAAAATAGTTCTGCACAGCAGAGAACACAATTAATAAAAATTTATGTCCCCAAAAAAATGGGAGAAAATATCTGAAACCATACATTTGATAAGGGGTTAATATTCAAAATGTATAAGAAACACAAACAACTTTATAGCAAAAAAAACCAAACAAACAAATTAAAAAATGGGCAAAGAACCTGAACAGACATTTCTTAAACGAAGACATATAAATGGCCAACAGATGTATTTTAAAATGCTCAGAATCACTAATCATTAGGGAAATTAAAATTAAAACCACAATGATATATGTCTCATACCTGTCAGAATGGCTATTATCAAAATGATGAAGGGTAACAAGTGTTGGTGAGGATGTGGAATAAAGGGAACACTTGAACACTAGGTGGGAATGTAAATCAGTGCAGTCATTATGGAAAATCATATGGAGGTTCTTAAATAAAAGCTAAAAATTGAGTTACAATATGACCCAACAATCCCACTTCTAGATATTAACCCAAATGATTTGATATCAGTTTGTCAATGAGATATCTAAACTCCCATGTTTACTGCAGCCCTATTCAAAATAGTCAAATTATGGAAGCAACTGAAGTGTCTATCAACAGATGAATGAATAAGGAAAATGTGGTGCACACATGTGTCACTGAACGATAGAGGTACATTCTGAGAAATGTGTTGTTGGGTGATTTTGTTGTGCAACCATATCATAGAGTATACTTACACAAACCTAGATGGTGTAGCCTGCTACACACCCAGGCTATACGGTGTAGCCTATTTCTCCTAGGCTACATACCTGTACAGCATGTTACTACACTGAATATTATAGGTAATTGTAATACAATGATAAGTATTTGTGTATCTAAACATATCTATATATGGAAAAGGTAACGTTGCACTACAATGTTATGAGGGCCACCACAACATCACTAGGCAATAGAAATTTTTCAGCTCCATTATAATTTTATGCAACCACTGTCATATATGTGTTCCACCATTGACCAAAACACCATTATGTGGCATATGACTGTATACGTACACAATGAAATGCTCTTCAGCCTTAAACTAGAAGGAAATTCTAATATTTGAAACAACATGGATGGAATTAGAGAACAGCATGCTAAGTGAAATAAACCAGGAACAGAATGGCAAATATAGCATATTCTCACTCAAATGTGGACTCTAAAACAATTAAATTCATAGAAGCAGAGTGAAGAATGGTGGTTACAGAGGTTGGAAATTGTGGAAATTGAGGAGATGATGGTCAACAGGTGTAAAGTCTAAGTTAACAAGAGTATCTTTTCTTGAACTCTATTGCCCACCATGGTGTATATAGTTAAGAATAGTCTCTTGTATATTTCAAAATTGTTCAAGAGTAAATTTCAAATGTTCTCATCACAAAAAAATAAGTATTTGAGGTAATAGATATGTTTAAAAGCTTGATTGAATTATTTCACATTGTATTTATAAATTATAACATCACTTTGTACCCCATAAATATATAAAATTATCAATTATCGGCCGGGCGCAGTGGCTCAAGCCTGTAATCCCAGCACTTTGGGAGGCCGAGACAGGTGGATCACGAGGTCAGGAGATCGAGACCATCCTGGCTAACATGGTGAAACCCCGTCTCTACTAAAAAATACAAAAAACTAGCCGGGCGAGGTGGCGGGTGCCTGTAGTCCCAGCTACTCTGGAGGCTGAGGCAGGAGAATGGCGTGAACCTGGGAGGCGGAGCTTGCAGTGAGCTGAGATCCGGCCACTGCACTCCAGCCCGGGCGACAGAGCGAGACTCCGCCTCAAAAAAAAAAAAAAAAAAAATTTATCAATTATCAATTTATAATAAAATAAAAATTATATAGGTTAAGGGTGCATCCTGGGTGAGGTAAAATTATATTATATATCATTATATATAATTATAATTTAAAAAGTAATTTTACATATATTTATAATTATATTTTTATTTATTATATATTTACATATTTTATATATTTATATAATTTTACCTCACCTAGGATGTACATGGCAGGAGCTGCACAGGTAGAAGGAGTATCCAGGCTATAAGAATATTCTGCAGATAGTGCAAGCCAGAGGATACAATCTAAAAAGGGAAGGATGTGGAAGGTGACACATGGGTTCAAGATGAAACTAGATTTGTGTAAAATTTGGAAAGATGTGCTTGGGTGAAGGGTGAAGTCAGCTTAATGAAAGACCAGGCAGAAAGCACATAGTTGTAAGGAGCTTCAAGCCTAGGGAAGAACAGGGAAAACATTCATTCAAGGGGATAATTTGGCAGAGAGTGCATGGGTGGAGGGATAATTCCGTATGGGGGAGGATTAGGGAGGTGATGCATTTGTGAGGAAAACCATCAGCTTAGACTTTAATCTTTTGGGTTCTCGGGGCCACATTGAAAGAAGCAGAATTGTCTTGGGGTGCACATAAAATACACTAACACTAATGATAGCTGATGAGCTTTAAAAACTCGCAAAATATTATAATGTTTTAAGAAAGTTTACAAATTTGTTTTGGGCCTCATTCAAAACCATCCTGGGCCACATGTGGCCCTCGGGCCATGGGTTGTAAGCTTGGCTTAAAGTAAGACATGGCAGAATGTGTATGGTTGGAGAAGCTATCAGAACTAGAAAAGGATTTGGGAGGAGATGATTAGTGAAAGGTACAGCCAGCCCACCATAGGACAGAACAGGAGGGTCCAGGGTGGAAGACACAGTCCACTTATAGGAAAATCAGTAAGAAATGAACAGTGGATAGGTCATTTCACATATGAAAGGATATGGTAGCAGTGAATGGATGTTAAATGCAGCCAGACTAGAGAAATAACAGTAGCAGATGCATGGGTTAATTTTCAGCCAGCATAGGGGGTACTATGCCACGAGGTGCGTGGGTTGAAGGTGCAGCCAGGCTATGGTAGGACCAAGTAGGATATGCATTGTTGAAGGTTGCAGGAAACCTGTGTCAGAAACTAGCAGGAGGTGCATGGGACTAGTGAACATCCAGGCTAAGTGAAATCTTGGAAATGGGCACAAGGGAAGAAGGAGCATTCAGCCTATCAGAGAAACAAGTTCGTGATTCATGGGTGAAAGAAGCATCTAACCAAATGGTAGACCAGAATGTAGTTCATGGGTGGAGGGATAAACTCACCTGGTAGAAGACCAGGCAGTAGGTGTAGAAGTGGAGGTTATATTCAGCAGAGGGAAGGCCACAGGAAGTATAGAAGTGAAGCATGCAGCTAGCATAATGGAGGACATGGAGGGAGGTAAATGGATGTAGAAAGGATCCAAGCTAGATGAGTATTCTGATGAAGGCAAATGGTCTGAGGGGGCAGCCAGAATATGTGGGACATGGCTGGTAGTGCATGAGTTATGGGTGCAGCAAGCCTTGGGAGGACCTGGCAGGAGGTTAGGCATGAAGGCAGCCTAGGGGACAACTTGGCAGAAAATGCATAGGTGTCAAGAATTTCGTGCCTAGAGAAGGACTAGGATGACTTTCATGAATGAAAGGGAAAGTCACCAAAGGAGATTCCAGCAGTAAGTGCATAGGTGGAAGGCATTCAGATTAGGGGAGGATTTGCAAGAAGATTCATTAAAAGAGATTGAAGCCAGCTTAAGGGAGGACATGGGAAAATGTGCATGGGTGGCAAAGGTATCAAACCTATGGTAGGAATCAGGAGGAGGTGCATTATTGCACAAAGTAGCCAGTCTAGGGCAGGGCATTTTCATAGCTGTCTGTGTACAAACTGCAGCCAGTCTCGGGGAAAAACATCAAGAAGTGAATGGTGGCTAGGTCATCCGTCATCCAATATATGAAAGGACATGGGTGTAAAATGCAGCCAGCTTAGAGAAGTACCAGCAGAAGGTGCATGGGTGAGGCCTCAGCCAGCACAGGGAAGGTTATGTCAGGAAGTGCATGGGTAAAAGGTATAGCCAAGCTACCATAAAGCTGGGTAGGATTTGTGCAGTTGGAAGGTAAAATTCACCAGGAGGTTCATGGTAAGAGGAAGCTTCCGAGTCACTAAGTGAGGGCTCAGCAAGAGGTACAAAAGAGGAACATACAGTCTATGGTAGGACAGAGTGGTCAGATAATGCGTGGAGGAAATATCTAGCCAGAGGGAAGACCAGAAGTTTATGAGTGGAGGATTCAGTCAGTCTAAAAACATGCCAGGGTGTGTATATGCAGGCTGCAGCCATATTAGGGGAGGTGTTAGAAGATGATATACACGTGGAAGGTGCAAACAACCAAGGGGCTGGTCTGGTTGGAAGTGCATGGTGTGAAAAGAAAATAATATATCAGGAACTCAAACTCACTATATCAAAGGGAAAAGTTAAGCTTGGGAACTGAGTCATGCAAAAATCTGCCTTCTTTTTGTTCCTAAACAGATAGCAGCAAAGAAAAAAGGCCATACATCTCCCCAGGTGACTTTGCTCACAAATTTCTTACAAGGAAATTCCTTGTGTGCCCCAAAATCTTTACTACCTAAAATAGAGTTGTGCTTAATTTCACCCTAACAGTGTGAATTAACAGCTTATCTTCACATGTATGAGACAAAGGCCAGAAATCATCCCTCTACCCACCTTAACAGAAATGCATATTTGACTTCTTCCTCTACTCTGTTTACGTTATCTAAAATGCAGATATAAAGAACACTAGACGAATGCATAATTGACTGTTCTTCTTTCTCTGCTGCCCTCTATTTCCCCTTTAAATATTGAAATCTTCAAAACCCACTTAGGAAAAAGCGTGGACCACAGATTTTACTGTAACTTTTGTCTCTTTTTCCTGGCAAAATAGACCTCAACCTTGGCAAAAATAGACCTCTAAATTGATTGAGACCTGTTTCAGACACTTTTTGGTATACACTTGGAAGAGGGAGCATCCAACAAAAAAGGAGGTAGTTGCAAAAATACATGGGTGGAGAAAATATCCAGTCAATAGTAGGATCAAGTGGGCAGTTCATTGGTAGATAGAGAATCCAGGCTAATGGAGGAAATGGCAGCAGTGGCAGTATAGAAAAGGGAAGCAAGCTTAGGGGAAAACCTGCAGAAAGTGCCTACATAAAATATGCAGTGAGAACCAAGAAGTACATGAGTACAAGTGAGACAATCACCAGTAGGTTCAAGTATGGAGGGTTCAGAAAGCCTAGGGAAGACTAGGCAGGAGACACATTAGTGGAGGGAGCATGCAGTCTAATGGTGGACATAGCAGGAAGTTAAAGGTTTGTGGAAGTACTCCAGTTTCTAAAAAAACAGCAGCATGTGAGCCAGAGGAGGGACCAGAGGGTTCATGGGAAGAAGTAGCATTCATCCTAAGGTAGAATTGGTAAAAATTGCATGCATATAGGAAGGAGCAATTCCATACAAGGACCAAGCAGGTACTATATATGTAGAGGATGCAGCCTTATTATGAGTGGAATCAAAAGGATCTGCAAACATGGAGAAGACAGCCAGAAGAATTGGCTGTAAGTGCATGGTAAAGGAGGCATCCAACCAAGGTGGAGAATCTGTGGGTTCATATATGCAGGGTGCAGCAAGAATAAGATAGGATTCAGCAGACAGTGCAAGGGTGAAGAATACACTCAATCTAGGGGGGAAAATTTTCAGGTGGCGTATGGTTGGAGAGTGAAACTAGCCAAAGAGAGATACATAGGTGGAAGAAACATGTAGCCCTAAAAAGGATATGGGAATAAGTACATGCCTGGAGGAAGCATCCACCCTAGGGGTAGTCTTGGCAGGAGTTGCATGGATGGATTATTCAGTGAGTATAGGGACAGATATGGCTATAAGCTCATGCATGGGTAATGGAGCAGCCAGTATAGGGTAGGACCTAGCAGGAAATGCCTGAGTCAAAGTTGCAGCCAGATTTAAGTACAAGGCAGAAGGCATATATGTGCAGGGGACATCTAGCTTAGGAGTGACACTAAAGGATATGTATGGATGTACAGTCTTAAGAAGCAGTCATCAGGAAGTACATAGGTCAAATGAGCATCTATCTTAGAGTTGGACACAGTCAGAGCTCTAGGGGTGCAGCCAGCTTAGGAAGGACCTGGCAGAAAGTACATCGGTGGAGCGTAGTCAGTCTAGTGAAGGGCCTAGTAAAAACTGTATTTTGGAGTGTTCATCCAGCCTGGGAAAAACACTAGGCAGAAAATATGTGAATGGAGGGAGCAGACAGCAGAGGTGAGGACACTGCAATAAATCCGTAAGTGGAGAAAACATCCAGTCTAGGGTAAGACTCAGCAGGCAATGTATGGGTGGAAGGAGCATTCCACCTGAGAGAGGACTCAGCAAAAGGTTCGTTGGTGAAAGATGCCACCAGCCTAGCAGAGGACACAGCAAAATGCAGAGTTTTGGAGACTTTCTCTCTTTGAGGAGAAGTAGGAGGAGATATATTAATAGATGAGGGCACATCCATTGTAAGGTAAAATCTGGTGGGAGATGTATTGTTGGAGGGAGCATGGGATGATTGAGCATGGTTTGGGATGCATGGCTGGTGTTGCATGACGTAGGGTGGACCCAGCCTAGGGGTCAGTCCATCAATAAGTGCATAGCAGAAAGGAGAATCAAGCCTTGAAAATGACCTAACAGGAGATACGTAAGAGGAAGCATTCTGGTTAGAAGAGGGCTTCATAGAAAGTTCATTAGTAGGTTGTCATACAGGCCCAAGGGAGCATGTGGCAAGTAGTTCATAGCTGGAGCATACAGTCAGCCTAGGAGAAAATACAGCAGGAGTTGAATAAGTGGAGGGAGAAAACTCAGCAGGAGTGGTGTAGCATTCTTCTAGAGGATAAACTGACAAGACATGCATGGGTAGCAGCTGCATCCAGACTGAGGGAGGAGTAAGAAGAAGGGGACTTCGTGCAGAAAACAGCCATTGTTAGGGAGGACCCTGCAGGAAGTGCATGAGTATCAGATGCAATAAACCTCAAGGATGATTTGGAAGGAGATGCAAAGCTGGAAGTTTCAGCCTTTAATTTTAAAGAATTCATAATCTAATATATTAATACCATGTGGAGGTAAGAAAACCTTACATCCTCATACAATCATAACTGAAGGTGTTTCCAAATTATAGGCATGTAGACATGCAGAAAAGGAGAAATAGAGCATTTAATTTCAATTTTTAAAATTTCAGCCATGATTCAAGAGTAAACAGAAACAGTAAAAATCCCTGGTACAGATATGCAGTAGTTGTTTCCTTCCCAGGGAGCATGAAATTCTTCATTGGTTTGAGCTGAAAAACAGAGAACACTGACGCAACAAATTCTGTGTTTTCTCTCACTCAAAAAAGAACAGATCTCTACAAACTATCAATCTATTTAGAAAATATCCAAATGGTCAGATTATAAAACAAATTCTCACCACATGCCCAAGCAAACGCACTTTTAGGTATATACACAAGACAATCAAAGTTACATGTTCATACAAAAACTTGCACACAAATGCTTGTAGCAGCATTATTTATAATACCCAAAAGGCAGAAACAACCCTAACGCCCATCAACTAATGAATTTATTTAAAAATGTGATTTATGCATATCATGGTCTATTTTATAGCCATAAAAATGAATAAAGTACTGATACACACTATAATGTGAATGAACCTTGAAACACTATACTAAATGAAAGAAGCCAAATTTCAAAAGGCCACATATTGTGCTGTCCCATTTATATAAAATGCCTACAATAGGCAAATCCATAAAGATAGAAAGTAGATTAATTTTTGCCAGGGGCTTGTGGGGAGATGGGAATAGGAGTGACTGCTTAACGGCCTGGAATCTGATAGGGATGATAACTGTGAATGTAGTGTAGTAATGGACACTGAATTTTACACTTCAAATGGTTAAATTGATAAATTTTATGTTATATGAACTTAATTAAAAAGTAAAGTAAATACAAAGCCAAAAGCTCAATTCCCAACCATGGTTTTCAACAATGGGAATGACTTATTGGCTATAAAATAAACCAAAAACAAAACAAAACGAAAATGAACCAAAAGCAAAACACTAAGTTAGCATAGAGGAAAACACAAACTATAAAAACAGAGTCAACAAAGTACTATTGGTGAATTAGATTCACACAGGAGAATCAATACAACACATGTTGGGCTTTAAACTTGCATGTGTGTAATGCGCTTCTGTCATCAAAGTTTACATGGTTCTAGTAGGTAAAACAATTGGACATATCAGTGTGTCCTACAAAACAGGTAAAGATAATTATCAAGAGTGTAAAATCATGACACTCACACAAATGTGAACACGTTAAAATATTTATCACATAAGGAAATTGGCAGATATTATAACCAGTATAATGGAGAATACAAAGAACAGAAATAAGCATACTGATCAGGAATACTGAGATGAATATGTCAATGGAGGCAAAACTTTAATTACTGGAGTGTGTATTGGTGGGGGGGAGACTGCACCTACCGTTGAGGCCTCTAGGTTGTGCACCTCTCTCAGTGACATACAACTTACAAATGGATGTAAAAGAGCTCAAAGACAATGCAAGACTAGAATCAGATAGATTACCTGGAGTTGTATCCTATGAACAAGGGAAAGGTTTTCATGGAAACACACACTTTTTGCTAGAAAGTTAAAATCAAGTAGATAGTTAGTATTCCCTTAAAAAGAAGTTCCAGTTACTAGGGTGCCCAGATTCCTCTCAAAGGCGTTTCTAGGCTGAGACCTGATCAGGGCCCAGTGGACACCAATGACATCACAAAGTGGAGATTATCACTAAGGCAACTCATGACCAGTTAGGGGCTGGAGCATAGGGGTATAGCGGGCTGCAGTAAGCTCTGGCACCTTGAGAGACTCAGGCCAGCAAGAAAAATCAAGCTGTGACAATCAGGGCAAAACCCAGCAAACATCATGGCTGGAAACAAACACAATCGCAGCTCCTGTAAGCCTAGAAGACAACGCCGTTCCAATTTCAGAAGAGCAGAGCTGCAGTTTCCTGTTAGCCACGTGGAACGCCGCCTGCGAGAAGGTCAGTATGCCCGACGCCTGAGCTCAATGGCACCTGTTTTCCTGGCTGGTGTTCTCCAGTACCTGACAGCCAACATCCTGGAACAGGCAGGGAAGGAGGCTGAGAACAGCCACAGGGTGTGCATCACTCCAGAACACGTGAAGAGAGCACTGCAAAAGGATGAACAGCTCAGATGGCTCTTGGAGAAGGAAGATGACACCCATTCTCAGGAAGAAGAAATGCCCCAACCTGAGGAGGAGGAGAGGATGGAGGAGGAGGAAGAGAAGAAGAAGGAGGAAGAGGAGAAGAAGAAGAAGGGAGGATTCCTGAGTTTCAGAGCCTTGAGGAACTTCATCAGCAACCTCCTCCAGTGGCCAAAATCCTCATAGATGAAACACCCCAGGTTGCTTCCATCTGCCCAAGCTATTAAACTGTGTGAACGCATGACAGTGCTCCTGACTCCTCTCAGTTTCCGTCACTTTGGGTTGGAGGTGTCTGTGAGACATCTAGGAGAAACTATCCCCAGAGAATTGAAGTCGGGGAAGGGGTGGCCAGTGTGGAGTGTTTGAATCAGTGATTTAGAGGGGGCAGTTTCCAATGGTGACGGTGAGGGCACTGGCCCTGTGGGGAGGAACTGGCTTTGGTAGGCACCGAGACTTCCTCATTGCCTCTGAACAGGAGGGCCTTGTGAGGCCAGGGAGTTGGCTGGGGGCCTCTGAGGCTTGTTGAATTCCCAGCCTGATGCTGGGGCCTGGGGTGGAGCTGCAGACTCTGACTGAGGTGCGGGAGGCTTTATTCAGGATAGCAAAGGTCTGAAGTCAGAGGGCGGTGGCCGCAGGGGTGGGTGGAGAGGGGGCACGCTGGCTGGCATGAAGTTCATGGGACAGGGGATTTACATGGAGATTGTGTTGGGGTTGTCCTTAGGGCCATTTGGGAGATGTGCTTGTCTGAATCCCAGAAGCCTTTCTTGCCACGTGATGTCCACTGAACCTCACATTCCCAGGCAACTCATTGTGAAGATGCCCACCCCACCACTGGGTGATTCCTTATGGAGAGCTATAGAGCATTCCCAGCCTTAGCTCAGATCGTCACTTTCTCCTCTGTGCATTTGAGAAGCAAGCAGGTGTCTCTCCAGCATCTGCAGGTAGCGAGTCTCCTTCAGCTGATCACATCATGGTGACAGCAGCACCCCCTCCCCTTGCCAAAGTAAAACATCTTTGGTTTCAGGGTATGTGATCCTGCTAGTCCAGTGTCCTCCAGTCAGAAGTGAGTGCCTCTAGGATGGGTAATGGCAGCGAACTGATCATTTCCCTCAGATCTTGACATATTGGCTAAGTAGTTGTCTGGTGTTTAAAAGCTGTTGATGTTACTTATGGCTGTGGCTTATTGTAGAGCTAGACATGATGTCCTGGATACTTCACTGGAATGCACATCTGAGGACTTCATTCAAGGAAGGAGAAGCCATAGTAGGTGGGTGGCCCGTGGCGGGTGAGTCCCTCTGTGCAGTCAGGTGGTCACCTTACAGTGTATGCAGTCGTCAACACTAACGGTGACTGTGACCCTGTACAGACCCTGGCTCTTTCAGACTCTGTTTCATGTCTGAGGTGGAGTTTGGAGGTTGACTTTGGATGAGCCCCTGTTGCAAGCTCTCTCCAGAGTCAAGGGGCATGGGATAGCCAGCAGGAGTGACCGCCATCCCTTTAAGAATTGTGTTCAGCTGTGCTTGTGGGTCTCACAGGAAACATGGGGGCCACAGCCAGCATAGCATCAAGCTAATGTGGCACCCTGCCAGATCCGCCTTCCACACGTGCAAGGAATCCTACACTCAGGGCAGACAGGGAGGAAGACAGAATCGCTGCCATTGGGAAGGCGTGAGCCCACCCATGTTTAGGCCTTTTGTGCATTTCTAACAGGCAGGAGGGAAAGGTGAGGAAGGAGTCCCTCTGGCCTGTGCGCTGTGGACAGGACAGCATTGGTGGCCAGTGCCCTATTGGAATTGGGAAAACTAGTTCCCGAGTGGGCAAAGACAGAGGCTGGGGTGACTGTGGCTTCCAACTGGGCCAGTGATCACAAGCAGTGTCAGGGCAGGCCGGGGTCAAACTTGTGTCAAGACTGCAGGAAACATAATGTGTGAGGAAAGATGAACACCAGAGTTGAGCCTGGAGGCAGGGGACTTGGAGGGTGGCTTGGTCTTGGCATGAACACAAGGTCTGGTTACCAGACTGGCCTCCCAAAGACAACATCCTTTGCAACTGAAGCATTTTGAAGGCCCAGATCTCCTGGTTCTTGTATGTGACAGACATTGCACATGTGTTCTGAGGGAGATGGCAAGATTCTTTACAAAACGTCTTTGGAGCCCCCAAATAGGATTCAAGTAAAAGAAAATATCAAATACACTATTTCCTGAATGCAAAAATTACATACTGCCAGCCCACATGCCTAATCTGGACAACAGAATTGCTAATCCTACACAGACATTACTAGTATCCATTTTTACAGATGTGGCCACCAAGTTTCAGAGATGTTAATTAGCTTGCTCAAAGTCACAGGATGAGTATGTACAGCATAGTGGGGGCAAGAGCCCAGCCTTCCTTACCTATTGTTTTGCTCTTCCCTCTACTCTATTCTGAGAAATGGGCCTTGAAAAAAAAAATTAATGTTTTCCTCCAGAAAACAGAAACTAGTCTTCAGTACTAAGATGGTAGGGTCTATTGGATATCCAGCAAAGCTTCTAAATAACTTATTCTCAATTACCTTCATTTCTGTTTTATTTGGTGACGGCTGGATAGGCTAGGATTAAAAAGACTGGTTGTATGAAACTGCTTCTCAACTAAGGTGTTTTTGAGAACTTCCTCTATTCACTGTCATGGTCTTAAAGGTGATTATGTGTCATCAGAAACTTCTGTTAGCTGAAGTCTGTATGAAAGAGACTGTTCTTCGAAGTACTAGTACTGAGGGTACTGCCTTTTTCCTCAAAGCTGTGAAATTGTCTTTTGTTGTCAAAGACAAGAACTCTGGTTTTTACCTGGTGGCAGAGCCTTTAGGAAGCATCAGAGTAAACTGAAAAAATTATCTGGAGATGACAGGTTTTAATTTAACAGCTCATCAATAATAACAATAAATAAACCTAATTATTTTAACACAGTGCTATCCATAAAGTGAAAGAACAAATCTTTGTGACATTCCAGGAATTCCATGGAAAACCACAAAGAGAGTTATAGATGCCAAAGATACTGTGAAAGTTTTATTCTTTATGTCATTTTTCATACAGAATTTAATTTGGGAAGGTAAAATGAAAAAGTTGACTAGAGATTTATGTACTTGAGATGGGCAGAACTCAACAGTAGGTATGTGGGTAGAGGAAACATTCAGACTAGGTATAAACTCATTGGGAAGTCCATAGGTAGATGGTACAGCTAGCCTAAAGGAGGTATTGGTAATTAGTGCATGGTTGAAGGTTGCAGCTAGTCTAAGAGGGACATAGCAGGAAGTGCATGGTTTCAGGAATCCTCCAGCCTTGAGAAAGATATTGCAAGAAATGTATGAGTGGAAATATTAAATAGCTTAGGGGCAAATTCAGCAGGAGATGTACGTTTGGAGGAATGAGTCAGTCTACGGGAGGACTTGATGAGAAATCCATGGGTCAAGTGAGCACCCAGCCCAAAGAATAACATTAGAAGAGATGCATGGGTGGAGAAAACATCCAGCTTAGTAAAAATTTTTTTAAAACACACAAAACAAAACAAACAAACAAACACCTCAGCAGGAAGTGTATAAACTTGGAAGAGAGTTGTGCATTTGATGCTATAGGTTGAGGTTGCAGCATGCCTAGTAGAGAAATTATCAGATGGTATGTCGGTGGAGGGAGAATCCATGGTGGAAAAGGTCTTGGCAGAGAGTGCATTATTGGAGGGTGCAGCAAGTCTGGAGGAATTTCTGGAAGAAGGTTTATTGTTGGAAGGGGCATCTAGCCTAGAAAAGGACTCTGAAGCAGTTGCATTAGTGGAAAGTGCATAAAGTCTAAGAAAAAGGTTTATAGGTGGAGGCAAAAGGTTTCTAGGTAGAGAATGCAGCCAGTAAGTAAGACATAACTGGTGGCACATGGGGAGAGTGGGTATCAAGGATGTGGGGAAGAATGTGCAAGAATATCATGGGAATATAGAATATTCCGCCTAGATGAGGACGCAGAAGAAGTTTTATGAGAAAGGATGGAGTCATTCTAGGGAGTCTTCTTAGGAGGTTATTGGGTAGAGGTAGCAATCAACCTAAAAGAGGACTCAGAAGGATGTACATGGATGGATAATGAGCCAGCATAGGGGAGGGATTCAGCAAGTTGTGACTGGGTCAAGATAGCATCCAGCCCATGAGAAAAGTAAGCAGGAGATATGTGGTGATGGGAGTGTACAGCCTAGAAGGAAAACACGCAGGAGGTGCATGGATGGAGGATGCAACCAGCTTATAGGGGAACCCAATATCAGGTTCAGTAGTGGTGAGTACAGCTGGCTTTAGGGAAAGCCCAGCAGTAGCTGCAGGAATGGAGGAAGCATTCACAGGAAAGGAAGAACTTTCACCAGGTAAATATTAGATGAAAAATTATGAATCTATCCTAAAAGAACACATAGCAGAAGGATCATCCAGTGAAGGGAGGAACCTACAGCAGGTGCATGGTTGAAGCAAGTGGACACCCTACAGAATGACATGACAAGTAGTGGAGGGATGAGTGGAGGGATGCAGCAAAACAGGAAAGGAATTAGCTGAAGGGGCAAAGATGAATGATACAAGCCTGCTGGATGATCTGACAAAAAGTGAATGGCTAGAGGGAGAAGTTGGCCTGTGGCATTGCATGGCAAGATGTGTACAGATGAAAGACGAGGAAGTCAGCCTGTGGCATTACATGGCAAGAGGTGTATAGATAGAAAGTGCAGAAAGGCTATGAGAGGCCACCCAGATTGTTTATGGCTGGAGGATTCATCAAGTCTAGGGGTGGACTTGGCAAGAGGTAATGGATGAAGCATACGTCAAGTATAGAAAAGAACACAGTAGCAAGTGGATAGATGAAGTTTGCAGTGGGCCTAGGGTGGGATCTGGCAGGAAGTTCAGGGGTGGAGTCAACATCCAGCATTAGGTAAGATTTGGGAAAAGGGGCATTAATGGGTAATACAGACAGCTTGAAGAGGAAATGGCATAGAGTGCATAGATTGAGAGTATAGTCAGTTTAGGTGAGTAATTTTCAAAAGTTGCATTCATTTAGAGACCATTCAGACTAAAGGGAAGCTTAGCAGAAGGTGCATGGGAGGGTAGGGGAGGATGTCACAGAAAGTGTATAGCCAGCAACAACATCCTTTTTCTCTCTGCTTCTCCTTGTGAGTGACCCTCTGTGGCCCTATGTGGCATGCCATACCTCTTCTCCTCTGGGGAACTGTTAGAAATAAACACTTCTTTCAAAGGCAGTTATCATCTTGCCATATCTAATTATAATAAAACATTATAGTTGGTAATTGGTGTTTTTTGTAATTTTTAAAACAATTGGTGCATGGAGTAGGGTGGTTTGGTGTTTGGTGAGGATGACATGCCTCTAGACTGCTCTTGGCTTACTAATTGAATCCAATAGAGAGTGAATACTGCCTGAAATGGCACTGCTGGCTTGTATTTTAGCAGCTGCCACATTGTGTTGTGACAGTCAGGTACTGCTCTGATTCTCCAATCTAAATTATGGCAGAGCTCAAAAAGCTGAGTCCTCCCTGAGCAACTGTCGTTAGAGTGCTGTAGTCTGGGTAAAGAAGTCTCCAGTTGACTTATGTATTTACAATGTGTCCGGAAGTGCCTATGGTAACTGTCTATTGTACTATGTGAAGGTTGTCCAGAAGGGACAATGGTGTGAAATAGTGTATCACAAGACCAAGAGCTTTGATTTTAGAAACAAGCATAAGAACAAACCAGGCAGTGCCACAGTTGCCCTCATGGAACTAGAATCCAAACCTGGGGAGACTGGGACACCGTAGAGCAGGAGACACCAGCTATAGGCAGGACCACAACACCAAAACACTATCACAAGTAGTAAACAACCAAAGAATAAAAACCACTGGAAAGAGGAGTGAATAGGAAAACAAGGCAGAGACTGAGTTGGGACCTTTTCCTAATATGCAGTTACCACCTGTTGAGACACTACAAGACTCTAAAACATCATCCCAAGACAAACGTATGTATTAGCAAACTAGAGGCATGGGCATCTCTCTTGAAAAAAAAATTAAAATGGGCCAGCCTGCTTATAAACTCCAACAACCAAAAAACCTGCTAGATACCTTCGAAACTCATGCAGCAGGGGAAGCTCCCCTGTCTTTCCTTCAATTTGTTCCAAAATATTGGATAGGAGATGCCCCACTGAGATGAAGAAAGGCACTTCCAGTTCCTAGTTAATGGGTTTCTAATACCATGTCCTGACCTTCAACAATGGCAGTCACCTAACTCCCTCCCGAAGGAGACAGCAGCTCCCCAAAGCTTGTCTCACTGCCTGGAGAAAATCAGTCACATACTATTCAAGTTTTCACTGAAGCTCAAAGAATAGCCAACATTTTCTGGCCATTTTAGGCACAGGGATACAGATAACAGTTACTCTGGGTATCCTATCTCTTTTCATATATATATGTGTGTGTATATATTTCACACATATCTGCAACCTATCTAAAATTCAGGGCATATTGGGTCACCCCATTAAGGGCATATGGGCTCCACTTGATGCTACAGTGGGATCTCTTAGCTAAATTCCTTGTGATATCCCCTCTGTCTCTGGCCCATCTAGTCATAATCATGAACACCAAAAACTTCAGGGCCACCTCTTAAATTGGAACATGCCAAAATCCACACCACTTGCTATGAGACATGCTCGAGGAGAGATCATAGTCCCTCTGCCTCCCCTTAAAATTGTCAATAAGCCTCAACACAAGCTATTACAATGTGCAGCTTGGCTCAGACCTATTATTTTAATCTTTTAAAAGATGCCATTGTGGTTCCTATCATCTCTCTTTTTAATTGCAGTATCTGATCAAAGCAAAAGGCAGACAAACAAGAATGGTGCCTAAGTATAGATAACTGCCACCTCAATGCATTTGTTCTGTCCATTGAGTCACCTTACCCTAACATTATTGAAGTTATTGGTATCAGAGTTCACCTAGTGATTTACTTGTGGTAACATATCTAGTCAATATTTTCTACTCAATATCCATTGCCAAAGATTCACAGCCACATTTTGTCTTCTCCTTTGAGAACACACAATATATATTCACTTGATTATCTATAGACTACCTCAATAGCCTGGCCATAGCACCTAACTCTGGAGGAAGGACTTATAATTAACCAATTTACAGCATTCTCACTTTTGGCACTATGTAGATGACCTCTTACCTAGGAGACCGTCTCAAGATAATGTTACACAGGGCTTACATACCCTTACACATCACCTCCAAGATAGGAAATGGATATGAATAAAATACAAGGACCTGCAAAAAAGAAAATTATTGTACATCTTGTGGTCATCAGAGGGTTCTTCCATTCCTGGTTCAGTAAAACATCAATTACTCACCCGCTTCATGGTACCACAGACACTTAAACAGGCCCAAGATCTCCTGAGCCTCTTTACCTTTCAAGACCAACACATCTCACGTGTATTCATTATACTTGGACCCACACATGAGATCATATGCAAGTCAAACTTCCTCCATTAAGGCCTCTCACAACAAATCTTAATAGTCAGATAACTTTACAGTAGGCATTGACCTTGGTTCCCTTGGGATCCAGCTTTTAAATCAAGGCTTTGGCTACAAAGGACTATGCCTCTTGGAGCTTCTGCATCAGGTATGGTTTTAAGTGGTTGCTGATTGGTTTTGGAATAAGTAACTTCCTCAAATGGCAGATATACACCTCTCAAACAGCAAATTCTGTCCCTTCTGGAAACTGAGGCCCTACTTGGCTCAATTCTAGTTGGTATCCAGACACAAATCCTTATCATGCCTTAAGTCAAGACTCCATGCCAAGAGGCAAGGCATGGCCACAGAATCCTGTTTGGTTAAGTGGAAATAGTAATTTAGAGATTCAGTTAAGCCTGATGCCACAGGCCTTTCCAAACTTCTGAAGGATTGGCTTCCCACGTGCTCAGTCCCTTGGCCATGTCTATTAAGGAGATGGAGGTGCACACAATGTCATTCCTAGTAGTGATCCAGGGAGCCCCTTGATATCAAATGTCTGGCATAGGAAGTCAATATGCCTCACCAATGGCAGGGCCACCATCCCAAATGGTGGGAATCAGTGGTGAGTAGTGGCATACCACGCTGTTTCTGGTTCCTCTATCACAAGGAATAGACATGAAGTTTGGCCCAATTGGCAGAGTTTGAGGCTGTCTATCTGATTTTTCAGGATGCTCTGCATTATGAATGGCCTGAGATTTGTTTGTTGACTGACTCCTGCATGGTCGCCATTGGGTCAGAAAAATTGAAGCAAGATTATTTCACTATTCAAGGAAGGTCTTTGTGGGCTATCTCATATGGCAGACATGACTTCATCCCCCATATTTATTCTTGTTTTACACATCTCTGCACATACCAAATCAAATAAATCAGAATTACATTACAATTCCATCACAGACAGCTTAGCAAGAAATAAATTCACTGTACTAATACATGGACCTGCCTCACCCAGATAATCTCCATTGTCTGCTTTTGTTCATGGCCAGATAGGCATATGAACCCTAGGGACACCTAGGGTCCCAGGCGACTTTGGGAACAAAGGAAAGATTTCCTTTATAAGGTTTCCAGACATCAAAGTTGCCCTAATTAGCTGTGATCTGTGTACCTTTACCAAACACTGGCCTTTATCATGTGTAGACACAATTTCTCAGGGCATGAGGCCACATAATCAGTGACAATTTGATTATATTGGGCCTCTGCCACTCTGCTGATGCCACCTGATATGCTTTTATCATGAATGACACATATATGGGTTTGCTGTTAGCCTTCTGCTCCAGGCATTCTAGTTCTGAGTATACTATGTAGGGCCTTTCTAGGTTGGTCCTTACTAGGTTGGTTCCTTGATCATCCTGCCGGGTCCTGCAGCCTTGCATCCCTGACATGTCCTTAACTTGGCTGGCTATACTCTCCCACTCTGCACCTCCTGCCAAGTATTCTTAGGCTATCTGCATCATCCACCCATGCACCTTTGTATGGGCCTTTGATGCTTCCTCCACCCATGCATTTCCTGCATATTCCTCCCACAAGGCTGTATAATGCTTTTACTTCTGCATCTCCAGCCATGTTTTCCCTTAGACTTGCTATGTTCTCTGCTTATGAATCTCTTGCCAGGTGCTCTCTGAGAGTGGCTGCATCCTGCACAAACATACCTACTTCTGAATCCTATCCTGAGCTGAATACCCCTTCCATCCTTTCACTTCATGTCAGTATTTTTCTAGACTTGTACTCTCCAACAATCCACTTTGTGTCATGTCTTCCCTGAGGTTGGCTGCACCTTCCCATAATTAGTCAATCCTGTATACCCTCCCCTTGCCCCAGGATGATTTCTGAGGTAGAAAGTATGCCATTCGCATCTGTGCACATCCTGCCAGATTTTCTCCTAGGATGTCTGCACACTTCACTCATGTTCCTTTTACTGAATCTTCCCCTATGGATGATACTCCTTCCACCATTCAGCCTCCTGGATGTCCTCACATCTGCTTACTGCACCCTGCATCCACACACCTTCTGCTGAGTCTTCCCTTACACTGGCAGCATCCTCCACTCATGAACTTCAGGCCAGGCTCTTCCAAATGATGGCTGCATTGTCAACAATGTACCTCTTCTCACCGGACATTACCTCTTCCCTTGCACTGCATACCAGTCATTCCCTAGGCTCCCTACACCCTCCACATATACACATTCTGCTGCGGATAGCATCATGTTGATAATCTCACCACCCACACATGTTCTGCCATGCCCCTTGACTAGGCTAGATGCTCCCTTCTCCCATGCATATCATGCTGAATTATCAATTTTGGCTCCATTACCAACCCTTGAAATTAATGTTTCAACCCTCCAATAGTTTAGATACAAACAATATCCCTGCATTTTTTGCCAGATACCCTCTATTCCAGCTTCACCCCCTGTTGATGTACTTCCTACAGGTTTCTCTGTGAGGCTAGCTGCACATTCCCTCATGCAAATCCAGCAATGTCCAGCTGACAATGCAGTTACTGCTAGTTCCTTCCTAGACTGGCTACACCCCCCGAACCATGCACCTCTTGGTGCACCACACTCCAGGCTGGCCTCACTCTTAAGCTTCTTGAGAGGTCCTCTCCGAGGCTGGTGCATGCTCTAGTTATAATTATCTTGACTACTCTCCCTTTGGCTTGCTGAAAATGCCACAAATGCACTTAGGACTGAGTACTCCCTTAGCCTGGATCTCCCTCACTCACACAATTCCTGCCATGTACTTGCTTAGGCTTCACCCTCTCCTAAACCCCCTAAACCTCCTATGGGGTTCTCCCCTAGGCTGCCTTTTCCTACCTCAATTGCACCTCCTGAGTGCCCTACCATAGTGTGTACATATGCACAGAGTGCACACATACATATAGCACCTGCTGGTACCTCCACTAGCCTGGATATTCCCTCTACATGCCATAACCTCCTTTATAATGGGAGTTTCCTCCACCCTTTCATTCCAGCCTGAATGTCTTTATTATAAACTCATAAACCTACTCCAATGTTATCCCATAAGCTTTCTGTACCCTCCAACTATGTTTTTCCCGACAAGATATACCATTGGCAATCTGCCCTCTCTACCCATATTTCTGCCAAATCATCCCCAGACCAGATTCTCTTTCCTCCCACAAGCATCCTGCCATGTCCTAACCAAGCCTCGATGTAACCTTGAGCCATCCACTATTCCCCGATTCCTGCTCTATGCTAGAAATCTTCTCTAATGATGTTCTCTCTAACCATTCATATAACACTGAGTCCTCTCCTAGACTGGCTCATCCTCTTCAGATACCGTCTTCCCAAATCTCCACTAAGTTGCATGGCCCCTCCACCCACATAATTCATGCTGATTCCAACCCTAGGCTTAATGCTCCCACCTCCCATGCATTTCTTGATGAATTCTTCCTAGGTTTGCTGCACCCTCTTTCATATACTCAATGCTGAGTCCTCCATTATTCTGGATCCTTCCTCCATGAATGCCATGCCAAAATCTAGGCTGGTTACTCTTTCTACTAATGCATTTATTCCACCACACACCACCCACGCAATTTCCTCCAGGTTCTCAATTATACTGGATGTATCTTTCACTTCTGCACTTCATGTGGGATACTTTCCTTACCTGGCTCCAACATGCACCTCTTGCCGTGTTCTCCCTTATGCGGGCTGTATCATTCTCACTGTACCTTCTTCCTACTCCTTTCTTATGCTAGATAGACACTCCAACCATACACTTCCTGAAGGATTATTTCTTAGCCTAGCGGAACTATGCACCCATGCACCTCCTACTAATTCCTGCTTTACACTGACTGCACCTTTTATCCAAGGAATACTGTCACTTCCTACACTAGAAAGTCTCTGCACTCCACACATGTACTTCCTATAGAGCTCAAACCTAGGCTGGCTGGAGTCTTTGATAATGTACTTTCCCCTAGTCTTCCTCTAAGCTGGTTATTACCTCCACATATGTACCTTGTATATCCTGCCTAGTCCTTTCCTAGACTGTCCGTACCCTTCATCCATACACTTCTTGGTCCGGGCCTAATCTGATTGCTCTCTCATGCACCATATAACAAGTCCTACCTGTGCTGGATGCTCCCTCTAGCAATACATATCCTGCCATGTCCTAACATATTCACCTCCTCCTGAGTCTTCTACTAGACTGGATGCTCCTTTCACTCATACACTTCCTGCAATATGCTCTCCTAGGCTGGATGTTCCCTCCTTCCATGTACATTCTAGTGAATTCTTCCTAAGGATGGATGTTTCTAATTCCCATGTATATTCTTCTGTATCTTCTCCTAGTTTGGGCTCTCCTGGGCAACTAGTTCTGACTGCTCTTCATTGCTGGCTGCTCCAATTACCCATGTACTTACTGAATTCATTCATAGGCTGGATGTTTTCTCCACTCACACACTTCTTGTCAGGTCTTGCATTGGGATACCTACATAGTTTAGCCATGTACCTTCTGCTATATCATTCCCTGTACTGACTGCAACTTCTACTCCACTTATGCACATTTTGCCCTTCACTACTCTAGACAGGGGTAGTGAGTTGAATGGTGACCCCAAAAGTGATAAGTCCATGTCCTAATCTCCACAATCTGTGAATATAATCTTATTTGGATAAAATATACCTGCAGATGTAATAATTTTAAAGATCCGTAAGATGAGATCCTTCTGGATTATCTGAGTGAGCTCTAAATCCAGTGGAAAGTATCCTTACAAAAGAAAAGCAGAGGGAGATTTGACACAGACAGAGGAAGAGAAGACACATGAATGGGAGAGGGCAGTGTGACCATGGAGACAGAGATTGGAGTGATGCAGCCAAGGAATCTGAGAAGTAGTCATAGCACCAGAAACTATAAGAGGCAAGGAAACATTCACCCCTAGAGCTTTTGGAGGGAGCATGGCCCTACCAACACTTGATTTCAGACTTGGAGATAATAAATTTCTGCTGTTTTAAGCTAACGAATTTTTGGTAATTTGTCACAACAGCCCTAGGAAACTAACACAGAAAGCTTCACTCTATACTCCTGCACCTCAGCCCAAGTCCTCTCCTAGACTAGTTGATCCCTCCATTCTTAAACCTCCTGTCAACTGTCACTTAGGGTTGCTGCATGCACCATTCATGCATGCTGCCTGCTGAATCCTTCCCCAGCCCCTCTGCACCTTCATCTCATATAGTTCCCACCAAGGCCTCTGTTAAGCAGGGAAGCCCCATAACACCTGCGTTGCAAACTCTGCACATATATCTGTGGATTATCCCCTAGACTAGATGCATTTTGCATCCGTGCACTCTCAGTCATAGCCTCTCCCAGGCAGGATGCTCATTGCACTTATGCACTTCCTGCTGGGTTATTTGTTAAGCTGGCTGCATCCTGCTTCCATGTATAACCTAACATGTCCTCCCTTAGGCAGGTTGCACATTCCAATCATAATACACCCCTAGGATGGCTTCACTCTTTCCCATACACCTCCTACTGGCTGTTTTCCTATGCTGGCAGCACATTCCACCAATTAACTTCTTTTAATGTCTTGTTCTAGGCTTAATGTTCCCTGCATTAATGTACCCCCTACCCAGTCCTCCCCCTGTTTGGTTGGACTTTTAATCAATTCCTGCCAGGTTCTTCCTAGACTGGCTTCTCATACCACCCCTTCACTTTCTGCCTGGCCCTTCCTTATATTGATGTACTTTATTATCTAAGCACCAACTGCTGTATAGATAGGAGTATATCTTAGAGTGGCTGTGTCTCTACCCATGTCCCTCAGGAAAATACTTGCCCTATCTAAATGCTCCCTCCACTTGTCAATCTCATGGAAAGTCCTCCCATTGGCAGCCTGCACCCTCCACCCGGGCTTCTCTTGTTTTGCTTTACCTACACTGAAAAATCCCTCAAATCAAGAACTTCCTACTGGGTTATCTCTAACTTAGCTGCTTTCTCTATCCATCCACCCATTTCCAAGCTCTTCTTTAGGACTGATGCTCTCTCCATCCATGCACATTCTGCCTGCCCTTTCTCAGGTCTACCTGTACCCTGTATCCGTGCTCCCCTTATAATACCTCATTTAGGCTTCTTGCTTCCATGGCCCAAGCACTTCTTGCAGGGGTCATTCCGTGGGTGACCACTGCCTGCATCTCTGCACATCTTTCCATGACTTTATCTATGCTGGATGTGACTTCCATCCATCCACTTTCCAGTGGTCCTTCTTTAGGTCCGATGCTTTCTACATGCATGCACTTCTTGCCTGGACATTCCCTGATATAGCTGAATCTTAAAACCATGCCAGGGCTTCTCCTAGGCTGGAGGCTTCTTTCTCTCTTGGACATTCTGCTAAGATCTCCCCTGGGTTGAATATTACTTCCACCTATGCACCAAATAACAAATTTCCTTGATTCTGGCTGCAACTTGCACTCATACATCTCCTGCCATACATCACATCCATTGTGATTCCACAATCTGGTTGAACCCTTCACCCAGGCATGTTCTGCCTGATTGTTATCTAAACTGGTGGCACCAGGCACACATACACCTTTTACTATATCTTTTCTTATGCTGGCTGCACCTGGAACCCATGCATCCTTGAACTCCTGGGTGAGCTGCACCTTCACCCTTGCACCAACTTGCAAGTCTCCCACAAAGCTGGATTCTCCCTTTCCCCATAAACATCCTGCCAGTTCCTCCTCTAAGCTGGCTACAACCTCTACACATGCATTCCCTCTTTTGCCCTCAAGTTAGCTTGGTGTTTGCCCTACCCATGCACCACTTCTTTGGTGGTCAGCTAGGCTGCATGGTTTCTCTGCCACTGCACTCATGCAGATTACTCCTACTAGTTTGGAAGTGTCCTCAATCATGCCCCCAATAGGATGTCATTCCTTATGCTGGCTGCACAATCAATGTATAAACCCCTTGCCAATACCTCCTTTGGGCTAAATGCTCCTTTGAATCATACAAATATTTCTCTGTTCTCTCCCAGGCTGACTACACCCAGCACACATTAGTCTTATACTGTGTCTGCCCCTAGACTGGTTTCATTCTTGATCAATGCACACATCCAAGTACACTTGGCTTTCAACACACTGCACCACTGCACTCCATGCCATGTATTTTACTGGATTACACCTCCTGCCATACCCTTCTTTAGGCTGACTGAAACCACCACAAATGTTCCTTCTATGGCTCCTATCCTAGACTGACTACATTCTGTATCCACGCCCACCTGCCATGTATTTCCCTGGGCAAGATGTTATTTCTTCCACCTCTACACCTCTGGTCAGCTTTACTGTTAAGCTGGCTGTACCATGCACCATTGCAACTCCTGCTGAGACTTTATCTAGGCTGGCTATTTCATCCACTCATACACTTTCCACTTATTACTTTCCTAGGCTGGTTGCACCCTGTACCAGTGCACCTCTTAGTGTATCCTACTCTAGACTGATTTAACCTTTAACTATATACTACCTACAAGATTTGCTCTATAATGAATGGTCCCTCCTCCAATACACTTCCTGCATGTCCTCATCTAGCCCTAGTGATTTTATTCCTTCTGCATTTCTTGCCAGATCATCCCATAGGCTGAATATACTTTTCACCCATGAAAGATCTGCCAAGTGTCCACTAGGTTGAATTCTTCATCCTCTCATGCCCATTCTGCCAGGTCCTGCCTTAGGTTGTATGATCCCTCCAACCATACACTCCTTGCTGATTCTCCTCAGGCTGTTTCTAATTCACACAATATAAATTTTACTGTTTCCTTCCCTAGGCTGCCTATATCCTCCAAAAATGCACCTTCTGCTATTCTTTCCTAGGTTAGATGTCCCAAACAACTATGCATGCCCTGAATACTTCTCACCTTGGGATGGAAGCTCCCTGAAACCATACCTTTCCTACCTTATCCTTCCATAGGCAATCTGCACATTCCACCCCTCCACACCCCTACCAAATCTTATCTCTGGATGCTCCCTCTACCAGTGGATTTCCTGTTGTGACTTCCCCTGGTTTGGTCATTTCCCCACCCACGATGCTCCAGGTGACTGCTCCACTGGCTAATGCTCCCATTCCCAATGCACTTCCTTCCAGGTAGGCTGCTCAGTTAACTGCGATCTACATCCATACACCTCCTACTATTTCTCCTCCTAAGATGGCTGCATTCTTAATTCTTGCATTACTTTTTTGGTCCTCCTTTTGGCTGACTTTAACTGCATTCCTGAAGATCCTCCCATGTCCTCCCCTAGGCTGGTTATACCCTGCAACTGTGCACTTCCTGCCATATCTTCCCCTGGGTAGGTAGTACCTTCCACCTTTGCATTTCCTCTGAGTTTTCCCCTAGGCTGGCTGCACCCCGCACCCATGTAGCCATTATCAGAGGCTTCTTTAGATAGACTCTACCATGTACTCAAGTACCTTTTACTGAGACTTCGTGTGATAGTTAACTTTAATGTCGCTTTGACTGGGCTAAGGAATTCCCATATTAAAACTTACTTCTGGGTGTGTCTGTGAGGTTGTGAGATGAATATCTGAGTCAGTGGGCTCAGTAAAGCAGATTGCCCTTCTCAGTGTGGTTGGCCATCATCCAATCCATTGAAGACCCAAATAGAACAAAGATTGAGGAAGGAGCAATTTGTCCCTTCTCTTCCTGCCTCACTGCTTAAGCTGGAACATCTCACCTCATCTCCTGTGCTTGGGCTGGGATTTACACCATTTGCTCTTCTACTTCTCGAGCCTTTGAACTTGGATTAAAATTCACCACTGGCTTTCCTGGGTTTCTAGTTTGCTGATGGTAGACCGTAGGACTCCACAGCTTCCATAATGACATAAGCCAATTTCTCATAATAAATCTCTCTCTCCATACACACTCACCATCACCACCATCACAACAACACACACACACACACACACAGAGAGAGAGAGAGAGAGAGAGAGAGAGAGACAAATAAGTTTGTGGAAAAAATGAAATGAGAAGATAAAAATTTTTTAAATGTACTGTATTACTCGTCTTAAGGTCCATCAAGTTCAAGACACCTTTATAAACAATGATACCACCCACATAGTTCATCCCTAAAGAACAGAGGTTCCTGGAAATCTAATCATGTCAATGCAATCTTTTTTATGGTTAACTAAAACAAAATCTTTAAAGATTTTTTAAGATAAGAAAACAAAAAGAAGCCAGAAAGAGCCAAATTAGGACTGTAAGGTGGTTACTTTATAATTTCTCATCAAAACTCACAAAAATTGCTCTTATTTGATAAGAAGAATAAGTAAGAGCATTGCCATTGTGATGGTTAATATTGAGTGTCAACTTGATTGGATTGAAGGGTGCAAAGTATTGTTCATGGGTGTGTCTGTGCGGGAGTTGCAAAGGAGATTAAAATTTGAGTCAGTGAACCGGGAGAGGCAGACCCACGCTCAATCTGGGTGGGCAACATCTAATCAGCTGCCAGCATGGTCAGAACAAAGCAAGTAGGAGAAGATGGAAGAGCAGACTTGCTGAGTCTTCCAGGCTTCATCTTTCTCTGATGCTGGATGCTTCCTGCCCTCGAACATCAGACTCCAAGTTCTTCAGCTTTTGGACTCTTGGACTCACCCCAGTGGTTTGTCAGGGGCTCTCGGGCCTTTGGCCACAGACTGAAGGCTGCACTGTTGGCTTCCCTACTTTTGAGATTTTGGGACTCGGACTGATCCACCACTGGCTTTCTTGCTCCTCAACTTGCAGACAACCTATAGTGGGACTTTACCTTGTGATCGTGTGAGTCAATTCTCCTTAATAAATTCCCTCTCATATATACATGTATCCTATTAGTTCTGTCCATCTAGAGAGCCCTGAGTAATACAGTCCTGATGGAGAAGGACTCTCTAGTGAAGATTTCTCAGGCATTTTTCTGCTAAAGTTTTGGCTAACCATTCTCAGAGCACTCCCACAATAAGCAAATGTTATTGTTCTTTGGCTCTCCAGAAAGTCAACATAGAAAATGCTGTGAGCATCCCAGAAAACTGTTGTAATGACTTTTGCTCTTAACTGGTCCAGTTTTGCTTTGACTGGACCATTTTCACTTCTTAGTAGCCATTGCTTTAATTTGCTTTGTCTTTGGGATCATACTGGTAAAGCCAAGTTTAATCTCCTATAAACATTCTTTGAAGAAATGCTTCAGGATCTTGATCCCATTTGTTTAAAATTTCCATTGAAACATTTGCTCCTGTCTGCAGCTGATCTGAGCACAATGGTTTTAGTGCCCCTTGAGTGGAAAGTTTGCTCAACTTTATTTTTCAGTCATAATTGTGTAAACTGAACTAATTGAGATGTCTATGGCATTTGACTACTGTTAATGCGGTTAATCGCCAGTCCTCTTCAATTAGGGCATGAACAAGATTATTTTTTTTTCCTTGAAAATTGATGCAGATGGTCTGCTGCTGTGAGCTTCATCTTCAACATCATCTTGTCCCTTCTTCTTCTTAAAACTAATTATCCATCTGTAAACTGCTGATATTTGGGGACACTGTTTCCACAAACATTTTGTAAAGCATCAGTGATTTCACCATGCTTCCACTCAAGCTTCAACATAAATTTGATGTTTGTTCTTCCTTTAATTTTAGCAGAATTCATGTTGCTCTCTGGTTGGGGCCCTTTTCACACTGATGCCTTATCCTTCTTAGTACCTCAAGCCAGATCTTGTTCAGACATGTTACAACAAGGTAGTGTGAATTTATTTTGGTGCAAAAAATGTTTGCATTTTTCCATATTTCGTACTTTCCATGAACTTTGTGAAGATCCCTCATACATATACATATATGTTCTGTTTCTCTGCAGAACCCAGGATAATATAACTCTCACTGCTTCCTAATCTCATGCAAATGCTGAAAGATCCTCTCTTGAGCTGGCTGTATACTCCAATTTTACAAATCCACAAGAATTCCTCATAATCTGATTTAATTTTCTCATGCAATTTATTCCACTCCTATTCCAAGTCTGACGCTTTCTCCACCCATGCACTTCATTCTGGGTCCTTCCCCAGACTGGTTACTTTCTGCACCCATACAAAAACTCATGGGACCTTCCCTAGGCTGAATGTTTTTTTTCATGCACTTCTTTCTGAATCTTATCCTTTTTTTCACAAAAAAAGCACATCTCCTGGATTTTTTAATTTTTTGGATGTTTTTTCATTCTTGATTTACTTCAGTTTGACTCTGATTTTGGTTATTTCTTGACTTCTGCTAGCCTTGGGGCTGATTTGTTCTCATTTCTCTAATTCTTTCAGTTGTGATGTTATGTTGTTAATTTCAGACCTTTCTAACTTTTTGATGTGGACATTAAGTGTCACAAATTTCTCTCTTAACACTGTCTCAGCTGTGTCCCAGAGATTCTGGTATGTTGTAGATTTTTTCTCATTAGTTTCAAAGAACCTTTTTATTTCTGCCTTAACTTATTTGCCCCAAAGTCATTCAGAAACATGTTGTTTAATTTCCATATAATTGCATAGTTTTGAGCTATTTTCTTAGTCTTGACTTCTATTTATATAGCGCTGTGGTCCAAGAGTGTGTTTGGTATGATTTCAGTTATTTTGCATTTGCTGAGGATTGTTTTATGTCCAATTACATAGTCTATTTTAGAGTATGTGCCATGTGGCAATTAGAAGAATGTATATTTTGTTGTTTTGGGGGTGGAGAATTCCGTAGACATCTGTGAAATCCATTTGGCCCTATGTTGGACCAGGTCCTGAATATCTTTGTTAATTTTCTGCCTGAATGATCTGTCTAATACTGTCAGTGGAGTGTTGAATTCTCCTACCATTATTGTGTGGGAGTATATGTCTCTTTGTAGGTCTCTAAGAACTTGCTTTATGAATCTGGATGCTTCTGTGTTGGGTGCATCTGTATTTATAATAGTTGGGTTTTCTTGTTGAATGGAACCCTTTACCATTATGTAATGCCCTTCTTTGTCTTTTTTTATCTTTGTTGGTTTGAATTCTGTTTTGTCTGAAATTATGATTGCAAACCTTGTTTTTTTCTGTTTTGCATTTGCATGGTAGATTTTCCTCCATCCCTTTATTTTGAGCCTATTGATGTTGTTACGTGTGAGATGGGTCTCTTAAAGACAGCACACCATTGGGTCTTGCTTTTTTATCCAGCTTGCCACAGATCTATGCCTCTTAAGTTAGGCATTTAGGCCATTTACATTCAAGGTTAGTATTGATATGTGTGGATTTGATCCTGTCATTGTATTGTTAGTGGGTTACTATGTTGGTTTGTTTGTGTGGTTGCTTTATAGTGATAGTGTTCTGTGTATTTAGGTGTGTTTTTGTATTAGCTGGTAGCAGTCATTCCTTTCTATATTTAGTGCTCCTTTCAAGATCTCTTGTACGGCAGGTCCAGTGGTAATGAACTCCCTCAACATTTGCTTATCTGAAAAGGATATTATGTCTCTTTTGCTTAGGAAGCTTAGTTTGGCTGGATATGAAATGCTTGTTTTAAGATTTTTTTTAAGAATGTTGAATATAGGCTCCCAGTATAAAATCTTGCAGGAATTCTCTGTATTTCCTGACTTTTACTCTTGGCCTCCCTAGCCAGGTTGGGAAAATTTTCATAGATGATCTTCTGAGATATGTTTTTCAAGTTGTTTGCTTTCTCTTACTACCTTTCAGGGATGTCCGTGATTCACACATTTGGCCTCTTTACATAATCCCATACTTCTTGGAGGTTTTGCTCTTTCCTTTTTATTCTTTTTCTTTATTT
Organism: Piliocolobus tephrosceles; assembly: GCF_002776525.5. NCBI lineage: Eukaryota > Metazoa > Chordata > Mammalia > Primates > Cercopithecidae > Piliocolobus > Piliocolobus tephrosceles. The sequence goes on along the minus strand of NC_045445.1, from coordinate 111,268,877 downwards.
TTCTCTGACTCTTATTTCAGAGAAGCAGTCTTCAGGTTCTGAGATTCTTTACTTAGCTTGGTTTATTCTGCTTTTAATACTTGTGATTGCATTGGAAAATTATTGCATTGTGTTATTCAGCTCTGTCAGACTCATTAGGTTCTTTTTTATACCAGCTATTTCATCCTTAAGCTCCTGTATTGCCATATTGTGATTCTTAGTTTCCTTGGATTGGATTTTGCCATCCTCCTGAATCTTGATGATCTTCATTCTTATCCATATTCTGAATTCTATTTCTGTCATTTTAGCCAGCTCAGCCTGGTTAAGAATTCTTGTTGGAGAACTGCTGTGATCATTTGGAGGACATAAAACACTCTGGCTATTTGAGTGACTGAAGTTCTTGTGTTGGTTCTTTCTCATCTCTGCATGTTGTTGTTCCTTTAATTGCAGTGTAGACTGAGTTCAGTCAATAATCTTCTGCATATTTTCACCAGGCTGAGGCTTTGTGCAGGGTCTTTATTTGAGCTTGACTTCCTAACTCTGGTTTTAGAGCAGGGTATGTTAGCAAGGTATTTTTGGCATTGAAGCTTTTGGGTGCAATCCAGTAGGTGACACGTAGGCTTATTGGTCAGTTGGTAGATTCTTGCTCAGTTGTGTGGTTCCCCTATGTTTCCTCACAGTTGCAGCCATTTTCCTTCTCAATGCTCTGAAAGTATGCATTTGTCTCCACTTTGAATGCTGGCTATAGATCGCAGCTTGGTACTCCTGGCCTTCCCAATGCAGCCCTTGGGTGATCTCCGTGTTTTTGTTCCTTCTTTAACCTGGAGGTAGCAGAAGAAGAAACCTTAGTAGTGGTTATGACTGAGGGTCTGTTGCTTGTCTTCTGGGCGTTCCACCCCTAACAGATGTAGGTCAGCAATCGCTCAGTGCAATCAGCCCAGGATGAAGGGTGTGTGTTGTATGCCCATGCCAGGGGTTCCCTGTCTGGTGATGAGCAGTGGAGTGTGTGCGGGACCCATGAAAGATGGACTGGCTTCCTCTCCTTGGGTGGACTGCAGCTTGTTGGAGGTGTGGATAAGGCACTTAGGGTCATTGTTGCTTCATTTGTCCAAGAGTAGCAAGGGCAGTTCCATTGCAGAGGCAGTGGCAGAGAGGCTTTCAGTTGCCCCTGGAAGCTCTGTCCATGGAGTTGCTGAGCCACTGGCTTAACTGTTCTGGCAGGCGATTAATGGCACCCATGTAACAGTCTGGTATCTTTTCCATAGGACTACTATGGTATGCTGGGGGCCCACTCCAGTCTCTCGTTGCCTTGGATTTTCCAGTACCTGGAGGTGTCACTAGTGAAAGCTATGAAAGAGTAAAGATGGCAGCCTGCTTCTCTCCCTGGAAACTCTGTCCCAGGGAGGTATGGACCCATTTCCAGATCGAATGCATCTGTAGGAGTTGGCTGAAGACCCTGTTTGGGGGATCCCACTCAGTGAGGAGAAATAGGATCAGGGACCCACTTTAAAAAGCAGTCTGGCCATGTTTTTGTAGAGCAGCTATGCTGTGTTGTAGTACCATTTCACCCCCAGTCAGCTTAGCCTCTCCAAAGCCTGGAGGCTGGAAAGGCTAAGCTGCCCAAATAGAAAAGTTGGTGACCCACCCCTCCCTCTGGGAGCTCTGTTCCAGGGAGGTTTCAAATATATGTTGGTAGGAGAACCAGTGGTGGTGGCTGGAGGCCCCAGTTGAGAGGTCTCACTCAGTGAGAAGGAATGGGATTGGGGACACACTTTTTAAAAAAGCAGTCTGGCCACATTTTCATAGAGTAGTTGTGCTGGGGAATCCCTTCTGCCCCCAGTTACCTGGGACTCTCCAAAGCTCGAAGTCTGGATTAGCTAAGTTATCCAAACAGCAAAGATGATGGCCCACTCCTCACCCTGGGAGCTCTGTTTCAGGGAGGGTGCAACTTTGCTACTGGTGGCTGGTTGGAATTTCAAAGTAGTGGATCTTTTCCTGTGAGGTGCCATGGAAGTGGGGCCTGCAGGCTGCCGCTGCTCAGCCCTCTGGGTCCAGCATCTTTTCTAGGGGTTTGTATGGGGGTATAACCTTCTACTTAGCTACTCTTGCCAGGAAACATGGAAAGCCCAGGTATTGAAGGTTTCTGGGTCTCTAGGTATGCCTGAGTGACCACTCTGCTGAGACTCCACGTAGTTCTGTATGTCAGACAGAGGCCCTGGTGGAGTGAGTTCATGAGAACGTCTCCTGACCTAAGGGTTGCAAAGATCTGTGGGAGAAGCATGAGTTCCAGGGATCACACATTCACTCACCACTTCCCTGGGCAGGAGCGGTTCCCCTGGCTCTGTGTCTCTCCCGAGTGGGTCATCTTTCTGCCTTTTCCATTCTCCGTGGGTCAAGTTGTGTCCTTCATTAGTCCCAATGCAAGTACCTGGATATTTCAGTTGAAGGTGCTATATTTAATCACCATTTCTGTTTCTCTCTGTGAGAGCCACACACACTAGCTGCTTCTAGTCAGCCTTCTTGGCCACCTCCCACAACTTTCACTTGTGTAATTCCTGTCAGATATTCCTTTAGGCTGAATACAGATTCCTTTCATGAATTTTCTTCCGTTTTTTTTTTTCCCTCAGCTGGTAACACAACCCATGAACACAGTTCCTGAAAGAGCTTGTCATAGGGTGGATGTGCTATTCACCCATGCAGTTACTGCCTCACCAACACCCCTCCCGATAGCTCTGCTACACCCTACAATCATTCATTTCCTGAAGAGTCCTCCCTTAGACATCTTCCATGGAAGATGCTCCCTTAGGCATCTTCCAGGCATGCACCTCATGATTAGTCCATGCTTTAGCTTGATTCTTCCTCTACCCATGCAGTTTATTCTTTGTCCTCCCGTTTGCTGGTGACACCCTTCACCTAGGCACACCCTGCATAGGCCACTGGTAGACTGGTTTTTCCCTAAACCCCCGGACCTGGTCCTAGGTCTTCCTATAGGTTGAATTTTCCCTATGCCTATGAAAGTTGTCCCAGGACTTCTTCTAGGCTCTTTGAATTAGCTAATTTACATATTCTGTGAAATTCTTCATTATACTTTACATTTCATCCATCCATGCACTTCCTGTGGTCATCTCCTAGGCTGGTTGGATTCTGCACCCCTGTTTCTCTTGCCTTTTCCCAATAATAGTATGGGTGTACATGTGACCCATAGACCATCTGACAATTTTTCACCTTATCTAGATTCACACTTCACCATGCAAAACATGCCAGAACCTCCTTTGGGCTTGCTACACTCTCTGTAATGTATCTCCTTCTAAGACCTCCCTTTGCCAGGATGCCTCCTGCATTCATCTCCTGCCACATCTTCCTGTAGACTGGCTACAACCCTAGTCCAAGTATCTTATGTGAGCTATCCTCTAGGCTGACTGAATTTTACACCAATGTACCTGCTGCCATATCTTCCTATTCGCAGGATGCTCTCTCCACCTATGCTATACCTATCCTCACCTAGTTCTTCAACTAGGCTGACTGCTCCCCAAGCCATAAACTCTCTGTCAGGTCCTGTATAAACTAGCTACACCCTCCACCCATGTATCAGTTGCTGATCCTTCCTTACACTAGGTATTTCTTTCACCTATGAAACTCCTACCATGACCTCTCCCAGATTATTTGCACCATCAACACACATACTTACTCCTAAGTCCTCCTTTATATTGGACTATCTTGCCAACCATAAACTTTCTGCTGTATCCTCCCATACCCTGAGTGCAACCTCAACATATGTACTACTGCCAGGTACTACACTACATGGAATATTCCCTCCCACTCTGCATCACCTGCTTTGTCATTCCCTAGGCTTGATTTTCAATACTTTTATGCACCTCTTACAGGTTCCTCCCCTTAGGCTAGAAGCTTCCTTAACCCACACACATCTAAGCAAATTCTGCTCTAGACTGATTGTATGCATATTCCATCTATGCACATACTTCTGACCCTAGCCTGCATGCTCCCTCTATCTATGCCCTTGTAGAAAGATTCTCCCATAGGGTCGCTCTGCCCTCCATCTATGCAGCGCCTCCTGAGTTCTACCCTTGGCTATGTGGTCCCTCCACCCATGAACTTCCTGGTGAGTCCTCCACTATATTGCTGCATACTGCATCCATGTACCTCCTACAATATTAGGCCCTGGTCAGGATAGTTTCCGTATTTTTGTAAGGTTGGCCACGTTTTCTCCTTAGGTGGATATACCATCAACTGGGTACCTATTTTCAAGTACTCTTACAGGTCGAATGCTCCCAGTAATGGCAAACAATATTAATACCCTACCTGAATGACACCTCTTACCCCTGTCTTCTGCCAAGTCTTTCCCTAGGCTAGCTACACACCCCAAAGGTGAACTCTCCACAAGGCTTATCCTAGGCTTGATGGTCCCTTTATCTTGGACTTTATGCTAAGTACTCTGACAGGACGCCTGCACCCTGCATTCACCTCCTATCTCTTTCTCCCCTACACTAGATTTTCCTTTAAACCTTCCACCTACTACGTAGTCTTGTCTAGAATGGCTGCACCATCTACTCCCACATCTTTTGCCAAGTCTTCCTCCAGTCTGGATGCTTATAGGGTTTGGCTGTGTCTCCACCCAAATCTCACCTTGAATTGTAATAATCCCTGTGTGTCAAGGGCAGCTCCAGGTGGAGATAATTGAATAATAGGGGCAGTTTCCCCCATACTGTTCTTGTGGTAGTAAATAAGTCTCACGACATCTGGTGGTTTTATAAATTGGAATTCCCCTGCACAAGCTCTCTCTTGCCTGCTGCCATGTAAGACTTGACTTCGTACCTCCTTTGCCTTCCACTGTGATTATGAGGCCTCCCCAGCCATGTGGAGCTGTGAGTAAATTAAACCTCTTTTCTTTATAGGTTACCCAGTCTAGGGTATGTGTTTATTAGCAGCATGAGATGCAGATGCTGTATCTATCCTCACTCCTATTGCTGAATACTCTCCTAGCCTGCATGACATCTCAACTTGCTTCTGTACCTTCCCTGTTTTATTGCTATGCCCCCACCTACCCTGTCTACACTCTCCATCTATGTATCTCTTACAGATCTTCTCCTATGCTTGTTGCTTCCTCCAACCGGGTAACTCCAGCCATACTCTCTCCTCTGCTGGCTCTATTCTCTTTTTCCTCCCACAATTGAATGCTTCCTCCACCAGTGGACCTGCTGAATATTCCTCCACTAAGCTGAATCTTCCCTTCACCCACACACTTATGGCTTAATCCTATTTAATTGTTATGCTTGTTTCACTCATGCATCTATTTCTGATTACTCCCTTAAGCTGGCTGGACCTTCCACCAAAATACTGACTACAGAATCTTCCCCAGTGCACTTTGTATTTATAAACTTCTTGCTGTCTCCTTCTCTGCAGCCTCCATTCATGCATATATTACCATGTTATATCCTAGTCTGGAAGCTTCTTACACCCATGCACTTCTTGCTAAATCCTTCCCTAAGGTATATGTACCCTTCATTCATGTACTTCACCATGTCTTTGCTTAGGATGACTGCACCCTCCACCTACGCATCTCCTATGAGGTCTTACCCTAAGATGGATAATCCTTACATTCGTGCACTGCTATAGACTGAATGTTTATGTCCACCCCCCAAATTAATGTTAAGTTCTAGCTCCCAATGTGATGGTATTTGGAAGTGACAGTTTTGAAAGGTAATTAATTCATGAGGGTGGAGCTTTCATAAATGGAATTAATGCTTTTTAAAACAGGCCCTAGAGATCTCTCTTGGCCCTTGCACCATGTGAGTTTATAGCAAGGAGACTGCTGTCTATGAATTAGGAAGCGGACATTCACTGGACACTGAATATGCTGGTGCCATGACCTTGAACTTCTTAGTCTCCAGAACTATGAGAAATAAATTTATGTTGTTTATAAGCCACCCAATTTATGGCATTTTATTATAGCAGCCCAAATAGACTGAAGTGTGTGTCAAAGGCCAGGTCCTTTTCCTAGCTTGGCTACCCTCTAATCATGCACTTTCTGCAATGTTCTCCATTAGACTTGCTGCATTCTAAGCAGAGTAGATGCAGGTGCCATGCTTTCTGTATAGCCTGCAGAACAATGAGCCAATTAAACCTCTTTTCTTTATAAATTAACCAGTCTCCAGTATTTCTTTATAGCAAAGCAAGAATGGCCTAAAACAGTAAGACAGAACATGAAAGGAAATCCATGGGTTAATGGTGCATCCAGCCTCTGGTAGGACCTAGAAGGAGGGGCATATCACCAGGGAATATATCCCCTAGGGTAGGAGTTGGTAGGAGGGGAAAGGGGAGAGAAAGCTTCCAGTCTAGGGTAGGATGCTACAGAAAGTGCATGAATGGAGGGCACAGTTAGTCTAGGGGAGTATTCCGCAGGGAGTAAATGGGTGAAGGGAACATCCATCCTAAGGAAAGAATCTGGTAAAGTTCTTTTAGTGTACATTGCAAGCAGAATAAAGGAGGATCCAGTGGAAAATGTATGGGCAGGAAAGTGTAGGCAGACTCATGGCTGACTGCACTTTTCAATATGTCCACTCCACCCAATACGTCAAATCAACACCACTAATCACATGTGGCTCGTCCCACCACATGTTTATTATTCCTTGTAGAGTGCTCCAGTAGGCTGACTGCTACCTGGAATCATGAATATCCTGCTTGGTCCTACACTAGGCCGAAAGCAAACTTTACTAATTCACCCTCTTCAGGGTCCTCCCTTAGTTGAGTGCTTTCTCCAACTATGTACCTACTAGATACAAATTGACAACATACTCCATCCATGTACAGTTTTCCGAGTCTCACCTAGGTATTGTGCTTCCTGCATCCATGCAAATAACTGCCAAGTGCTCCTCAATGCAAGATTAATTTTTTTTCCATATACTACCTGATGAGACTTCCTTTAGGCTTAGTATACCTCTTGCTCATACACTTCATGAAGATCTTTTCCTACTTTTTTTCTACTTTTTCCTACTTTTGTAGTCTTCCTGTGCCTTCCACTAATACAGATCTTTCCGTGTTCCCCATAGACTAACGCTCACTTTAGACACACACATCTTGCCAAGTCCATCCCTAGGCTGTCTGTACCCTCTAATAATCCATCTTCTACTCTGCCCTCCTTGAGTCTCCCAGACTCAAGCAATCCTCCCACTTCATGGACTCAAACAATCCTCTCACCTCAGCCTCTCAAGTAGATGGGACTACAAGTGTGTGCCACTATGCCCAGCTATTTTTATTTTTATTTTTCCAGAGATGGGATTTCAACATGTTGCCCAGGCTGGTCTTGAACTCCTAAACTTGAGCAATCCTCCCACTGCAGCCTCCCAAATTGCTGGGATTACAGGCTTGAGCCACCGTGCCTGGCCCCTATTATTTTCTTGTAGTGGGTGCTCCCACCACCCATGCACTTCCTCCTGATTCTTCCTAAGGCTGACTGAAACTACCTGGTCCAGCTTTAGAATACATGCTTCCTACACTTATACACTTCCTCCAGATTATTTGCATTAGAATGGAAATCCCTCCAGCCCTGCCTCTGCTGATATGTCCTCCCATATGGTGGCACACCCTCCACCGATACATCTCCTGCCAAGTTCTCCCTTATGTAGGATGCTGACTCCACGTATATTCTTCCTACCGGATTCTTCCCAGAGGGTGACTGCTTTCTGCATCCATGCAGCTCTCACAGTGTTCTCCCCTTAGTTGAATGCTCCCTCCAATCAGGTACTGCATCCAGGTCTTCCAAAAGGCTGACTGAATCCCACATATATGCACCTCCTCCTATGTCAGCCCTAGGATGGCTGCATTCTAGACCTTGCACTTCCTACAAGATCTTCCACAGTGACTGCATATTGCAACCCTGCACTCCTCCCATGTCTTACATGAGACTGGATGCAACATCCTTCCATACATCACCTGCAGAGTCCACCCTGGTCTTGATTCTCCTTCCAGTGATGCATGGCCTGCGGGATCCTCCCCTAGGCTCACTTCACAAACCAATCATGCCTTTCAAGACTCTCCTTAAACTGAATGCTCCCTCCACCAAACTCTGACCACATTCTCGCTTAGGATAGCTGAAACTTAAATCCATACCTCTACAGCACGTTCTTTCATAAGCTGCTTGCATTTTCACCCACACACCTCCTGTCATATTCTACCCTAGTCAGGATATTCTCTTCACCTATTCACCTCCTACATCGATGTATCCCAGCATGTATGAACCCTCCACTCATGCATGGCCGTCAGGTCTTCCCCTTGGCTAGATGCTTCCACCACACATGGTCCTGTTGCGCCCTGACATAACCTGTCTACAACATTCTTACTATCCTCCTTCAGCCACAGCTTCCCATGGATTGGATGCATACCTCATCCATGCAAGATTTTTCTCCCAATGTTGACAGCTTTCTGCACCCATGCACTAACTGCAAAGTCTACCTACCTGTTGGCTGGATGTGACCTCAACTATGCACTTTGTCCATATCTTCTCCTAGCCTGAGTGCACACTGTACCCAAGCATCTCCTAATATGTACAGTCCTAACTTGATTGCATACTTGACTCATGCAACTCCTGCAAGTTCTTCCTCTATACCAACTGCACTTTCAAACATGTACCTCCTTTCACATCGTCACAATTTCTCACTTCCATCTACACTCTTCCAGTAGAATCTCTCCTCAAAGGTTGCTGCTTCCTGTATCCATGTACCTCTTGCAGAGTCCTCACCTTGGCTAGATGCTCTATCCTACAATGCATCCCATCTTAATTCTTCCCCTAGTTCTATCTATCTATCTATCTATCTATCTATCTATCTATCTATCTATCTATCTATCCATCTATCTGTCTACAGGGTCCCACTTTGTCACCCAGGCTGAAGTGCAGTGGCATGATCTCAGCTCACCGCAGCCTCAACCTCCTGAGCTCAAGCGATCCTTCCACCTCAGCCTCCAAAGTAGCTGGGATTACTGGTGTGTGCCACCATGCCCAACTAATTTTTATTTTGTAGAGACAGGGTTTTACCATGTTGCCCAGGCTGGTCTCAAACTCCTTGGCTAAAGCAATCTGCCTGCCTTGGCCTCCCAAAGTGCTGGGATTACAGGCGTGAGCCACTATGCCTGGCCTCTTTCCCTAGTTCAGCTGCAGCATTCTTCCCATGCACCTCTTGCTGCCACCTCCTGTAAGCCAGCTCCACACTCCACTAATTCACTTCCTGCCCCTCCCCTGCCCACCTCAGGCTGGCTTCAATCTTAACTCATGAATCTTCTGAGGATCAACATTTAGGCTGGGTGTTCTCTCTAGTCATGTCTCCTGTCCTCTTCTACACTGGCAATACCCATGAGCAATACACCTACTGCCAAATTATCCACTATGCTGGATATCCATGCACTGCCACAATTTTTCTCCTTAGTCTGTATACTGTTTCCACTAATGCATTTCCTTCCAGGTCTTCCTCCTAGCCTGGATGCACCATTCACCCATACATTTTTCTATCGTGTCCTCCAATACACTGGATGATCTCTCATCACTTGCATTTCCTTCTGGATTATCCCCTAAACTACCTGCACATTCCACCCAGCAACCTTATGCCAGGTCATACCCTAAGCTGGATGTTGTCCTCACCCATGCTTCTCCTGCTACTCCTTTATGCTGGATGCATTTGTGACCCATGCACCTCTCCCAAGTATCTCTGGCCTTAACCCATGAGTCTCCTGCCAAAACTTTTTCCCTAAGTTGGCTCCAGCTTCCACCCATGCACTTTGTCAGATCCTATCCTAGATATGCCGTGACTTCAATCTATTTACTCCATAATAGGGTCAAATTAAGGAAAGATGCTTTATCTACTCAAAGATCATCTAGAAGGCCCCAGGCCCCATTATCTTCATCCTGAATGTACCCTCTACTCATGCACTTTTTACCAAGCCCTTCTATAGGATGGCTGTTCTATTCAATCATGAATTGACACAATGATCCTCTCCAAGCCTGAATACTTCTTCCAATCATGTACCTCAAGCAATGACTCCTCCTAAGTTGATACCCTTGACCTATGTATGTGGTGTCCTTCCCTCATCTAGAAGCTCCATGTACCCTTGGAGTCCTGAAATTAAAACACACTCCCCTAGAATAGATACCATCTCCACTCTTGAACCTCCACTTGTGAAGCTGACTGCATCCACTACTGATGCATTTCTAGTAGTGGTTTCTACTATCTTGTCTGTGCCTTCCAGCCCTTATACCTCTTGCCAAGTTCTTCCCTAGGTTGACTACATCCTCCACTGATGCACCTCCTGCTGGGCCCCACCCTGTGCTCCATGTAACTTCCAACTATGCACCATGTGCTATATCTACCCATAGGCTGGAGGATCCCTCTACCAATGGACCTCATGCCAAGCACTCTCATAGGCTGCCTGCACACTTCACAGTACATTTCTTGACTTTTGATTCCTTATACTGGATGATCCTTCCAACTACAAACCTAGTGCCTTGACCTTACCTAAGCTACATGTTTGCTTTACCATGCACCCTTGCCGAATCTTGCCAAATCTTCTACCGTGCTGGGTGTAATTTCTCCTGAAATTACTCCTGGATCCTGTCCTAGGCTGGATGCATTTTCATGTCCATGTAATTCCTCCACTGATGCAATTCATTTCAGGTCCTCTTTTACCCAGCATGTACCCTCCTGAAGGGTCCTAATTTAGGCTCAATGCTCCTTCCAACCATGCATGCCCTCCAAGTTTTCCACTAGGAGGCCAGCAATCTCTTCTCATGCAAATCTCACTGAACCTTTCTCCAGTCTCGTTTTTCCCTCCTTACACATTCCTACTTCAGAATCCTCTTTTAGGCAGGATTCTAGCTTCATCAGTGCAGATTCTGTTGGTTTCTACCTTTGGTTGGCAGAAACATACACACAGGTACTGCATGATACTTACTCCACTATGCTGAATGTATTCTCAACAGCTGCCTAGCCCTTCACTGCATTCTTCACCTATGCACTTCTAACACCATCCTCCATCATTGGTGATGCACTCTGGAGCCACATAACACATGATACATCTACTCTAGGACTGATGTTTCCTCCTTGCATGCATCTTCTGCCACATTCTGTACTAGGCTGGATGCTCTCTCCACCCATGCACCTATTTTTGCAATCTTCTAGGCTGACTCCACTTTGCAGTGATGAATCTGGTAACATATACTTTTCATGGCTGGCAGCACCTTCCACCCATGCACCCCTTTCCTATATCTACCCATAGGTTGGCTGCATCTTCCACCAATGCACCTCCTGCCCTATCCTCCATTAGTCTGACAACAGCCTCTGTCTATATATTTCCTGATGAGTTCTCCCTTAGGCAGTATACTCCCTGTACGCATACAATTTCTCCCAAGTTCTGCTCTAGAATAGTTGTAACTTCCACACATGAACTGCCTGTCTTATATTCCAATAAGCTAGGTGTTACCTCCACCCACGAACTAACTACTGGGACCAGCCACTGACTGGATGACCTCTATGCATATAGGTCTGTAACCTAGTTCATTGAACCCATTCCCCTCCTACCATGTCCTTCCTAGGCTTGATCTCCTTTCACTTATATGCTTCCTGCCTGGTCATTCTCTAGCCTGACTGTGTCCTGCTTTTGCACATACTAAGAGACTTCCCTTTTTCTACCTTCTCCATATGCACGTGCATTTTTGCAATTCCTACCTGAGGCTATACCTTGCACCAAAACACCTCCAAATATGTCCTCTGATAATGTGACTGCATCCTGCACCCACGCATCATCTGCTATGCCTACTCTAGGCTGAATACTCATTTCAAAATATGCTTTATGCCGTCTGTCCTCAGGCAGTGTCCCCCTTATATATATGTACTTCCTTCTGCTTCCTCTCCCAAATTTGCTTAAATCTCCACACATGCACTGACGACATGCTAGGTACTACGCTAAGCTAGATGCTCCCTCCACTCATGGACCAACTGCAGGGCACTGTCCAAGGTTGGGTCTCTCCACCACACATGTATGACCTGCAGATGTTTCGACTTAAACTGGAAACTTCCTCAACCGTGAGCCATGGAACATATCCTCCCCTAGACTTGATGCTTCCTTCACCTGTCCACTTCTTATTGGATCTTCCTCTAATTTGGCTGTATCCTTCACCTCTGCACCTCCTGCTGAGATACCCTCCACATGGTTACTCCCTTCATCCATACATTTCCTGACACATCTTACCTGAGACCGGCTGTACCCTACATGGGAGTGCCTCTTAGTATATCCTCTCATACAGGCTACCTGCACTCTGCATCCATGCAACACCAGCCATGTCTACTCTGGGTTGAATGTTCCCTCCATGCATGTAATTCCTGATGAGTCTCCCTTAGGCTGAATGCTGCATCCACCCACACTCTTTCTGTCAGATCATCATCTAGTCTGACTGCACCTTACAACATACCCACTCTAATGTCTGTCCCTAGAATGGCTGCAACCTCATTCAATTCACCACTAGACTGGTTGCACTCTGTACCTATGCACCACCTTCCAGTATTCCACTAGGTGGAAAGTTTACTTCTCCCATACAACTCCTGGCAGCACACTTCTAGACCTGATTTTATGTCTTCCTGTGTACTTCCTGTTGTGTCCTCTCTTAGGTTGCACCCTACACGTATGCACCACCTGCTTAGCTTTGTTTAGGTTGAATGCTACCTTCTCCATGTACCATGCCAGGTCTTGCCGTAGTCTAGACATTTTCTCTATGCATGCACTGCCTAATTGACTGGATTCCTGTAGAAGCTGCACTCTGCAACAATGCAGCCACTTTCGTGTCCTTTCCTAGGTATGAAACACAATTTACCTTTACAACTCTTGCCATATTCTCCTTTAAGTTGGCTGCAGGATCAGCCTATGTTTCTCTGGGCAAGTCTTCCCCTAGGTTGAATGCATTATGAACCCCTTGCCATATCTTCTTTTAGGAAAAATGCTCCATCCACCTATACACTTTCTGACAGAACCTCTATTAAGCTGGTTATACTATCTAACTTTGCAACTCCTGCTGAGAACTCAATAGGCTTATTGGTCCCTCCACCCATGCACACTCTACTGGGTGCTCTCCATGTCTGGCTGCACCTTGAACCAATTAATATTCTAATATATTCTTCCTTAGGCTAACGTCACCCTGCACCTGTGCATCACTTGCCAAGTCTCTTGTAAAATATATGCTCTCTTTTCCCATCAAACTTCTGCTTTACCTCTTCTAGGACTGGTTTTCTCTACCTATGCAATGTTTGCTGTCCCCCCACCCACCCCTGTAGTTCAGCTGAACGCTGCAACTATATACCACCTACCTAAGTAATTTCTAAGCTGAATGCTACCTCCTCTCATGCGTCTCCTGCCTTATTTTGCTGTCATCTTTATTCCCCTCCACCCATGGACTTCTTGCCAGAATCATCCAAGGCCGGTTGCATCTCACAACCAGGCACCTGCTACTGTGTACTAACTATTCAAAGTTAATTGCATCCCCTCCCGCGCACTTTCTGCTGGTTTCTCTCCTAGGTTGGCAATGCTATCCATCAATGCACCAATTGCAATATCCCACACTAGGATGGCTTTAATCTCCATACATAAACTACTTGCTGGGTGCTGCCCCTTCTGACCATGCAGAGTGCTCCCTCAGGCTGCCTTCTCACTCTGCTCATGCACTTCTTCCTGAGTCTCACCTAAGCTAGAAGCTTCCTCCACCCGTGAAAGTACTGCCAAGTATTACCCTATGCTGGATGAACATTATTCCCATGCTTTCCTTGCCAAGATCTCCTCTAGTTTTTCTGCACATTCTACTCATAAACTTCATGATCTGCCCACACAGTTCACTCATATAGTTCTTGCCATGTTGTCTCATTGGAAGAATGACCACCACACCCATACAACTTTGGCTCAGTCTAACCCTAGGCTGGACACACCCTCCACTAACACACCTTCCAATATTCCTTCAATCTGATTTCTCCTACCCCCACCTCCAGACACATATTTCCTGCTGAATCCTTCCATCTTTTGTTTGCATTTTCTACTCATTTATCTTATATCAGATATTCCCCAAGATGGATACTTCTTCCACCCATGCACTGCCTATCATGTAATCATCTAGGCAGACTGACGCCTACATTCATAATCTCCTGATGATTCTACCCTTAGAATGGTCACTCCATTTACCCATGCACTTTTTGATGTGTCTTGCCTGGGCTGGCTGAACCCTCCATCCATGTACCATCTCCATAGTCTCATATGTGCTAGATGTACATTTCACCTATCCACTTTCTCCCATGCCCTCTCTTAAGCTCTCCCATAGACTTCATGCAGAATCCTCCCCTAAGCTGCATAACCCTCTATCATGCACTTCCTGCTGAGTCTTTCCTTAGGCTGTATGCTCTCTTCTTCCATTACTCTCTTGCTGAGACTCTCTAGACCGAATTCTCATTCCTCTGACTCACCTTCTGTCATGCCCTCAGATAGTCTAGATGCTTCCTCCACTTTTGCACTTTTCATCATGTATTTCCTTTGGTTGCATTTGCTCTCCAGATCCTCACCTCTTGCCATATCTTGCCATAAATTTGTCACTTCCTCTAATGATGCATGTTCTGGAAATCCTTCCTTAGCCTGGATTCTCCCTCCACCCCTACACCTCTATCCATGACCTTTACTAGACTGCATGCCCCCTCCTCTGATACATTTACTGCCAAGTATTCACAGAGACTGGATGCTCCCTCCTAAGTTTCACTTCCTGTCATTTTCTTCTTCTGGTTGGCTGCAACCTTAACCAATCCACCTCTCAAAGAGTACTATCTTAAGTTTGCGGCAACTTCTGCTCATGAATTTACTGTTGGATAGTTTCCAAAGCTGGCTTAAGTTGCCATTTATGCACATCCAGCTTGTTCCTCCCCTTGGTTGGCTGCATCCTCCAGTAATACACTTGCTGAAGAGTCAACCCGTAAGCTAGGTGCTCCCTACACAAAGGCATCACCTGACATATTCAGCCCTATATTGGCTGAATATCCATCCATGCACTGACGGCCAGATCTATTGCTGAATGCATACTCCCCTGAATCATCCACTTCCTGCTTTGTCCAACCCCATATCGGCTGCAACCTCTACCTATGAAAAACCTCCTGCATCCTCTTAGAACTGGATGCCATTTTTCTTCTACTAAGACATTCTCTAGGCCTTCTGCACCCTCTAATCATGCACCTTCAGGTTAGTCCTTCCCTAGACTTGAAGATCACCTCACCCATGCATGTTCTACTAACACCACCTATAGCCTGGCTGTTCCCTGTACATGTTCACTCCATGATAAATGTATTTCTTGGGTTGCTGAATTCCCCACTGTATTAGTCTGTTTTCACACTGCTATAAAGAACTACCTGAGACTGGGTAATTTGTGAAGAAAAGAGGTTTAATTGACTCACAGTTTCGTAGACCTAACAGGAAGCATGAATGAGAGGCCTTAGGAAACTTACAATCATGGTGGAAGACAAAGGGGAAGCACACATATCTTCACAATGGCGGAGCAGTAGAAAGAGGGAAGGGTGAAGCACTACACTCCCAAACATCCAGATCCTGTAAGAACTCACTATCACAAGAACAGCAAGAGGCGAGTCCACCCCCATGATCCAGTTACCTTCCACCAGGCCCCTCCCCTGACACATGGGGATTACAGTTTGGGTGGGGACACAGAGCCAAACCATATCACCCACCCAGGCATGTCATGCCTAATCATATCCTAGGTCAACAGTATGCTTGAGTACTTCACTCCTTCCAATTCCTACTTCCATTAGAATCTCCTCCACCATACACCTGCTACACAGTCCTCCATAGGCTGACTTTTCCCTCCCCTCATGCAACTCCTGTCATGACTGAATTGAGGTGTCAACCCATCTATACCCATGTGCATCCAGTCAGGTCCTCTGCAAGAATGTTTGCAGCCTCAACTAACACAAAATTTCTAGACTCTTACCATAGGCTGGCTGCATTCTCCACCCAAACACATCTCAACACATAACCTGTTGAGCTCTCCCCAGGGTGGCTGTACTATCCACCCATGTTCATTCTCTCAAGTTCTCCTCAAAGCTGAGTGCTTTTTCTCTCCCACTCACCTCCTGCCAGTTCCTCCTGCAGGATCACTGCAGCCTCCACACACAATCTTCCTGTTGCTGCATACACTAATAGCTGATTGTTTACTCCAACAACATATGGAATACAGTCATGCTTTAGGCATGTCCTTCCACACATGCACCTTTGGCAGATACCTCCAGTAAGGCTGGAAGCTATCTCAGCCTACATTACTCATAATATGATGTCTAGCTAGCTAGCTGCAAAATACACAAATACACCTCCTTCTAAGTCCTCCCCTATGCTGAATGCTCACTCCTCCACCAATGCACTTCTTGACATCATTTTTTAAGCATAGTTCCTTCCTTTACTCAAGTTCTTCCTGCTAAAATCCTCCCTTAAAGTGGAAACTCCCTCCACCCATGCACTTCCTGGTGAACTTATTCTAGGGCTGAAACTGTTTTCACCCATGCACATCTTGCTGTATACTCTCCTAGGTTGGATACAACCTATGTCCATGCAACTCCTGCTGGGGCCTGCCTTAGGTTGGATGATATCAGTTTCTATGGAATTCCTGCTGTGATCTCCACAAGGCTGGCTTCAGTCACAACAGATGCACTCCTGCCAGAACCTCCACTCCATACTGGCCGTACCCTCCACCTTTGTTTCTGCTGAGTACTACTCTAGGCTGGATGCTCCTTCCACCTATTTACTTCATACCAGGTTCACACATGGGCTCTCTAAACCCTGCATCAGTGCTCCATGTACTATGTGTTCCCAAGCACTAGCTGCCAGTGCTTCTGTTTGGCTGAATTCTCCCTTCTCCCATGCACCCCATACTGATCATATTCTAGTCCTAAGACCTTCTGCTCCTAAAAGACCTTGCTGTGTCCTCCCCTAGGCTGGCTGCAGCCTGAATCCTTGCAACTCTGCCATGTACTAGCTTTGACTAAGTGCACATCTGAGTGCAGATGGCTGAGGCACTATCTGTGAGTCCTCTCCTAAACTTGGTTCAGCCTCCACCCCATGGACTTTCTGATGAATCTTCCCTTGACTCTCTTCTCCCTCCACCACGAACTTATTGCTGAGTCTTCTCTTAGGTTATCTTCAACCTGAACCCGTGGTCACCTACTAGGACTCCCCAAGGGTATATATTCCCTGCCAAATCTTCACATAGACTGGTTATTCCATCTATTTCATCCACTTCCTTTCAATACTCTCCCAGGCTAGCTACACTTTGAAACCTTGTATCGTCTGTCATTTCTTCACCTAGACAGACTAAATTATCTTTGATGCACCTCTCTCTTACTTTATCTTCACTTAGGTCGAATAAACTCTCACCCCTGCACTTCCTGTCGTATTTGCCACTAGACTGGATGCTGTCTACTCATGTACTACATTCTGAGCTCACTCATGTGCTTCCTGATGTGTCCACTCATGTTCTTGTTATTCCAATGCACTCATGAACCTCTTTTCATGTACCCCTTAGGGTGGTCACATTCTTTACCCATTCACCTTCTGTCAGGTTATTCCCTAGGCTGACAGCACCCTGTACTCACGTACTTCCTGGCATGTACTCCCTTTATATGGATGCATCTGCTCCCATGTACCACCTGCTGAGTCCTCCAGACTGAGTATGCCTTCTATGCATTTACTTCTTACCAGATCCTTCCCAGGCTGCTTGCAACTTCCGTTGAGGACCTTAATGCTGGTTTAAGTTGGTTTCTGCCTTCTGCCATGAACCTTCTACTGATACCTTCCCTAAGACTGGAA
Source organism: Piliocolobus tephrosceles (assembly GCF_002776525.5). Classification (NCBI taxonomy): domain Eukaryota; kingdom Metazoa; phylum Chordata; class Mammalia; order Primates; family Cercopithecidae; genus Piliocolobus; species Piliocolobus tephrosceles. Next base: position 111,251,009 of record NC_045445.1, on the reverse strand, counting down.
GCTCCCTCAGCCTACGACTCTCCTACCATGAACTTCCCTATTCTGACAGCACACTATAAACATACACACCCTGTTGAGACCTCCCCTAAGCTTGATGCACCCTCCTCCCAGGCACTATCCTCAGTTTGATGAACTCTCCACCCGGGCACTATCCTCTAAGTTGTTTGCTTCCAAAACCTATGCACCTCTGCTACATCCTCCCTTATTCTGCATGTCCCTTCATTCACCCATGCAACCTCTACTGATTCCTTCCCTTGGTTAGTTGCTTCTTCCATACAATTACTATTTTACTATTTGATAGACCTTCTCCTAGGCTCACTACACCCTCATCCTGCCTACCTCCTGTCAAGTTCTTCCTTCGTCTGGAAGCTCTCTCCACCCAAGAACGTTCAGCCGTATCCTCCCTTAGTGTTGCTGCAAATATCATGCATTAATTTCCTACAAGTCCTCCCTTAGGAAAGGTATTCCTTTCAATTATGGACGTATTTCTGAGTCCTCCTATACATTGAAGGTAACCTTCAACTTTGCACCTTCTCCAAAATCCTATCCTAGGCTGCTTGGTCTCTCCACCCTTTCATTTTTTGTCAGGTTCTTCCCAAGACTGGCTGCATATTGCATGAAGGCACATTCTGTTATGTCCTTCCCTAGGCTAGCTGCACCCTGATTCCATGCACCCACTACTACATCCAACCCTAAGCTAACTGGATCTTCTCTAATGTACTTTCTCTGAAATTCCCCTATACTACTTGTACCGTGTAACTCTGCACCTCCTACAATGTTCTCCCCTAGGCTGGATGCATCTTCTATTATGAATTATCTGCCAAGTACTTCTCTAGGATAGATTTTCCTCCTGTCCATCCACTTCCTTATGGATTGTCCCTTAGGCTCACTGCACCCTCTACCCCTGCAACTCCCGCCAAGTTCTCTATTAATCTGGATGTTCCTTCACCAATGCACTTCATGTCATATCATCACAGGCTGGCTGCAACCTCCACTCATGTATGTTTTGTAGCTCTTCCTCTGGGCAGGATGTCTCTCCAGCTACACATATACTGCTGGGTGTCTCCCAAGACTGGTTACACCAACCACCTTTTCTCCCTAAGCCTGGCTGTGTTCTACAACCAAGCACTTTCAATTGTGTCATCATTACCTACTCCAACTCACTGAATCCTACCCCAACTCACATCCTAATATGTACTCACATAGGCTTCCAGCAATCTGCACCCATATACCAACTGCTCTGACTCATCTTGGTTGAAAGACCCCCTCCTCCCATTCACTTCTTGTTAGTCCTCTTCTAGGTCTGTTTCCACCTATGCACATCCCAGTTGGTCTTCCCTTAGGATGGATGAATCCTCTTCCATGCAACTCCTGTGTGAGCCTCCACCAGGGTTATTGAACTTTCTGCCAGTGAACTTCCTGCTAAATCTTCCAGTAAGCTGACTGTACCTTCCAACATTGAATCTTCCTCCAAGCTCTCAATTAGGCTGACAATTCTTCCCACCTATTCACTTCCTACTATGTCTTTCCCTTGGCTCTCTATGCCTTGCACCAATGCATCTTTTCCAACGTACTCCCCAAGGATGGTTGCACCCTGTACCCATGCACCACCTGCCGGTTCTCCTCTTTGACTGAATATGCCTTCACAATGTGCACCTTCTTCCAGTTCAATTCTAGGTCTGAGGCTTTCTCCACCTGCACTTCTTGCTTGGTCCTTATCTAGACTGGCTGCACTCTCCACCATATACCTATTGCCACAACTTCACTTAGGTTAGATACTCCTTACTCCCATCTACTTCCTTTAGGGACGTCCATGGGCTGGATGATTTCTTTTTCCATACATTTCATTTTTATCATCTGCTAGGCTGGTTGTACCTTCCAACCATGTCTCTCCTGCCATATCATCCCCTAGGTTGGATGACCTATATCCATGAACTGTCTAATGGGTCCTCCTCTGGGCTTTGAGGACCATTAATTCATGTACTTTCTCTCATTTCTATCCCCCTAGGCTAGCTGTACACTCCACCAATGAGCTCCTTGTAACCATCTTTAGGTTGGCTGCACACTGTGTCCAGGCACCACCTACCAGGACTTTCCCTGCTGTGAATGTTTTTTTTAACCATGAACCCCTTGCCAATCCTTCCATAGGTTGCACGTTCCTTCTGACCATGTAATTCTTGCCTCACTGTCCTCTAGGATGACTATTTTTCTCTTCAACTTTGTATCACGTGTGGAGGCCCTGCCCTCCCCAACACACACATACACACACACACACACACACACACACACACACACACACACACAGTAGCAGCCCTACCCATCCATGTACTTCCTGTCAAATTATCTGCTAGGTTCACTGTACTCTCCACCCATGCACTTCTTGCCATAACTTCCCTTTCTCTACCTCAAACTTCCACTGATGCATATCCTGTTATTCTTCCCTTAGGTAATATTCTACTGCCACCTATGAATGTATTGCTGGGTTCTCCCTTAGACTGGATGTACACCACAGCTTTGCACATCCTGCTGAGACCTCCTCTAGCCTGGATGCTCTCTCAAAAAACAAATAAACAAACAAAACCAAAAAAAAAAAAAAAAAAAAAAACACTTAAAGACAGGTCCTCTCAGAGCCTGAGTACATCCTCCACCAATGCACATCCTAATATTACCCCCACGGACTGAAGGAACCAGTTCATCCATGCACCATCTGCACATGCAAGGAGGCAGAAACCTCTACCATGCACTATCTACTAGGACTCAACTTGGATCAATGCTTTCTTTTCCCATATACACACTCTCCTTTATTTTATATGCCTGATGCATTTTCCATGACTTCTCAGGATGGTTGTCCCCTGAAAAATGCACTAGTTGCTGGGTTTTCTTCTGGAATGGATGGTCCTCCTCCTATGCACCACCCATCAGGGTCTTATCTAATATAAATGTAACTCTCACCCACGAACCTCTGCAAAATTATCTTCAAGGCTAGATGGTCGCTTCACCATGTATTTTCTGCTGTATCCTCCACTAGACTTCTTCATGATTGAACCTCCTGCTCAGTCCTACAATAGGGTGGCCGTTCCTTTCACACATCCACTCCCTGCAAGATCCCCCCACAAGGTTTGCTGCAACTTCAATCCACATACGTACTGCCAAGCCTTCTCCTAGTCTGGAGGCTCCTTACATCCAGTCATTTTCAAACATAATCTTCTTTAATGCAGCTGCAACCGCCACACACGTATCACCTGTGCATCTCTCCCTGGAAGTAATACCCCTTCCACTTCAGCACATACTTCTGAGTCCCTGTCTAGTTTGAATGTTACTTCTACCTTTGCACACTCTGCTGAGTCCTTCCCTAGTCTGGTTGATTCTTCAAACTTTGCACTTCCTTCCAGGTGCTCCTCAAGACTCGCAGCACTCTGCAATAATGCAAGTCCTATTATATCATCCCCTAGGCTGGTTTTAAGTTGCAACAATAAATTTTCTGATGTGTACTCCCACAGACTGTCTGCACATTCTTTTATCCATGTCTTATCTATGCACATTAAGCCATGTCCTAATCTTTGGTATCTGCACCCTGTTATCCACATTCCTCCTGCCATATCCTTTCCTATCTAGGATGAATGCTTTCCCCTGTACACTGCCTGCTGATTCTTCCCCTAAGCATGTTGCACAATTCTCTCATGAGCCTCTGTCTTATCTTCCTAGGCCAGCTTCACTCTCCACTCATGCAGCTATTGTTAGGCCTACCTCAATCTGCACTCATGCATCTCCTGCAATATCCTGACCTCAGATGGTTGGCCCATGCACTCACATGTCACCTGTCAATTTTTCACCTTGGCCAGATAGACCTTCTTTCCATCTACCTTCTGCAGGTCCTATTCTAGGCCTGAGGGTCTCTTGACTCATGCACTTCTTGCAGAGTTCTTCTCTTAGTTGGCTTCATTGTGAACCCATGAATCTCCTGCCATTTTCTCCCTATGAAAGGCACACTCTGCTCATGGAGCTACTGCTAACTGTCTAGCCTGGCTGCATTATGGAATATTGCACATCCTGCTAAGTTCTCCTCTCTCATACCTGTATCCACTATCCATATACCTTCTGCTGCATTCTCTTCTAGGTTGGATAAGTCTTTAATATGTTTATTTCCTACCGGCCACTCCCCTAGACTGGTTTGCAACTTCCACACATTTTGTTTGCCAATTACTCTATTAAGCTCTCCATTCTCTCCAAACATGTACCACCTGCAGATTCTTCCTCTGTGGTTCATTGCTTTCTTCACCCATTTACCAGCTGCTGAGCATCTCTTAAATGAAAATTCCCTCTATCCATAAAACTTCCTGCTGTGTTGTCCCTCCAGACTTGTTACAGCACACATTCATGCACCTAACTACCAGGTATTCCCCTATGCTAACTGCACCCCACCCTCTGGCACCTCTTGCCATATTGTTTCCTTGGAAGGCTACAACGTCCATTCATTAACCTCCTGCTATGTCCTCCCCTAGGATAGCTGTGCCATTCAAGCATATATTTCCTGCTGATCTTCTTCTACACTGTCTGCAGTCTTCACACAAGACCTACCTGCTGGGCTCTATATTAAAGCTTATTGTTTCTTCCAACCACTAACCACCTGTATGTGGTGCTTTAGGCTGGGTGACTTCTCCACCCATGCAAGTTCTGTCAGTGTTTCCTGTTGGGGCTCAGAAAATGATAACCTAAAATACGGGCCTCGGAAGTAACAGTTTCTCTCTGACCTTCTCCTGCCCTCCTGTATCTTGTCCCTCATTCTCTCCTGAGGTCAGCCATAGAAACTAGAATTTCTCTTCCTCAAGGCAGCATCATTTTTCCTCCAAAGCAGCCACAAGGCCTAAAATATTACTCTAACTTTCCCCTTCTTTTTTATGTAACAAATAGCTATAAAGTAATTCTCTGGCCAACCTTCTCTAATTGTAGGTCATAAGACCCTCATTCCAGAAAGGATCTTACCCCCTACCTGAGAGGAAGGAATGCTGCAAGGAGTGGCCAACAAGAATCTGAACACACAGGCCTTGCTGAGTTTTCCCACTCAATCTGTTAGCTTTAGGTCATACCCCAATCGAAGTTCTGCATGGCTATCTATTATTCATTGAAACCAAAGCATAAAAATGGATAGCTCCCCCTGTATCTTTGGGTCTTCATTATGAAGGCTTTTATGTCATAAAAAGCTATTTTCAAATAAATTGTTATGATTTTCTCTTCTTAACTTGCTTTTGTTATAGGGATGTCAGCCATACCTCCTTTTGATGGGGAGGAAAGAGATCACTCTGTTTCCACTCCTACACTCCCCCAAAAGCTGGAAGCTATCTCAAACTATGCACCTCATATTATTAACTGCTCTATGTTGGCAGTAGATGACATACATACACCACATGCTGCTTTCTCCCTTATGCTGGATGTTACTACCAGTTTCGCCTACGCATATCCTGCCTGTGCCTCTCTAAGTCTAGTTGCACCCAGAACCAATGCACCACCTATTACTTCCCTCATAGGCTAGCTGCAGCCCCCAAACAGGCAAGCGTTGTCATATTCTCCACAAGACCAACTAGAGCCTCCATCCATGCATCTTTTGTGTTCCTCCTACATTACGCACCCATGCACTTCTTGCCCGAGTTAGGCCCCCATGTATTTTTTAGCAATATCTACCAACAGACTGGATCCCTTCTCCATCTATTTACTTTCTGTTGGGTTCTCTCCTAGGGTGGCAGCCTGCACTCTGAATCCATGCACTTCTTGCCAGGTCTCATCTTGGCTGAATGGTCTCTCCTCCTATTAATCTTTTTCCGATACTCTCATAGGCCTGATGATTACTCAACTCATGTTTTATTGCAGGTCCTTCTATAGGATGGCTGCACCTTCCACCCATGCATTCATGCTCAGGCTTCACCTAGGCTAGATACTGCTTCATCGATATTCAACTTATCTAGCCTTTCCCTAGGCTGAATGTTGTTTCCACCCATGTACCATCTGCCAATTCTTTCTCTATGAGAGATTCTTTCTACACACATATACCTCATGCCTTCCTTGGAATAGCTTCAACCCCTAGCCATGCATCTCTTATGGTTCTCACCCTAGGCAGGTTTCTGCCTCCATGTATGCATGTCTTTCTGGGTTCTCCCCTAAGCTGGCTATACACTTCATCTTTGCCCCTCTTTCTTAGAAATCTCCTAGCCTGGATGCCCACTCCATCCATGTACTTCATATACAATCCTGAGAGCCTGGTTGCACCTTGCAACTCCCTTTGGCTGAAAGTTCCTTCTTCCCATTCACATTCTGCCTGACCTCTAATAGACCTGATACTTTCCTTGTCCATGCTCTTCTTGCACAGTCCTTCTATGGGTTGGCTCTACCTTGCAGCATGCATTTTCTGCTGGGACCTCCTATAGTTTACATGCTCCTTACTACATTCCATGCACATCCTAATGAGTACTCACATTTGCTAGATGCTCCATCCACCAATGCACTTTTTGCTGATCCTCCTTTGGAATGGCTCAAACTTAAAAATATGCATATTTTGCCATGCTTTCCCCTAGGTAACCTGAATCATACAGCCATGAATCTGCTGCCAAATACTCATTCAGGCTTCTGCACCTTATACCTATGCACTTCTCCCGTATTTTACCTAAACTAGCAGCACCTTCCAACCATGTACCAATGGTCATATCCTCCATGAGTCTGAGTGTTCTTTCTGCAGATCCTCCCCTATGACTGTAAGCTCCCTCAACCCATAACCCTCATACAATGAACTCTCCTAGGCTGGCTGCACACTGCACATATACTCCTCCTGACAAGTACTCCTATAGGCTGCTACTACCTTTATGTATGCACTTTCTGCCAAGTACTTTTTTAGTCTGCTTGATTCCTCCATCAGTGAACATCCTGTCATTTTCTACATGAGGCCATTGTCACCCTGCACCCATGTATCTTGTATTTTGTTCTCCCATAGCCTGGCTTTTCCCTGCACCCATGTACCTTTTGCTAGGTATATCTTGACTGCTTACTTATCTTTTGAATTTCCTGTCATTCATGTTCTAAGCCTGAAGTTTCTCCACCCATGCATTTCTTCCAGGATCAGCCTCTAGTTTGGTTGCACACTCCATTCATTTAAGTTACTCTGGAGCCTTTCCTATGTTCAGTGTTTCTTGCCCCCATACTTATCCTGCAGAGACTTTCCTAAGCTGGGTGCTTTCTCCTCCATGTATTATAGTTCTGCTGAATCATTTCCGCATTCTTTCCCCTGTGCAGTATTATCCCCAAGCTATGTACAAAACATTTGGTTTTTCCTTAGACTGGCCATAACTTCCACCTATACATAACCTGAATCAGCCAGCTACTTGGCCAGTTACACTTGGCTGGCTACAAGGGCACTTCCTGCCATTCTTTCCATAGACAAGATGCACCTTCCACCAATGCAAGACTTCCAAGAACCTGACATAGTCTGGATCGTCTCTACACCCATGCAATTCCTTCTGGGTTCACCCTTTAACTAGCTGCATGCTCCACCCATGAACCTCCTGCTGAGCCTTCACCTTGACTGGGTGCTCCCTGCACCCATGAACTTCCTGCCATAAGCTGATTCTACCCTTATCTTTACGTCTCCTGCATAGTCTTCCATTAGTTTGACTGCTCCTTCTACCCTTGCACTTTTGGTTGAATCCTTTCCTAAGTTAATGGCACCCCACACCAACGTACGTGCTATAATGTCTACAACTAGCTTGACTGCCCCACTGAATAATGCACCACCTACAGAGGCCTCTGGTAGGCTGGCTGTACCCTGTAGTTCTGCAACTTCTATCATATTCTTCCTTAGGCTGCATGCAACCATCAATCATGGACAACCTGATGAATAATTTTCTCATCTAGATATTCTCTTAACTAGTTTACTTCTTGCTAAATTTTCCCCTAAATTCCATTCACCCTTGTTTTGAATGTCTTGCCAAGTCCTCCCCTAGTCTGGATGCTCCTTACACCCAAGAATCTCCAGCCGTATCCTCCCTTAGCAAGCATGAAATCTCCAACCATGCATCTCCTGCAGATTCTTCCCTAGGCAGGATACTATTTCCACTTATGCATATGTTGCTGGGTCCTCTTCTAGACTAGGTGTAACCTCCACTTTTCTACCTTCTGCTGGGACCTATCATAGGCTGGCTGCGCTCTCCAATTACGAAATTTCTACTGTGTGCCTCCTGAGGCTAGCTGCTCCCTGTTCCTAGAAATCTGCTAGACGTCTCCTTGACTGAATGTCCCCTATGCCCATGAAACTTTTCCAGTCCTCTTCTAAGCTTGATATTTCCTTATACATGCACTTCTTTCAAGGTACATCTAGGTTGTCTGCACATTACACACATACACCTCCTGCCAAGATCTCCTATGCTATATTCTCCCTAAACTCATGCACTTTCAGCCATATTGCCCCAGAGACTGGCTTCAACCAATATGCACTTACATTTTGTGGATCCTTCCCTAGGCAGGATATTACCTCCACATACACATATATTGTTAGGTCCTCCTCTAGATTGGATGTAACCTCCACATTTGCAGCTCTTGCTGAGACCCCACATAGGATGGCAGTTCTTTCCATCCATACAATGTCTATTAGATCCCGCCAGAGCTTTGCTACACCCTACACCCATGTGCTATATGCTAGATCTCCTTTTGCTAAATTCAATCTATTTTTATGCACCTCCTATCAGTCCTCTTCTAGGCCTGATGGTTTCTCCCTCAAATTTACTTCTTGTAAGGTTCTTCTCTGGGATGGCTGCACCCTCCATCTATGCAATTCATACCTGAGTCACCCATAGACTAGATACTCCCTTTTCCTGTACCCAGCTGAGTCTTTCTCTAGGGCAAATATTCCCTCCACCCATGCACTGCTGCTGATTAGAAACTGGCTGAAAGTTGCATATATGAAACTTCTCGTCATATTCTCCCCTGGGAAGGATGCACCCTCCTCCCATGCACCATCTACTGAATCATCTACGCTAGATTCTTTTTTCACCCTTCTACTTCATGCCCCATATTCCCTTGAGCTGGATGCAACATTCACCCATGCATCTTCCACTGAACTTATTTTAAGGAGGTTTCTGCCTCTATCTATGTATATATTTCTGGGTCATCTATTCACTGTATACTCCAACTTTGCACATCCTTCTGAGACCCCTCCTAGCTTGAGTATCCCCTCTAAACATGCATTTCCAGCAGGTTCCTCCCATAGCCTGCTTTAACCTTGGATCTCTGCACTTTATATTATAGCCATATGTAGACTCCACTCCCTTAAGCTGGCTTTACCTTGCACCTCTACACCTCCTAACATTTGCTCCCTAGGTTTGATACAACCTCATCCATGCACCATCTCTCTAGACTAAATTATCCCTCTACCCATACACTTTCTGCTGGGCTCACTGTGTCCTTAACCCACTGACCTGCCAAATCCTTCCCTATTCTGGATGTTTCCTTGAGCCATGTACCTCCAACCATATTCTCCCTTAGGCTAGAGGCAACCATCACACATATGCATCTCCTGCCAGTCCTTTCCTAAGCAGGATGCTCCCTTAACTAATGCTAGTGCTATCAGGTCCTCTTCTGGACTGGAGGTAACATCCATCTATTAGTCTCCTGTTAGCACCTTCTCTAGTCTGGCTTTTCTCACCACCTACAAAGTTTCTGGAAGTACTAATGCTAGCCTGGTTGCTCTCCTACACTAAACTACATTCTAACATGTCCTCCTAACAGGTGGCTAAAACTTGTCCCCATTTTCCACTTGCTAGGACTGCTTTTGGCTGAATGCTCACTCTTCCTACACACATCATGAGCCTTTTCTAATAGGTCTGGGGCTTTCTTTTTACATTATCCATTCTCCATGTTGGCTGTACTCTACACATCTGTAACTTCTGTTTCTATCCCTGGCAGGATGTCCCTTCTATTCATGCAAAATCTGTCAAGTCTTGCCGAGACTTGATTCTCTTTCACTCACTTATTTCTTGCCAGATGCTCCCCTCAGTTGAAAGCAACATCCAGATGTGCACTTCCTGCTGTATTCTCCCCTAGATTGGATATTTCTTCAAACCATGCACTTCCTACTATATGCTCCTATTGGCTTGCTGCACCCTCCATTCATGCACCTATACTGTGTCCTTCTATACCACTGAAGATCCCTCCACTCATGTGATAGCTGCTTAGTCCTTCCCTAGGGTAACTTCATCTTGTATTCATGCAATAACTATCAGATCTCACCTAAGCTGAATCCTCCCTCCTCCCATGCTCCCATTTCTGATCCTCTTCTAGGCCTGATGAATTTTCCACTCGGAATTCTGAAAGAGACCTTCCCTAGGCTGGAAGAACCCTCCACTTTTGCAGTTTGTGCCAGAGCCTAACCTATTGTACATATTCTTTATTCTATGCTCATCTCACAGAATCTTCCCGAATATTAGATATTCCCTCTACCTGTGCACTTCTGCTGATCCTCTCCTGTACTATGTGAAAGTTGCCACCATGACACTCATGCCATATTCTCCTGTAGGATGGATACAATTTCCACCCATGCACCACCTGATGAATACTCTCATATTCTAGATTTTTCCTTCTATCCATGAACCTCACGCCACATCTTTCTTTATTTTGGCAACAACCTCAACCCATGCAACTCCTGCAGCTCTTACCCAAGGCAGTTTCCTTACTACACCAATGAGCATATTTCTAGACCCTTCCTTAGGTTGACTGTACCCTCTGATTTCGCACCACCTTCTGACACTTCTTCTAGTCTTGCTGCTCTATCCAACTATGAATTTTTAGCAAGGTCCTTCAAAGGATTTGCTGCACCCTGGATCAATGCACATCATAATATATGCACTATGGGCTGGCTGCAACCTACTACCATTTTCTGCTGGTCAGGACTCCATTTAGCTGAAAGCTGCTTCTTCCCATTGGTCTCATTTATTCTACCTTAGGTCTGTTGTTTTCTTCACCCATGCCTTTCTTGCAGGGTCCTTTTCTTTTTTTTTTTTTTGAGACGGAGTCTCGCTCTGTCGCCCCAGCTGGAGCGCAGTGGCCGGATCTCAGCTCACTGCAAGCTCCGCCTCCCAGGTTTACGCCATTCTCCTGCCTCAGCCTCCCAAGTAGCTGGGACTACAGGCGCCAGCCACCTCGCCCGGCTAGCTTTTTGTATTTTTTAGTAGAGACGGGGTTTCACCGTGTTAGCCAGGATGGTCTCGAACTCCTGACCTTGTGATCCGCCCGTCTCGGCCTCCCAAAGTGCTGGGATTACAGGCTTGAGCCACCGCGCCCGGCAGCAGGGTCCCTTTCTAAGTTGGCTGCATTCTATACCCATGCACTTCCTGCTACGATGTGTACAGGTGGGATGCTCATTGTCCCCATATACCTCCTGCCAAGTTTTCCCCTAGCTGAATGCTCCCTCCACCCGTGCATTTCTTGCTCGCACTCTCCTAAGCTGGCTGAAGCATATCCAGTTTTGTCCTCCCATAGTTAGGCTATACTTATCTTGCTTGTACCCTGCACTCACACACCTCCTACCATGCCCTTCCTCAGGCTTGCTGAACATTTCAACTATGAACTGAGCATCACTTCCTTCAATAGGCAGGATGCCACCTTTACCCATGCATTTCTTGTGGGTCTTCCCAAGGTCTGACTGCATTCTGTACCCATGGACCGCCTGTGATGTTTTTCCCTTAAACTAGATTCTCCCTCCACCTATACACTTGCTGATGGATTCTCCCACAGGCTAGCTTTATTATGTACTCATGTATCAGCTTCCAGATCTTAATTGGCTTGTATACATCTCTTCTCATGTGCTTGTTTTGTTATCTTTCTAGGCATGATGATTTTTCACCCATGAAATACTTGTCAAGTCTTGCACTAGGCTGGCTGCACCCTAACACATTCAGCTCAGCTATAACTAATGTTATGCCCTCACCTATGCTGGCTGCATCCTGCACCCAGGGATGTCCTTCTTTGTTATTTTATAGCCTGGCTTCATAGTCATGCCATGCACCGCTTACTGGGTCCTCACCTAAGAATGGTACACTCTTCACCCATGTACTTCCTTCCAAGTCCTCCCCTAAGATAAATATACTCTTCATGAACCCACTTTCTGCCTAGTTCTCCCACAGGCTGATTGTACTCTACATCCATCTCTATCTACTATGCCTAGTCCTAGACTGGATTCATCCAGCACCCGCAAAACAATGGCCAGGTATGCCTTTTGGCTGAATACTATTTTGCTGTCGTGCATACCCTACTAATCTTATTATAGGCCTGGGGCTTTCCTCAGCCATGAGCTTCCTGCTGAGTCCTCCCCTACAGTGGCTATACTCTCAAAAATACACCTTCTACAAGGGTTTTCTCTTTGTTGGCTGCATGCTATACCCCTCCACCTTCAACTATATTCTCTCTTAGGGTAAAAGACCTATCCAACCATGTACAACCTGCAGAGTCCTTTCATATGCTCTACTCTTCTTCCATTCATGTACCTTCTGCAGGATCATTCCCTAGGCTCACTGCAAACTTCACGCATACAACTCTTGCTGAGACCTCCCATAAGCTGGATATATCTTCCACACATTCATTTCCTTCCAGGTCTTCCCCTAGATTGGCTGGAACCACCACACCTGATTTGACTGCTGAGTTCTCTATCAAACTTCCCTTCAAATAGGTAGCACATGCAGAGTCTTGCTTTAGTCTGCATGGCCCATCTATTCATGTGCCTTCTGAAGATTCCTCCCCTAAAGCTGCAAGCTCCTACAATCCCTGTGCCTCATACCATGAACTCCCGCAGCTCTTACCAAAGTGTATATCTACACTTCCTGAACACTGTAAGTGTATACCGGCTGCCTTGTCCTCCCCTAAGCTGAATGCTTCCTCCACCATTGCACTGAATCCCTGATGGACCTTCTCCTGTGGTAGCTGCTTCCTTCACCCATGCACATCTGCCAAATCCTCTGCTAGGCTGGACACTCCCTCCACTCATTCACTTACTGCCAGATTTTTCCCTAGCCTGGCTGTTTTCTCCATCCATGAACTATCTGCCGAGTCCTCCTCTAGGTTAGTAGAATCCTGTACCTTATATATCAGCCACTATATCTGCCCAGAGGTTAAATGCACACTTTATAAATGCATTTCCTGCAGGAGCTTCCCCTAGCTAGATTTTTTTTCCATCCAATCATTTGCTGCCAGATCCTCTTCTTGATTGATGGCACTCTCCACCTACACACCTCATGCCATATTCTCCCCTAGGCAGTATGCACCTTTTACCCTTGCACTACCTCTTGAATCCTCCCCTATGCTTACTACATCCTCCCTGAAAGTACCCATGCTGTGTTCTCCCATAGGATAGATGCTCTCCCTACCTGTGCATCTCTGACTAGGTCTTATCCTAGCCTGACTACTTCATCCACTCAGATACCTCCTATTGAGTCCTTCCCTAGGCTAGATGCACCCTCCACTCATGCACATCCTATGGGGTCCTCCAGGCTGGTAGATCCCTGCTTCCATATACTTAATACTACATTTGCCCCTAGGCTAAATGCACACCCAATTAATGCACCCTTTACAAACAACTCCCTTAACTCCCTGTGTCCTCCCCAAGCCAGACTACTACCATTCACTACCCTAAGTTGGATACATTCTCCACATATGCTCATTCTGTGATACCTTCCCCTAGTGTGGCTCTACTTCAACTTTGCTCCTCCTGTAGACTGACTACTCCCTCCCATGAACTACCTGCCAGCTCATACAGTAGGCTGACTGTACCCTGAACCAATGCACCTCTGACTATGGTCACTCTTGGACTGGTTGAAACCTAAACCCATTCACCTTCTTGATTGGTCTCCCCTAGGCTAGATGTATCTTCTACCACTGCACTACTTGATAAATCCTCCCCTACAATATATTCTTCTCCTTTCCATGAACTTCCCTCCAGATTGTCTCCTAGGGATGTTGCTCCCTGCACCTCATGCCTCATCTCCCCATAGCCAGCTGCAATCTCTAACCACACATTTCCTGTACTTCTTCCCCTAGACAGAATTCACCCCCACCTGTGAATGTGTTACTGGTCTTCCCCTAGGCTGGTTGTACCCTCCAACTTTTCACCTCCTGCTCGGACTTTCCCTTGCTTGGCTGCCCATTTAAACCATGAACTTCCAGAACATCAGCAGTGAATGTCTTAATATGTCCTATCATAGTCTGGCTTCAGTCTGACCCCATTTCCATTGACTAAGACTTCATTTGGCTGAATGATTCTTCCTCAAATGTACCTTCAGTTGGTCATCTTCTGGGTCTGATCATGTTAACAGGGCCAAGATAACAAGCTCTGGACCATTAATGCTGTGGTATAACTAGACAGGGTATATATATGACTAAGGCAAGTAGAATAAGGTCTGCAACCATTAGTTTATCAGTGTAGTGGTACAAGTGTACACACAATGTGAATTAGACAAAGAGGAGGATGAAGCATCATCTGTCAACAGGAGAGTGGGAATGGAGCCAGGGCACAGAGATGTGAACAGGACCTAGAAGAAGAGCTTTGAGTAATAACTTCAGTGGTATGACTTGTACAAGAATGTTAACATGGCACAGAGGAATAACCCCACAACATCAGTGCAGAGGTGTAACTGGACCAGGGATGTGAGCAGGTCAAAGAAGAGCATTCTCACAGCATCGGTGTAATGGTGTCATTGAGAAGAGAATTCTAATAAGGTGAAGAGAAGTATCCCTGCCCTATCAATGTGCTGGTGTCACTATCATAACTAGGCAGCAGATGCTATCTGTGCAAAGAATAGCAGCCCTGCATTAAAATTGTAATAGTGTAACTGCATAGGGGATGTGAATAGGACAAAGAAGATGAAGTTTCACTCACGAGTACATTGATGTGCCTGGTCTGGAATGTGAACATGGCAAATAGAAAAAGCCCCATGCCCTTGGTATTGTGGTGTAACTAAACTAGAAATTTGAACAGGGAAAAGACGGTGACCCCAGATGGAACTGGATGTGGGATGTGAGAAAAGCAAAGAGGAGGAGTCCTATCGCAAAAGTGCAGTGGTGAAACTCCACAGGGGATGTCAACAGAGAAAACAGGAGAATCTTGATACCATTAGTACTGAGGAGGATTAACTGGACAAAACATGTGATTGGGGCAAAGAGAAGGAGCCCCAACCCATCAGTTCAATGCCGTATCTTGGAAGAATGATATGGATGGGGAAAAGAGAAAGAACACTGCACCGTCAGCACAGTGATTACATTGCAAGGTGTGCAGAACAAGAAGTTGCATGCCAAAAGCACCAGCACCATGTTGTAGCCGAACTGTACCTGGATCAGCAATGTGAACAGGGTCAAGGAAAGCAGTATCAGTGCTATGGTGTGAGTGCACAGTGGATCTGAATGAGCAAGTAGGGGGATCCTCACATCATTATTACTGTGGTTTGCACAGACAGAGCATGTGAGAGGGGCAAAGAGGAAGGCCATCATCCCTTCAATGCAGTCATGTAACTGGACACAGGGAGGAGAATCCTGACACTGTCGGGGGACTCATTACATGGAAATGGAAATGTAAGCTGCAAAGATGGGCAGCGCCACATCGTCTACACAATTGTGTAAGTGAACAGAGTGTGAAAGGAGTAAATATATTCTCCCACCATCAGGGCATACTGTGCTAGGCCAGAGGATGAAAACAGAGCAAAGCTGAGCATATCCATACTATCATTGCAATAATGTAACCAGGGAAAAGAGGAGGAGACCTGACTCATGAATGCAATGATGTAACTGCACAGGGGAAGTAAAAGGCCTGAAAAGGTAGAACCTGCACAACCACTACAGTTGAGTAACTGCACTGAAGCCAAGGATGAGGCAAACAGGAGAAGTGCAGAGCATCAGTGCTATGGTGTAACCTGGGAAAGGATGTGACAATGTGAAGAGGAGCAGCCCTCAGACATCACTGCAGGGGTCCAGTTTGACAGGGGATATTTACAGGCAAATAAGAGGGCCGCCAACATCAGTGCAGTGGAGCAACTGGGCAGGGACCTAATGCATTGTTGTGCCTGACTCAGCATTCCTGCCTCTGTAGTATTTGGGGGCAGCCCAAGGTGACTTTGATACAAGGCAGGGCAATCGCTTCCTGAGTCAACAAGAATTGGAGTGCCGCTCTACAATGCCCTAGGAGAATTACAAGTGTGCCTTCAAGATGCCATGATTTATAGTCACAGTGTCATAAAACATTTCATCTGAGAGCCTGTTCTGCTTTCCAGGGTGTGAGGTGACCTGCCGGACACTACCAAGATAGTGGAAAACCAATTCTCCTGCCATCCTGCTCAGAGCCTGTCTTGTGTTTCTCTGCTAAAATATATCGCTGAAAACTATGAAAGCAGAGGTCCTAATCTTCCAATATTGTAATTGTCTAAGCTATATACTCTTGTATAAATATGCATAATGGTTACACTCCAGAATACTAGATGACTAAAGTGGGAACCAAGTCAATGACCCAAATCCAGCCCAGACCATAGTGACTAAATGTCATCATGGACTGTCTGGCAGCCTTGACAAATTGAGTTTCAGCAGAAAAAAGAATGGGTCACAAAACAACCTTTGCCACAACTGGCACCTTATTGACAGTTTCTATTGCCATGGCCAGGAAATCAATGGGCTGTGAACACTCAATGATCCTCTTACCCTTGGAAGTGATCCCTGCAGGCCAACCTGCGGGATGTTAGCGGAATGGCTTGCAGGAACACACACCAATCCTGGCTGCTTCTCCTTCTGCTCTGGGAGCAGAGGGGCTGCCCTGGATTCAAGGTTGTGGACCTGACATTGGAAAGAATTACCTTGTTTACCACGGAGCCATCTACATCGCCAGTTGTCTTTCTCAGCACATCACTG
Source organism: Piliocolobus tephrosceles (assembly GCF_002776525.5). Lineage (NCBI taxonomy): Eukaryota > Metazoa > Chordata > Mammalia > Primates > Cercopithecidae > Piliocolobus > Piliocolobus tephrosceles. Next base: position 111,234,095 of record NC_045445.1, on the reverse strand, counting down.
TGCTATGTTAAATGTGCCCAACTTAAAACAAATTGAAAAAGATATGCTACATCAATGTTCATGGGTGTAAACTCTAAACTTTTAACATATTTACCTGGGGTGAGGGCATGGTGCTCATGAAAAAAGGACAGGAAGTAAGTTTAGAGAACAGAGTGGGGTAACCTTGAGGTATATAGTAGGGTTTCAGCAAGGCCACCATACACAGTGTGGTTTGTTCACTGCAAAAAGTGCCCAGTCATGGAGGTGTGGGGTTGCTAAAATCCAGCCCATATCACCCTCTCCAACATCAACACCCCATGCTGTGTCTGCAGGGTGGGGCACTTCTGTCTGACTTCTCTTCTCACAAGGGAGAAACATTTTTTATAGAGTGGTGTGGGAGTTTTTCCAGTTAATTTTCCTAAAGACAGTACATTTTCATTCTGAGGAACTATCTTTTTATCATTCATTTCTAGAGGAGAACCTTTTCTTTCTTAAAAACTCTTCCTGCTGAGAGCCTTTGCTTTTCACAGTGAAGCCAGCAACCTACTCACCCAGCCTGACAACAGAGAATGCTTTCCCTGAAACCACATAAAGATGTCATATAAGTTGCTGGTGACCTGGAGTCTGTGGCACCAAGGGGAATTCCTGATGCAGGACAGCTCATTCACTGTGGCATGTACCAGACCAGTTAATTAACTGAGGCTGTTCTGGGATACCTACATGCTCTACAGGTCCTCACCACTGCCCTGTCACCCTCAGCCCCTCTCCAGGGCCTAGTAACTACAGAATTAGTGCCTCATACAGCTGGTGCCCTGAATCCAGCTCTACCCATTGGTCAGTGTTTGTGATACAGGAGTTAAAAAGAAATTATTTAGGTAAAAGAGTTTTGGTGGAACTTCCTTTTAATAAAAAGCAGCCCCAAATCATTTCTTTTCTAACAAAAAGCAGACTGAAAAATCACGAACACATAGATAAATAAGCTGGATGCTTGCATGGGTGAATGCCAGCAGCTGCACCAATAGAAAAGGGATACCTGGAAGTCAGGTATATTCAACATGGAGGTTCCCTCTTCCCTTTCCTTTGTTGCCACGTGTGCAGTAAAAAAGCAGGCAGCATGGTGCCAGCTAGGTAAAGACCTCATCTGCATATTAGAGATTAGGGTGTGGTGGCCAGCCTCTTTACGTGCTATGTAAATGGTACACCTGGTCCAACCAATCCTCTGCCCCCTATGTAAATCAAACAATGCTTCCTCAAGCTCAACTATAAAACCAACCACATCTCACCCCAAACCCGGAAACCCACTTAGGACCCCTTCCTCTGCAGGAGGAAGCTCTTTTCTTTCTTTCGCCTATTAAACTTCTGCTCTTAAACTCACTCCTTGTGTGTCTGCATCTTTGATTTCCTTGGTGTGAGACAATGAACCTTGGGTATTTCCCCAGACAAATGACACTGCTTCATTTGTACCATATTTGTTGTGAAATACTTCTAATAACATCCTTGATGATAGACTCCAAAACCCCCTTCAATTTCTAAGCCCCATGATCCCCATCCCCATCTCCTAGGATATTTTGTTCATTGGTTGACATTGGTTTATTCTAGTCTTGGACTCCATGACTTTTTGAATATCTACAACTACTCTCCCTGTCTCTGAGCTCCTAAGCCTCAGCCATCCCTGAGAGGTGGCCAAGGCAGTTGTCCAAAAGAGGGCCTGCCAGGCTGCTAAAGAAACACCGCTGAAGAAACCAGCCTCTCCCTGAAAGACTATGCGATCTGTCAGGAGTTATGAGAAAAAGTAAAAGTATCAAAGGAAGAGAACATAGTTGAGGTCTTAATGAATGGAGATTGTCATGCTTTTCGGAAGCATGCTACCAGCAGCCCTTTTACCTTGCCGATGTATCCCTGCCCTGCTGAGTCTAACTGAGATCTTCCCTCTGTACCTGAGGACATGATTCTTACACTTTGCTGCTGACCACAAGGAAATTCTTGGATGGGGTCTTTGGTTTTAGAGCAATTTACTATGATTTGGACATATTAAGAATTTGGTTTATTGTGGATCACTCAGCTACTGGCTTCTGTGCACTGCCCTCCTGTCTTGTTGCAACACAGTTCTTTGTAAATCACACCTAATTTTAAATCCTGAGCATATGGTCTGTTTTGACAACAAGATTAGCCTAAGAGCTGAAAAAAGAAACATTCCCCAGATTCCTTTTATATCCAACAACCATCTGTGGTGGGAAGAAAAGGTAAAGACATTTCCAACTCTGGGTAGAGAATCTCAGACACAAAGACAAAAGCTGGCATGGCTCCTCATCCTCCTACTATAAGCTGTCCTCACCAAGATCCTTAGGCCTTGACTACCTCTAAATGCTGCATTAATGAGAATAGTTGAGCTCTCCACTCCCAGGCCCTCTGAAATAGCAGCCACTAACATATGTATGGACTCCTCTGCTGAAATCTGTCCTGGCTGCTTATAGCAGACTCTTTTGGTGCTCCACCCCCATCCTCTAGTGCGTTACCACTGCAGTGCAAGCTCTGGAACTTCCAGCTGCCTGAGGACTTTTCTTGACAACCAAAACCCACCCTGCCTACGCAGGCCAGTTGTGAGAACCAGAGGATTAATGTCCTGGAAAGCAGCCTTCAGCCAATGACTGATAGAAATTGGTGTCTAAATAGCCTCAGTCCCTTGCCCTTGAGAAGAGATAATTCTGAGGTGTGACAAAGACTCTCCCAATCAAACTTTGGTCAGGCTCCTGTGAGCTTTCTCTTTTTGACTAGGCCTCAATTTTGGGCTTCATGTCCTTCCTTGTAGAATCCAGTTTTAGCAAGAATCCAGTTTGAGGAAGAATCCTGCTAAGTCAGTTAAGAGAGAATCCGTATTCTCTATATCTGACCACCCTCAATATCTGATCAAATTCCTCATCTCCCACTCTTAATATCTGACCACCTGGCCTATCTTCAGCAAGAATCCTGTCAAATTTGTTTAGCCACAATCCTCCTTTCCCCTTGACATTTCCTCTTGGTAATTTTCAATCCACTAACCCCCATTTCTTTTACTTGGTTATAAATTCCCACTTGTCCTTGTTGTATTCAGAATTGAGCTCGGTTCTACACTGAGGTCTCTTTTCCTCTACTTACAATGGTTTCTTTTAATAAAATTTATCTTCACCACTTTAACTTCTACCCATCTCTGGTTTTCCTAAACAGATGGATGCATTACACTGATTCCCAGAGTTCCTCAGTGGGATTGAGCTCAACTTGTCGGATATTACACCTCTTGGTGGATGCTTTCCCTTCTCCATCTCTCTCCACCTCCTCTGTTTCATTGCATTATCCCCGCCACAAATATAGCTACATTACATGAATCTTGTTTCAGGTCTCCTTCTGGGGAATCCCAATACAGACACTGCTTCAGCATTCTCATCCTGTGTTAGATAATTGGCCCCACCAGTCATTAGCACCAGCATCCCACAGACTTGACATCTGAGAGATTTACTGAAACAAGACTGGAATCCCATGTCCTAGGTCTTTCTCACATGGGATGAAGTAATAGAATGATGCTTTTCTAGAACTACTCCTACTCTTACATGCCTAGAACAGATAGCATTTATGTTTTCTAGCTCTGTTAGAGTGACCACAGTATTACAGATGTTTATTTCTCTCACTTACTACATAGTGCAGGAATAAGTTCACTCAAAAAAGGCTAACTGAAGGAGGTACATTCCTTGTTCTATATGTGCAACAATCCTGATAGCCCCATATCTGTGAAGGGCACATGCTAAATTATCCCATCAAAATGCAGGAGTGTTGACCCTTAAGTATTTCTTATTGCAGAATGTCAGTCACACTACTCCAAGACTTCCTCAAATGATTGCTCTTTTCCAGCTCACTGATATCCATATACAAATTGAACATGACCAGACAGACACTTCTTTTTCACCAGGGCTTTTTTTGTAATATTTTTCATGTCTCCTGACAAACTTGAGTATTGTTTAAAAGACAGACTATGCAACACTACTTAATCAGAAATAAACTTATTTTTATACTTGTCTACATTGCTTAATGACTCCCCCTTTTTTCCTTTAAGTGATCTGTGTTACTTCTTCACCCAAAACTTTCACCATAGTATTCAGTTTTATTTTAATTATAGATACAACCAATCCAAACTATAGAACAGTTTCCAGACTTTAGATTTTAAAAATGATCCACAAAAAATCAATACTTAACCCGATAGAAACATTTTTGTCTAACATTAACTGACAACTATCAAAGATTTGGGATATGTGGAAATCTAGAATTTTTCGAGTAAGGTTCATTTATTTACACATTCATTGTACAAAGATTTCTTAAGTATTTACTATGCATGAGACACTGCTTGAGGTATTTGTGATCCACAGACTTAATCCCCTTTGAGAAGTTTATAATCTAGGAGGAGAGCTGGACATTAATAAAGAACTTCAAGCTTCCATCATAATGCATTTTAGAAATTAGAGAAATATAAAGTTAAAACCTTAACAAAATGAAAGATCTTTAATGTTCTACTTGAAAAACAACACTTTTCAAATGTTTGTTATCGGCATATATTTGGGAGGAAAATCATTAAATCATTTTTTATTAAAAAGGTTTTTTTAAAAAAAAATAGGTTAACATTTAAATAATTTTAAACATTTACAGTGCTTAATCATATTTTTAGTAATTATTCAAACTTGACTTTCTATATGTAAATGATTTCCACACACACCTTCAGAAGGTATATTATGCACTTCTACTTCAAAGGTTTTATTTTGATTAATTTTTTGAATTTTGATAATTTTTCTCAGGGAATTTTACTTGGGAATAACCCATATATAATTATTTCTGTTGCATCTGCACATGACTTGATGTAGAATTATTTAATCACACATGGTCTTTTCCCCTTAATGTATCATATATGTTTTCCTTTTGTATCCTGCTACGCTGTTACATTCAAGAGAAAATTGATTTTGTATCTTTGTAGATAATATTTTCTTTTTCTTCCTGAAAATTCATAATATTCTTTATCTTTGAAATTCAAAATGTTAGCCATTCACATCCAGGTACCGGACAATTTGTGTTAACATTGCTTTGACCATAACAAGACCTTTTCTTTGGAAAATTAACTTTTTTTTCAGCTCAAGAAAACATTATTTTCTTCTGTAACTATTATTTCTCTTTCTTTTTTTCTAAAGTTTTATTTCAGCCACAAGAATAATCCATATATTGGGTCTCCATTATTTGTCTTTAATATCCATCTACTTTTCTTAGGCTGCTGCTATACAGATTTTATGATAAATGTATTTAGGTTTTGAATGAATAGTCACGTGCGTACTATAAAGATAGAGATAGTATATCACTACTAGATGAAATTCCTTGCCTTCCTGCATGATTTCTTCAGTGCTTTCTCAGTGGATAAACGGTTTTCTCAAAACTATAACTCTTCCAAGTACAGTTTTTGTCCTGGTAGAAACTAGGGACCCATAACCAGTTCATGTGATGATCAATCATCTTCCCCTTCCATGTAACATACAGTCCTAGGAAAATTTGTGCAAGTCAGAGACAGATGGGAATTTTTCAAATCTTCTTATTTCATAGAACTGTGGGGGTGCCAAATTTCTTTTGATATGAAAATGTAAGTTGCCTCTGATGGAGATGATCACTCATAAAGCGACTGTAGGGATTAAATGAGTTAATGAATGTAAAATGCCTAGGACAGAGCCTGACTCCTGATTAGAGAGCTGCACTGCCAGAAACTGGAAACTCCATTTTTCTCTGCTGGCAGCACTTAGTGGGAAGACGGGGTGGAGGCCTTGATGACTGTGAAGTTAGAGAAATCAGAGCATGATTCACAGTGGTCATGGTTTTGGCCAGCAGGGTGAGGGCCAGATAGCCTGGGGTCCCATCTCCATGAAGTAACTTACTGTCTGTATGCCCCTAGGGAAGTTAATTTACCTGTATAGGCCTGTCACATCTTGAGTTTGCGGATGGACTTGCACCACAACCACATTCCTTATTCTTATGTTCCTGTGGTTCTGCATGTTCCTCCATGAGTACTCCCTACCTCTCAGCCCATTAGCTCTATCCTGCCGAGGCAGAGGAACAGTGGCTCTAGCAAGGAGCACAGAAAGATAGCCCTGTGGAAGCTGTGACTGCCTGGGCACATGAACTATATCAGCCAGGCATTCCAGTTGTGGAGAACCCAGATATCAGTAAATGTGTGTGCACAAGCAAAGGAGTATCATATGTCATGTCAGATGCAGACACATAAGGCTGCCATTGGTGTGAGAATATCCTTGGACTCTGGCCTTGTGATCTGGCTGCTGCAAAAATTAGTTAAATTGAAAATTAAATTAAGAAAAAGTTAATATATGTCATTATTTTGAACAGTTTTAGATTTACAGAATAATTGAGTAGAAAGTAGTTTCTATAAATCCTCTCTTATCTTCCCCAGTTTCCCTTATTAACATCACACAATAGTGTATTATATGGTTAAAATTGATGAGCCAATATTGATACATCATTATTAACTAAATCTATAGTTTACATTAAGGTTTACCCTTTGTGTTATAAAATACAAGGGTTTTGACAGCTGTTTAATGACATGTATCTACCATCATAGTGTCATACAGAATAAATTCACTGTCCTAAATATCTCCTGTGCTCCACCTATCCATGTTTCACCCCAACCCCTGGAAACCATTGATTTTTTTACTGTCTCCACAGTTTTGCCTTTCCCAGAATGCCATGAAGTATTTATTCTTTTCAGATCAGCCTATTTCATTTAGCAATACGCATTTAAGTTCCTCCATGTCTTTTCATGGCTTGATAGGTTATTTTATTTTATCCCTGATTAGTATCCCATTGTGTGGATGTACCACAGTTTGTTTATCTATTCACTTATGGAAAGACATCTTGAAAACTACTAAGTTTTGAAAATTATGTATGTGGCTGCTTTAAACATTCATATGCAGGTTTTTGTATAGATATAAGTTTTCAAATCATTTGGGTAAATGCAAAAAATGCAATTAAATTGCTGGATCATATGGTAAGATATATAACTGTGTATATATACATATGTATATATATATGTATACATATCTAGATAGATGCTGGATAGATTAGATAGATAGATAGATAGATAGATAGATAGATAGATAGATAGATAGATAGATAGACAGACAGTGTATTGCTCTGTCACCCAGGCTAGAGTGTAGTGGTGTGATCTCGGCTCATTGCAGTCTCTGTCTCCCAGGCTCAAGCGATTCTCCTACCTCAGCCTCCTGAGTAGCTGGGACGACAGGCATGCACCACCACACCTGACTAACTTTTGTATTTTTTATAGAGATGAGGTTTCTCCATGTCACCCGGGCTGGTTTTGACCTCCTGGAGTCAAGCGACCCGCCCACGTCAGCCTTCCAAAGTGCTGGGATTACAGGCATGAGTCACTGCACCTGGCCTGTAAGAATATATTTAACTTTGTATGAAACTGCCGAATTCTCTTCCAAAGTAGCTATACTATTTTACATTACCACCAACAATGAATGAGATTTCATGTTGGTCCACATTCTCATCCACATTTAGTATCAGTGTTTTGGATTTTAGCCATTTTTATAGGTGTGTAGTGATATCTTTAGACAAAAAGGGATGTATAAATTCAATGCAACTTTTATCAAAATCCCAATGCCCTATTTTTTTAAGAAATGGAAAAGGTGATCCTCAAATTCATATGATATTGCAATGGACCCAGAATAGATGAACGGAAGAATAAATTTGGAGGACTAATGCTTCTTGATGTTAAAACTTATTACAAAGCTATAATTAAAACAGTTTGTTATTGGAATAAATATAAACATAATGAATAATATAATAGAATTAAGAATTTTCAAATTAATCCATACATTTCAGTTTTCCACTAGGATGCCAACATCATTCAATGGGGAAAGAATAGTATCTTCAACAAATTTTATTAAGACAATTGGATGTCCACATGTAAAACAATGTAGTTGGGCCCTTATGGTACACTATATATATAAAATTAATTCAAGATGAGTCAAAGACCTAAATATAAGAGCTAAAATTATAAAAATCCTTGAAGAAAACAGGGATAAATTTTTATGATCTTGGATTTGGCAATAATTCTTTAAGTATTATTTATACTTAAAGATATAAATAATATCTTTAAGTATAAATATAAGAAATGAAAGAAAATATAAGAAATGAAAGAAAAAAGTCAATAAATTTGACCTTGTGAAAATTCCAAACTTTTCCCATCAAAGTACATTATCTAGAGAGTTAAAAGACAACCCACAGAATAGGAGAAAATGTTTGCAAATCACATGTCTGATAAGAGACGAATATGCAGAACATATGAAGAACTCATAACTCAATAAGACAAATAACTCAGAAAAAAAAATGAACAAATGACTTGAATATAAATTTATCCAAAGAAGATATACAATTGTCAAATAAGCACATGTAAAGATGCATGATGTCATTAGTCATTAGATAAGTACAAATTAAAACCACCACATACCATTTCATACCCACTAGGTGGTTGTAATTTTTCTTTAAATAAAGGTAAAATAGTGAGTGTTGACAAGAATGTGAAAACATTAGGACCACCATACATTGCTGGTGGCAATATAAAATAGTGGAACCACTGTGGAAAATGGTTTGGAGATTCCTCAAAATGTTAAACACAGAATTCCAATATGACACAGCAATTCTATCCCTGGGTACATATGACCTAAGTAATTGAAAACAGGTGTTAAACATTTGAACAAGGATTTTTACAGCAGCAGTATTCACAATAGCCAAAGTGGAAACAACCTGAATGTTCAACCAATGAATGTGCTGTACATATATAATGGAACATTATTCAGCCACAAAAGGTAATATTGATACATACTACAACATGGACTAACCTTGAAAACATTATGCTAAGAAAGAAATTAGACACATGAGGTGAGGTCACATATTTTATTATTCCATTACTGTGAAATATCCAGTATAGGCAAATATGTAGAGACAGAAAGCAGATTAGTGGTTGCTAGGGGCTGGGAGAAGAGGGCAATAGGAATGACTACCTAATTGCTTTGAGGTTTCTTTTGGGGCAATGATTATGTTCATTGGAAATAAATAGTGATGACAGTTGCAAAATATTGGGAATGCACTAAATCACACTGAATTGTGCATTTTAAAATAGTTAAAATGATAAAAATTTATGTTATATGTTGCTATAGTTTGAATATATACATCCTTCCAAAATTCATATGTTGGAACCTAATATCCAATGTGATAATATTAACAGGTGGGGCCTTGGGAAGTGATCATGTCATGAGCACTCCACTCTCACGAATGGGATTAGTGCTCTTTTAAAAGAGGTTAAAGTAATGCCCTTTTGTCCTTCTGCCTTTTACCATATGAGGGCACAGCAACAATCAACCATCTTAGAAGCAAAGGGTGAGCCTTCACCAGACACCTAATCCATTGGTACCTTGACTTCTAGCCTCGAGAATTGTGACAAATAAATTTTGATTATTTATAAATTATGCAATCTATGGTATTTATTTTTTACAGCAGCAGGGGCAGACTAAGATATGCATTTTACCATAATAAGAAAAAAAAGAAATTGGACTTACCTCCTGAGTCTGCCTGAGTCCTTGCAGACGAATTTTCACTTCCTCACTCTGATAGAACTTAGACCATTTATTTTCTGGTGAGATTTAATTTGAGAAAATCAGGTCTTGGGTAAGTAAACAAAGCTGATGATGAGATCCTGCATAAAAACAAGCATATGAAGTGAATGTCTGTATACAGAATAGTAAGATCCCAAGCATCTATCCCCTTATGACCGCACTTGCTCTCCTAAACTGGACAGGGTGTTTTACAGCACCTGATCAAAATGTAGGGAGAAAAATCTATTTTAGGAAATTTGATGAATCCCAGAGAAACTATTCATATAGATATTGATAATTAAGGGTATATCAAATATGTGATTATTTCCATTCGTTATTTGCCTATGGTAACACGCACCAGTCTAAAAGACCTACCAGAACATGCTGAATTTATAATACATTTTGTAAAGCATCACTCTAAAATAAGTAACAATAATTCATGATGAAATTGAGATAAATTGAAAGAAAAAATCAAAACCAAGCAAAAGGGGGAAAAAATCTTTCTTGAAAAATGATACAATGGAGTAGTCAGTAGAAAACTTGTATCTTTGAAATAATAGGAATTTTCATCCATTAAACAAAGCTAAACCAGGAACATTTGAAAAACAAGAAATAATATTTGGAAATTATATATATATTATATATATTATATAATATATAAACTGGACAGAGTGTTTTACAGCATCTGATCAAAATGTAGGGAGAAAATTGTATTTTAGGAAATTTGATGAATCCTAGAGAAACTATTCGTATAGATATTGATAATTAAGGATATATCAAATATGTGATTTTTCCATTCGTATATATATATATATAGTTTTGTTTTTATCTTTTTTTTTTTTTTTGAGATGGAGTCTTGCTCTGTCACCCAGGTTGAGGTACAGTGGCATGATCTCAGCTCACTGCAACCTCCACCTCCCAGGTTCAAGCGACTCTCCTGCCTCAGACTCTCAAGTAGCTGGAATTACAGGTACCTGCCACCACACCCAGCTAATTTTTGTATTAGTAGTAGAAATGGGGTTTCACCATGTTGGCCAGGGTGGTCTTGAACTCCTGACCTCAGGGATCCGCCCGCCTTGGCCTCTCAGAATGCTGGGATTACATGCGTGAGCCACCGCGCCTGGCCTAAAAAATATTTTATGAAAACTAAAATATAAAATGTTGGAAGATAATGTCAAGGATCTACTACAGAAGATAGAAAGAAGAAGAAGAATGAATGAATGAAATTAGGGTGATTTTATAGACAATTTTCCATTAGGAACAATCAGAGGTGAGGGTGAAATGCATGGAAAATAATTAGTTTAAAAATATGCAAAAATTTCCCAAAATAACTATATGACTTTCTAGAATAATAGAGCCTAGTGAATGCCAAACACATTAGATAAGGAAAAGTCAAGTAATACAACACGACCACCAATAACAACTGTTTGAGGCTGTTTAGGCATTTACTCTCTGAAGACCTAAATTCCAAGATAGACTCACTGGCACCACTTGATACAAAATTGAGTAAGAGGTATTCTTTGCCCTACCTCAGCTCCATTTGCATGGACCTAGTCAACAAGAAAAAAATATCAGTGAATGGTAATTGGTGGTGCCATAAGGAATGATATTAGTAAAGGAGATGTTAGCAAAGAGATATTTTTAAACTGTATGATGCTTCTTTCAGTTAGCAGTTGCCTGCTTTACTGCTCATGCAGTGGACCCAGTTTTGGCCCTTTGGTATCCTTTTAGACTATTTCCTTCATGTACCTCAATAGCAACAAAGCAGATACAGGACTTACTGACAGGTGAAGAGGCACAAAATAGGTTATTCCTTTCATCCTATCTGTTAGCATACGCCTCTTACTAACTGACAGTTCTGCAAGAACACCTTGATAATTTTGCTTTGCTTTACTAGGGTGAAAAATTGCCCTAATTGTTTAAAAGGCCTGTTCAAGTGGGGATTAGAGAAAAAGCAAAGGACATTTTTCCCAAATATTTAAACAAATAAATAATGAATCAGAAATGGTGTTTGTAATGTCTACGTGTGATGGTTAATTGTATGTGTCAACTTGACTGGGCTAAGGGATGCCCAGACAGCTGATAAAACATTACTTTTATTTGTGTCTGTGAAGGTGTTTTGGGAAGAGACTAGTACTTGAATAGGTAGACTGAGTAGAGAAGATTTCCTTCACCAATGTGGGTGGGCATTATCCAAGTCACTGAGGGCCTGAATAGAATAAAAAGGAGGATGAATGATGATATGGTTTGGATCCCACCCAAATCTCATGTTGAAATATAATCCCAGATGCTGGAGGTGTAGCCTAGTGGGAGGTAATTAAACTGTGGGGGCAGTTTCTAATGGTCTAGCACCATCCCCCTAGTGCTGCTCTTATGATAGAATTCTGGTGAGATCTGGCTATTTAAAAGGTGTGCAGCACCTCTCCCATCTCTCTCCTCCTCCTGCTCTAGCCATGTAAGATGTGCCTGTTTCCCCTTTGCCTTGCACCATGACTTTAAGTTTCTTGAGGCATCCCCAGGCAGATATCAGTATGATGATTCCTGTACAGCATGTGGAACTATGAGCCAATTAAACCACTTTTCTTTATAAATTACCCAGTCTCAGGTATTCCTTTACAGCAGTGCAAGAATGGACTAATACATAAAATTGGTACTGAAGAGTAAGGCATTGCTATAACACTCACAGCCCTAAGGAATCTTGACTGTGTTCTGTCAAAATTCCAGCAATGTATATACTATTTTCTTGTTACTTTGGGTACCTATCACAAAGTTCCTTAAGCCTCATTGGTCAATTGCTGAAAAAGAATTGTGTTACTAAGGCACTTTTGCCAAGAACTGGAGACATTACACCAGGCAAAAACATTGTGTTTGAAATATTGTATTCTTTGTTCAGAAATTTTAAATGCCAAATACAGAAACAAAATTAACTAAACTGAAAGAAAATTAAACCAAGCTGTACATGATGCCACTTGGGGGTGTTTTGAGCCAGTGATCATTTGATTTGGCATCATGTTATGATTCCAACAGAAAATGCTTTATTTCTTCCCTTTAAAATTGTAGCCACCTGAGGCCTAAGATATAAAGTGGGGATATTTAAGTTATAATTTTGCACAGAAGGGAGTCCTCTGCTCTGTTATCTTCTGCCTTCATGGCATGACTGGTTTGCTACAGTTTTCTTTTAATAATTTTATAAATCTTGCAATTTGTTTTGTTAATTAGCAACTGAACCCAATTTGAATTGTGTACCCCACAGACCATAGTGTAATGCAAACCAGTATGAATGCCTGTAATTTACTCTGCCTTTTATGATGCTCTTGCCCTATTTGTCCATGTTTAGAATCCTTTACCACCAATGCAACTTACCTACTTCTTCCACTAACACAACTCTTCTAATCTCTTCTCCCTGTTACCCTACCGGCCAGTCCCAAGGGCAGGAAAATTCTTTTAGTTGAAGACCCCTTTCCAACATGATCTTCCTAAAACCCCAGTCAATAAAGTTGAGGTATGAGATAGATGTTGCTGAATAAGCTGACCTGGAAAAAGAGGTATTTACATTGATCCCAAGAACACGAGCAAGCAATCCTTGCTGGTGTGGGGCTGCAAGACAGAGAATAACTGTTAATTGGCTTCTAAAGCTTTCTTCTGAAACAATGACACTGGAATTGTAGGGGAGTTTCAACTTACTACACTGGTTGATTTGGATAATAGATAACTGTCAAGCATAGGTAGTTTGGATTACTTTTACATGATTATATTTAATATTGCACCCATTCATCTTCCTGGTTTGATCTTGAAATTATTTTTTGGCTATTTATGTTGATTAAATTAGGTATTACATTTTCTTATTACTATCTGTTGTTCAATCCTAGATTACACTTGAATGATCTCTCATCCCCTCAGACTTAGAGCGATCCATTGCTACATTTCAAGTGTGAATACTTTTGTATAATTAAGATTTTGGATTGAACTTTGAATGGTTCTACCTTCTCCCTACTACGAAGGGCTGCTAGTCAATGAATTGTCTTTGAACACAGACATTCACAATGTCCCCAAAACAATGTAATATTTGTGCAATTCCTGATAAATGTGAGTAGAGTTACGAACTCCAAACTACTTGACATGAAAGCACACACTGTGGCCTTGGTGATACAGCCAATTGGAGGGTCCCTATTTCTAAAGCACAATCTAAGAGCACAACCTCCATATTCCTTTCAAATAACTTAAACATTAAATACTGCAGTGTGGGTGAAGCACTGTTTTACTTTAGTAGGTTTCAGTACCAAAGACATTTGACACCCTCCTCCCACCCTCTACCAATCATAGTGTTAGAGTAGGTGGTTAGGCAGAGATGAGCAGGGCAGGAGAGGGCCACCACACACCCCCAGGATTGTAAGGTCCCTCAAGTGATGATAAGGAAGTTGTTCAACTGTCTCTCTAAAATAATAACGGGTCATAGCTGGCGGCAGGACTAGGGTGAGTGGGCTCAAGTATGCACACTAAGAAGCAAAATATTGAAGTTTGACTGATATATGACCTTCTTCTAGGAATATTTGACCGGTAAGGGAAAAACAGCTCAAATGAGCATGCACACAACTTCAGTGAACACACAGCACATGTGACCTCTCCCAAGTGCTGGCAATCCACTGCACAGGCAAACAGCCTGCCCCAAAGGAAAAATTGAGGGAGGAGAAACAGAAACACCAGAAGTATATCAATGTATAACACCCCCAGTCAGGCGCTGAACAGCACACTTGGATCTCTCAACTCGCCCGTTTGACCCTCTTCCAAGTGTACCTTCCTTCCTTTTGTTCCCATTCTAAAACATTTTAATAAACTTTCACTCTTGCTCTAAAACTTGTTTTGGTCTCTCCCTCTGCCTTATGCCCCTTGGCAGATATTCTTTCCTCTGAAAAGTCAAGACTAGAGTTTGCTGGAACCCCATCAGTTTCACTGCTGCTAACAATAGCAGAGAATTTGGTGGCTGTTTCCGTATTTAAGCAGAAAACACATTGAGACCTGCAAAACCAGGGGTGGAAAATCTCACTCAGTTACTAAGAGGAGCCTTCCTTCCTGAATTTATACCTAAGTTATAACAGTGGAAGTGAAGCAGAAAAAATATACCTAGAAACAACTCCAAACAGGCCTTGTCTCATTTGGAGTGCTCCCTGGACTTCATGATTTCACAGTTGTTTACTGTCATTCTAGAGGTGTGTGCCTTAACACAAACACTCTCAAATTTAAGAACAGGATGTTTTCGAAATTATGAATCAAGCTAAGAGTCACTAACATAAAATGGCCTCAAGAAGATTGACAGGAGAAAGAGTATAAAAATCAATTTATGTCCTCAGATGTTTATGGTTGTAGCTCTTCAGGGAATTCCCTTCATTTAGTTAGTAGCACTAAAGTCCTTGCTTGCGTACAATAAGCCAGACACCATTATTGTCACTTCACTATTTGACAAGTTCCCTTTAACTATAATGCCTGTACTTGAGACATTTCTTAATGATTTCCGTTTAAAGCTGCCTGACACCTGTGTTTTTGCTTTGAGATTTGACTATTAAGTATCTTTGCAACTGTGAGGCATTTGCTCTTCACCTAGTTGGTGGTCCACTTATAATGTAAAACAAGGCCCACTTATAATGTAAAACTTTCTATAATGCATGAATCTAAAAGAGGAGGAGATTATTTTAAAAGCTGAGAGGAGAGAGACAAAGTGTCTTTCCAGAAAAGAAAAGCTAAAGCTGGGTGCTTGCCTCCCTAAAGTCCTTTGCTAGCCCTGAGCATCCTGAAGTGAATTTACAGCATATAATCAAGTGTGATTTCTCCTGATTGCATCAGAACTAATTATGGAGCACCTCTCACTCAAAACCTCCATCTAATTAGAAGTATCTGGCAAGAAGGTATTTGCATATCTTCAAGTCATATTATGTCATGAGAATATTTGAGCTGATGAAAATTGACATTTACTATAAAATTAAAATAAAATGCATTGAAACCAGGAGTCATCAGAAATTCACAGCTGTGCTTATAGGAGCCTGTTTTAATTGATAAGACATAGTGGCTCTGCGTCATGAAGCAAATCAGAACACGAAGAATGTAAATAAATATACAGAGTGAGAATATCACAGCAAGAGACAGAGCTGCAGGCACTATGATTGGTGCAGGCATGGCCCAGATTTTGGTTTCTTACTCTTCTCTTACCATTCCTTGGTATTTATATATCAGATTTTAGGAGCAAAGCTTTACTCTCGCTCTCACTGTTGTTTCCTTGTCATTTTACCGTTGCTGTGCCATTTCTACATATTAATGAACTAGCACCAGATGCCCATAGTAATAATAATTTTCAGACAAAACAGGTTCAGAGAAAGAAGGAGTTTACAGTCGATTTTCAGGAGAATGTCATCATTTTAAGTTACTGTATTTGCCTTCTAATAATTATAAAGAGTACCCATTAAAGTTACAGCAATAACTGCTACTTATAAATATGTTCTTCACATGAATTAATTAATTTAATCCTTGAAAATCCTCTGAAGTAAATGCTCTTATTATCTCCATATTAATGATTAGGAATCTGGGCCTAAGAGTGATAGAATAATTTGTTCACGATCACCTCGCTTCTAAGTGGAATTTGGGATTTGAACCTAGCCAACATAACTCCAGAGTCTGAATTCTAAGCACTCGCACTCTTCTTGCTAGTTGCTATTGCTTCAATATGTTATTCACGGGGAGACACACACACATACACACACACACACAGAGTGCACAGAGTGATTGGAGTAGAATTGGCAAGATTGGCAAGTGACTCAGTCAAACCAATAACATCTCTCTCCAGGATTCTTGATGCAGCTGTTGGAAAAGAGATACTCTTTTGTGTCTAGAATTGTTAACTTTAAGAACACTGTGTATTTAGAGCAGTATCCCTTATTCCATGTGGAAAAAAAACTTAATAACTTATTGAAAAAATAGCAACTAGCAACAAAAGTGCAGTTGCTTGGAGCTCAGAATCTTGATTCAGGTTGGCTAGGTTCAAATCCCGAATCTCACTTACAAAACAGTAATCTTGAGCAAATAATTCCATCACCCTTAGGCCAGTTTCCAAATCATTAGTATGGAGATAATAATAGCACCTACTTCTTACAAATCACACAAAGAGAAAAGTAAAGCTGAGATATGGAGGACAGAAGAGTAAGTATTAATAACATAATTCAAGCCACTGTATTCTCTAGGGATTCAGCCACATCTGAAGACACACGGCACCATTGTTTTCATGCCATGGCCCATATGCATCTCTTCTTTGGTTTAAATGGTATAAGAACATTTTCTGTCATGGGTCCTGAGAAGAACACTATGAGAGTCAAAAGATAAACAGGGACTATTATGTGTGCTTACAGGGCCTGTATATTGTGCTTTGGAGTAAGGAATGATCTCGAATGATTCGCTATATCAGGATATCTCCAAAAGGAGAAACACCTCATCTCTGTCTTCCAAACACGAACCAAGAAATTCACAAGCATGTTACAGAGAGCATTTGAAAGATATTTTTGCTCCATTGTCCTAAGCACATCTGACAAATCAAGAAATTAGCATAATAGGAATGTGTATTTATATATTACTTTACAATTGATGATGTGGATTTATTCCCTGTATTTTGTTCTCAAAACAACCATTTGAGCTTCCTGCAGCATGTTTTATTATTTTCATTTTACCGGTGAGAATACTGGAGTACAAGGAGATTAGATAGAGCTATAAAGCAAAATCTACCCATGACTAAGTAATTACTGAAGTAGAAGGATTTTTCCACCACAACATGTATTTTTTTTTTTTTTTTTTTTTTTTTTTTTTTAGCAATGCAGCTCTAGGTGGCAGTTGTTTTCCTTGGAAATGTGCAATTCAAAGAGAGTCTCTGCACATCATTATATGTGCAATTGTAGTCTAGTATATTCAACGGCTCATTAGATATATGGGACTAAAATGAATATAGATTTATTTTAGAAGTTGCAGATTAGGTAGGCAAATAAACAGTGAACAGAAATCTGGGAGTTTTTTGTGCATCAAATAATTTTATTTCTTTTTTTTTAATCCCTTCCTTAGAAACGCTTTTTAAATTCTTATAGGCTATTTTTCAAGATGTGTTAACTCTTTTGGTAAGTTATAATTGAGTGCTCATAATGGCTGTGAATACACTCAATATTTTAAAAAACAATCACTATCTAAACTATTTCAGAGGGAAAATGACTACAAAAACACCAGCTAACTGAATGCATTAGTTTCCTATTTCTGCTATAACAAATTGAGACAGATTTAATGGCTTAAAACAATGCAAATGTATTATAGCAAATGTATTATATTTTAATTCTGGAGGTCAGAAGTCTGAAATGGGTCACACTGGGCTAAAGGCAAGGCATTGGCAGGGCTGCATTTCTCCTGGATGCTCTAGGGGATAATACATTTTTTCACCTTTTCCAGTTTCTGAAGTTTGCATACATTCCTTGGCTCATGGCCCCCTTCCTGCATCTCCAAAGCCAGCAACAACAGGTTGAGTTTTCCTCATGTTGCCATCTTTCTGGTGTTCTCTCTTCTACCTGCTTTTTCCACTTATAAAGACCCTTGTGATTATATTGGGTCGACCTACATAATCCAGGATAATCTCTCCTCATCTCAAAGTCATCTGATTAGCAAACTTAATTCCATCTGTAACCTTAATTCTCCTTTCGCATGTCACCTAACATTTTCACAGCAATCAGGGAATAGGGCATAGACATGTTTCAGTGGAGTATTCTTTTGCCTACTACACTTACCAAATTTTAATTTATAGTTTTGTTATACAAGAATGCATACAGAATACATTTCCATTTTGAAATTTTAGAACATCAAAACATCAAAAAGGTTAAGTATCCTTCCTAACATGTGCACAATATTTGACTATAAAATATATGAATATCTGGTTTCTGTAGGTATATATAACATTTCACTTGAAAATGAGAGATTTTTATCCAGGTAGTCACGATGTATTGATAAACATTTGACAGTATTCAAAACATTTAAGTCTTCTTTTAAACTTGTGCTTCTATTCCTTCATTTGACTTTCCTGTTTGATGAAAAACTGTCAATATTTTTGGAGATAGGGAGCTGTATATTTGGAAATACTTTGATTTATATATGATGAATAAGTGACTGAGTTCCCAAAATTAGACTTTTTGCCATTATTTTAATCATTATCAGTTTTGCCCAAAACAGTGTAGCCACAAATTGATAAGACTGGCTCTGAAGGCAATCTCAAAAGAGGAGATACCAAAAAAATTAAGTAAAAAGTCATTAAATCGGCAGGGCACGGTGGCTCACGCCTGTAATCCCAGCACTTTGGGAGGCTGAGGCAGGCGGATCACAAGGTCAGGAAATCGAGACCACGGTGAAACCCCGTCTCTACTAAAAATACAAAAAATTACCCCGGCGCGGTGGCGGGCACCTGTAGTCCCAGCTACTCAGGAGGCTGAGTCAGGAGAATGGCATTAACCCGGGAGGCGGAGCTTGCAGTGAGCCGAGATTGCACCACTGCACTCCAGCCTGGAGCACAGAGCGAGACTCCGTCTAAAAAAAATCACAGAAATAGTTTTATCATTTATCAGTGTTAATGTCTAAATTGACTACTCTCATTGGTACATAAAAAAATAGCTATTCAGCGTCGCTGTATTTTAAACCATATATAAGCATGCAACTAATTAGGAACCTCCTACTTTTTACATTTTCGAATTATTACTATTAATGAATACACACACACACACACACACACATTTTAAACTGATGCCACTATATGTGTTTCTTTGGTAGTGTTGACTTTAAAGCATCCCTAGTGGATAAATATAAGTAACTAGAAATTGCTCTGAAATGAAGATGTGTATAATGAATGCATTTAAATCAAACGTAGCACAAGGAAATACTTTTCTGCTCCTTTATCAGTCATATTGAAACTGTTTCTTTTTTTTTTTTTTTTCTTTTTTCTTTTTTTGAGATGGAGTCTTGCTCTGTCGCCCTGGCTGGAGCGCAGTGGCTGGATCTCAGCTCACTGCAAGCTCCGCCTCCCGGGTTTAGGCCATTCTTCTGCCTCAGCCTCCCGAGTAGCTGGGACTACAGGCGCCCACCACCTCGCCCAGCTAGTTTTTGTATTTTTTAGTAGAGACGGGGTTTCACCATGTTAGCCAGGATAGTCTCGATCTCCTGACCTCGTGATCCACCCGTCTCGGCCTCCCAAAGTGCTGGGATTACAGGCTTGAGCCACCACGCCTGGCCGAAACTGTTTCTAAGTGTTCACAGTAAGGACCCTTCTTGTGTCTATTTCTGTAACTCATTTCTTTTCCATTGTCAGGTATATATATACATGATGATATTAATACCACAATCAAGCTAATAAAAATCTTAATTACTTCACATACTTACTATTGTGTGTGTGGGTGTGATATGAGCACTTGAAATCTACTCTCTAAGCAAATTTCAAGTATACAATGCATGATTATTAATTATAATCACCATGCTGGATGTTATGTATACAGAACTTTATTCTTTTTTTTTTTTTTTTTTTTTTTTTTTTGAGACAGCGTCTCGCTCTGTCACTCAGGTTGGAGTTCTGTGGTGTGATCTCAGCTCACTGCAATCTCTGCCTCCCAGGTTCCAGCGATTCTCCTGCCTCAGTCTCCTGGGTAGCTGGGATTATAGGCGGCTGCCACCACAACCAGCTAATTTTTGTATTCTTAGTAGAGATGGGATTTCACCATGTTGGCCAGGCTGGTCTTGAACTCCTGACCTCAGGTGATCCACCGGCCTCGGCCTCCCAAAGTACTTTATTAATCTTATAACTGAAAATGTGTACTCTTTGAGCAACATCTCTCAATTTCTCCAACTTTCAGCCTTGGTAAACACCATTCTACTCTCTGTTTTTATGAGTTTGACTATTTTAGATACTTCATATCAGTAGGATCACGCAGTATTTTTTTTTTCTGTGTCTGACTTATTTCTTATAGCATAATGTATTCTAGGTTCCTTCATCTTGTCACAAATGGCAGGAATTCTTTCTTTTTAAAAGCTCAATAATATTCCATTGTACGTATACACCACTTTTTTTTTCTTCATTCATTCATCTGCCAGTGGAAATTTGTGTTGTTTCTATATTTTGGGAATGACGAATAATGGTAAAAGGAACATGGGAGTACAGATATCTCTTTGGGATTCTGATTTTAATTCTTTTGGATAAGTACCCAGAAGTAGAATTGCTGGATCATATAGTAGCTCTATTTTTAAATTTTTAAAGGACTTCCGTACTGTTTTCCAGAGTGGCTGCACCATTTTGCATTCCCCACCAAGAGTATAAAAAAGTTCCCTTTCCTTTACATCTTCAGTGACATCTTTTTTTTTTTTTCCATAATAGCTATCCTAACAGGTATGAAGTTAGAGGAATGCCTATTTAGTTTTCTTTGTTCATTTTTAATTGGGTTATTTAACTGAGCTATAGGAGTTTAACATGCATATTTGATATTTATGCATTATCAGACACATGGTTTGCAATTTTTTTCTCCCATTCTATAGATTGCCTTTTCATTTTGTTGATTGTTTTCATATGGTAGTTCCAGTTGTTTTTTGAGAAACCTCCACACTTTTATCCATAGTGATTGTACCATTTTACATTCCCACCAAGAGTGTACAAGGGTTCCAATTTCTCCACATCCTCACCAACACTCATAGTCTTTTTTTTTTTAATTTAACAGTCTCACTCTGTCGCCCACGTTGGAGTGCAGTGGTGTGATCTCAACTCACCGCAACCTCCACCTCCCGGGTTCAAGCGATTCTCATGCCTCAGCCACCTGAGTAGCTGGAATTACAGGTGTGTGCCACCATGCCTGGTTAACTTTTTTGTGTTTTTAGCAGAGATGGAGTTTCACCATGTTGGCCAGACTGATCTCTAACTCCTGGCCTCAAGTGATCCACCCTCCTCAGCTTCCCAAAGTGCTGAGATTACTGGCATGAGCCACTGGGTCCAGCCTCTTGTCCTTTTTAATAACAGCTATCCCAACAGGTGTGAAGTGTATCTCATTGTAATTTTGATACTACCCAAAATGAGCAATAGATTAAATGCCATTCCCATCAAAATCCCAATGACATTTATTTAAAATATAGAAGAAAGCTATCCAGAAATTTACATGGAACCAGAAAAGAAAAAAACTAGAATAGCCAAAGTGATTTTGAGAAAGAACAAATGTAGAGACATTATATTTCCTGCTTTCAAAATATATTACAAAGCTACAGAATTGAAAACAGCATGGTACCAGCATAAATACAGATACATAGACCAATGAAACTGAATAGAGAGCCCCAGAATAAATCTATGCATCTATGGTAAACTGATTTTCAACAACAGTGCCAAGAACACACAATGTGGAAAGGCTAATCTCTTCAACAAATAGTGATGGAAAAAAGTGGATATCAACCACAAAAGAATAAAGTTGAACTCCTAATCTTACATCATACACAGAAATCAACTCAAAATGGATTAGATATCTAAATATGAGACCTGAAACTGCAAAATTTATAAAAGAAAATATAGAGGAAGTTTCTTGACATTGGCCTTGGCAATAGTTTCTGGGATATGACGCTAAAAGCACAGGCAACAGAAACAGAAATAGACAGTGGAACAATATCAAACTAAAACAATGTCTGCACAGAAAAGGAAACAATTAACAGAATGAAAAGACAATCTATAGAATGGAATAAAATATTTACAAAGCATTTATGTATTAAGGGGTTAATATCCAAAAAATATAAGTAACTTCTACAACTCAATCATTAACTAAATAAATAAATAATCCAATTTAAAAATGGGCAAAGGACTTGAATATACTTTTCTCCAAAGGTGACAGATGACCACCAGGTATATGAAAAGGTTCTCAAAGTCACTAATAATCAGGGAAATGCCCAGACCCTTCTTTAAATCAAAATTAATCAGAAGATCTATGGACAGAATCCAACATATGTATTCAAACACTTCACTAAATCACTTAATTCTTCATTCCTGCACACATATATTGAATGATTATTATGTACTAGGGACTGTTCCAGGTACTGAGAATACATCAGTGAACAAAACATACAAAAACTGCTGACTTCATAGAGTGTACATCTAGGAAGAATAAAAACAATAAAGAATAGACACAATAAATTATTAAATTATGTAATGTAAGTATGTGTAAGTTCTATGAAAATGTATTAGAGGAGGGTAAGGCACTTCATGTGATATGTATGCATGGGGCATGGTTGCAATTTTAATTAGGCTGTTGGAGTAGGACTTTCTGAAAATAAATCATTGGACAAACATACGAAGATTGCATGGAACTTAGTCGTCCAGACACTTGGGAAAAACCTTCTGGGCAAAGTATCTACTGCAAAGTCTTTAGGGAAGGAGCATGTTGAGTGTGTTCAGGAATCAAAATGGAGGCCACTGTGACTGGAGAAGAGTTACAAAGAGGTGAGCAGTGGAAGATGAGATCAGGAAGGAAGAAGAGCATGGACAATATGGGGTCTGATAGGTCATCATAAGGAACTTGCCTTTTATTTATTTAGTTATTTTACTTTTTTTTTTTTTTTTTTTTTGAGGTGGAGGTTCACCTTGTCGCCCCGGCTGGAGTGCAGTGGCGCAATCTTGGCTCACTGCAAGCTCCGCCTCCCGGGGTTCATGCCATTCTCCTGCCTCAGCCTCCCGAGTAGCTGGGACTACAAGAACCTGCCACCACACCCGGCTAATTTTTTGTATTAGTAGAGATGGAGTTTCACCATGTTAGCCAGGATGGTCTTGATCTCCTGACCTCGTGATCCACCCACCTCTGCCTCCCAAAGTGCTAGGATTACAGGCGTGAGCCACCGCACTCGGCCACCTTTTATTGTTAATAAAAAGGAGTCTTGAGCTGCAGAGTGACCTGATCTGACACGTTGTAACAGAGTAACCATGTCCTTTGGTTTGTGTGTTTGTTTGGTTTCGTTTTTGACAATAGATTGTACAGGTCCATTGCGGAAGCAAGAAGACCAGTTAAAAGGAGTTGCTGTTACCTAGGAGGGAATATGGTAGCTTGGAGCAAGGTAGAAGCCATGAGGCTGCTACGAATTATTGGGTTGTGTGTATTCTTTGAAGGGAAGACAATAACACACACCTTTGAATGCACATCTTAT
Source organism: Piliocolobus tephrosceles (assembly GCF_002776525.5). Taxonomy (NCBI): domain Eukaryota; kingdom Metazoa; phylum Chordata; class Mammalia; order Primates; family Cercopithecidae; genus Piliocolobus; species Piliocolobus tephrosceles. The sequence goes on along the minus strand of NC_045445.1, from coordinate 111,210,219 downwards.
TTTTAAATCACTGCTGATAAATCTTTTATAAAGATAACCCTTTTCTTCTCTTGCAGATTCACCTGCAAGTTTATTCTAAGAATTTTATTTTTTGAGAGTTCATATCCCCATTCCCTTTCCACCCCACACCTACATAAATGTTCAAATTTAGTCTTACTTTGTTTTGGACCAATTGTGTATTTTCTCAAATTTGTTTTAAATTTTCCTTCCCACAATCTAGGACAATATTCCTCAAGTGGTGGTCCATGGGCCCCTTGCATCAGAAAGATCTGGGGTGCTTGCTAAGAATGCAAATTATGCCCCACACAAAATTCACCAAGGACCCAGGACATCTACAATTTTACCTCACTCTCTAGGAGAAGACAGGGAATATATATGATTACACTTTTCTCTCGTCAGCAAGTCACATCTGATTTTAGCAAAAAAACAACATCCAGCAAAGTCCCACATGATGACTATATCTTGACTTTTTGCCACTATGTGGCTATGTGATCGCTGTACTTCCATGAAAAATCTAATAGTTTGTCTCTGCTTAAAATGCATGCCTGTGTCTTCTGTTCACTGGTAGCCAGGCACATTAAACATTCTTGCATTTATTAAATAAATATTAGTTGAATAGTTTCATATAACCAGAACAAAGATAAATCCTACCCTATAGTTGCCCCTATGGGGCTTACAGTCCAGTGACAATATCTTTTTAAAGCAGGATATACATTTCTGACTTATTCCATTTTAGCTGAAAGTACTCAATCAGTATTTTAATAATGAATAACTAACCAAAAGTTGTTCTGATCACAGAAAGTATTCTAATTTTTCCTATATTCATGTAATCCTTAACCCCCTTTATATATATTCATATAAAATGTCTTGGACTTTCTTAAATTTAAAGAAAAATTCTAACTGAATCTAGGAAATAATAAATACAAATGAGACTGAAATTTTATCTCATTTATTTTTGAACTGAGACATCTGAAGAGGAAGAAATGAGCTCAGCCATGTGCTGAATAGCTCAAAACATGAAGTAAAGCCTTTTAGACATGCTTACTATATTTCTCCCATTCCATTCAGGATGCAAACTTCATGTATTCTCTCTTTCCAGACGTTTTCTGCTATTTGCAGCTTGGAGGGTTCTAAGCACTAATTAGTGGTGGAGAGGGAAATAAACAATCATGACAGTTAAAGGAGTTAACATAGCCCAGCAGTGTGAATTAATATGTGGGCACAATGCCCTTTGTTAGCAGTCTTAGGAAGCACTCCAGTGGCCCCACAGTACTGACACCCCATGTTCCTAATAAGCAAGGACTCTCAACCTCACACAGTCTCACATGACAATGCAAAGGCACTAGGGAATATACTTGGCTTCCTAGTATTCAGCATTTTGGGAGAAAAACAAAATGACAGTAGAAAGTGTTTTACTTGTTTATTCCAGAGGAATGTATTGTTTCAGTAGGATAAATTAGGTTCTTTAAGGAAAAAGTCCAAATAAACTATGCATTAAACTAAGTCTACTACCAATATATTAATAGTATTGCAGCCAAGTTACAGTCATGTCTCTCTGATAAAAAGGTGCAATCTTTAAATAATAAATTTATTGTCGAAAATGTATTAAAGAAAATTGAAACAGAGTAGATCAAAACTGAGCTTTTCCAAGAAAAAGATGTGCAGCCTAAACTGCCATTCAAACTACCTAAGTTCCAATAGCTTTCATCCAGGACTGCTAGCTCACCTGCAATTTATCTGTCTTTGCTCAAATTAAGCATCCCTTTCTCCCCCAAAATGTAAATCTAATGCTGTCACAATAGCCATTCCAGTAGCAATTACAATGAAACTTGATCTTTTCTATTTGGAATGTGTGCACCTTAAGATACATGGGCTGTTTGGGGAAAGGTATTCTAAACTAAAGCCTTTTAAGACACCTTTGTCTCACATAATCAATTAGGGCTGAATTACACAGGCCTTCAATCGTTTGACAACTGAATTCTGTATAAGGAAATGGCTGATATCAAAAGAAGAGTGGCAGGGACAGTTTTTATAACATGTTTTAAGAGAATAAATGTTTTTAATATGAGTCTGCAGGAAGACTTCTTTTGGCAAAAGGCAAATAGCATCCAATTGGAGTAAATAACCTACATATGCAATGACAAAGAAAATAAATGAAAAATTGTAGCTTTGGCATTCAACATATCCAAAAGGAAATACCAATCTTTTCAGAGAAAGCTATTTAGTTTGGCAGTTTCTAAGACTATAATCTTCTTCTTGCTTTGTTTGCTACCTTAATCTAAGACCCTATGAAAAATAACTAACATAAAATTTCCAGAGAATGTCCTTTTCTAAGTTCTCTGTAAGCCTAATAAAATAATGCATGTGTCTCTCTATCTTCTCTAAATGAAATTTGATTTGGATTTTTTTTCTACCTTTATTAAAACTTTCTGATACTTGTTTGTTATCACTGCGTAGGTATGGATACCTGAAGTTTATACTTCAGAAGTGGTATATTTGCTTCCAGAAACTGTGCCCGCAGTTCAAGAACCTGAGCAGCAATTATGTCTCAATTAATACTCTATGATTTCCTTAGATATCTGCAACAAGAAACATTGATTGGAACATAATTCAATTCAATTCTATTTTTGTCTGAAATTAACATATTTATTACAACATGAGATGTTTAATGTTAATCTCTTCTGGGTTACTTTGGCTCCTCCCATCAATTCTTTCCCTCTTCCGGTAATTATTTCAGGGTGAAAATTTTGAAGGTCATGTTGAACTTCATGTTATTCCACTGCCTAAATCCATTCAGTAGTTTTTAAAAATATATTATCTAAATGGCCACATCTTACCAGGGATGAATAGAAAAGGAATGGTTTGAGCCTGTTCATCTCTTCGGCTAACTTCAAACTATGTTTTCCTCCACTGTTTGTCCTTCAATCCTTCTGTGCTTCCAGTGTTTTTCTAAAGTAACTCACTCCCTCTGGCTGAAGGGCATTTTTATATATTGTTCCTTCTACCCAGAACAGTTTCTCCCCTACTATTAGTCATTTGAAGTGCATTCAAATTGTGATTTCTTCAAAGAAGACTTACCCTCCAAAACTAAATCAATTTAATTTACATTTGTGTGCATTATCCTTTGATAAACATACAACTCCCTGACTTGACACAAAATTCCAAGAGGATAAGGACCAAGTGTATTTGTGTTTACCATTTCATTAACAGAGCTTCACATTGTGCATTGATACCTAGAAAAAATAAACAATTAATGTGCTTGGAAAGCATGAATATGTACAAAAATTGCTTCTCTTAAAACTTGGTATAAATTAAATGTTTCCTTACCACATTTAATCTGTTAGTTTACCCTAATATTATTATCCTGTTTGTATCCTTAATTTTCTTATCACTTCTGTTGCAGAAGGAAAAAAAAAACACATCTTTTTCAGTAGGCTTTTTTCTTCTGAGACTTGGCATGAAAAATATTTAACCATCTACTTGGAATTTATCAAAATAAGCTCACGGAGCTTCCTTGTATTTTTAACCCTGAAGCCACTCTAGCTTGTCTGAGAAGGTTATTTCTGCCACCTTCCTCAACAGACTTTAGTAGACCCTGCTTTCTTTTCTCTAACCAACCCAACTTTTTAGGCAGAAGGAATAAAATTGTTACTTCTGATGGCAAACACAGATAGGAAACTAGATGGTATTCTCCAGATTTGCATAAAAATCTTTTCCATTAAAAAGTTTTCTTTGTGTGTCTATCTCTGTTAATTTTAAATAGCTCTCTTTCCTCCACTTATCATCATTATACTCCCTAATGTCTTCTTTATGGTAAAATTTGGCTGGAGTTTTTTCATTAATAAATTATCCAGATTCTTGATTCTGAACAAACTTTAAAACCCAACTGAGCAACTATCAATTGTAAACAGATCAAAAGAATAGTTTCTTTACACTGAGATAAAATCAGTTAAATAAGTATTCAGTAAAATATACTGATACTTCTGGGGAGATAGAGTAGGCTTATTTTTCCTCATTCTTCCCTTTAGCACAACTGAAAATCTTGGACATCCTATATAATATAAATATGAAAAGACTCTGAAAGGTGGAGAGAATAAGGCAGACTGATAATGTCAGTAGAGACCTCATTATGAGCTTGGACTTACACCAATATCCAGTGGTCATGAGGTACCCCTCTGCATTTTCACTGACTAGGGTGATGTCAAAGTTTGCCTATCAGTGAGTGGTGGCAAAAAAAAGTGAATGATATAAAATAACTCAATAAATTAATCAGTCAACAGGATCTAATTGACATTTATAGAACACATATACCCAACAACAGCACAGTGTGCTTTTTTTTTTTAAATGCCTTTATAACATAAATCAAAATCGACCATATCTTGGGTCATAAAACAAACTTCGACAAGTTTTAATGAATTGGAGTCATACAGAGTGTGTTTCTTAACCACAACAGAATCAAATTAAATATTAAAACAAAATACAAAAGGAAAATATCCAAACACTAAGAAATAAGTACAGCGTAATTTATAATAATACATGGGTTAGAGAAGAAATCTCAAGGGAATTTACAAATACATTGAACTAAATGAAAATGAAATTATAGCATATCAAAATTTGTGGGAGTAGCTAAAGCTTGTAGAGAGGGAAATTTATACAAGAGCAAACTAAACTCAAACCAAGCTGAAATAAGGAACTAATAAGAATAAAAGTAGATAATGAGGAAAGTGAAAACAGTAAAAATCAAGATGGATAACATTGATGAAATAAAAATCTTGGCTTTATAGCGGTTAATAAAATTGACAAGCCTCTAGTAAGAATGAGAAAAATGGGGAAATAATACAAATTATTAATATCAGGAATGAAACAGTAGATGCTACTACTCACCAACCAGGCATCAAGGGATAATAAGAGAATACTACAAGCATAAATTTACAACTTAAATAAAATAGACCAGTTACCTGAAAAGCACAAACTACCAAAATTTACTGTGGCAAATAAGTAATTTGAATACAATAAGTATTAGGGAATAGATATTTTAAAGTGAAAATCTCCTGAATAATAAATATTCTTATAATTCTAAGAGAATTTTGGCCACCAAAATTCTGTGACTCTGGCGTACTTTCCCTGTATATTACCCAGGACTCTGCATATGATTAATTATACTCCCATGACTAGGTTATATTGTATTACAAACTGACTTTTAAAAAAAGGGAGATTATCCAGTGTGCCTGACCTAATCACAGGAGCCCTGTAAATCTGGACACACAAGTCAGAGACAGAAAAGTCAGAGAGATTTGAAGAATGAGAGGAACTTGACAAGGTATAAATTATCCATTGCTGGCTTTGAAGATGGAGGCGGCCATATGGTAAAGAATGTGGGTAGTTTCCAGGAGCACAGATAAGCATCTGGCCAACAGCCTCTAAGGAAAAGGGTGACATTAATAGTATAACTGCAAGACAAAATTTTTCAAACATCTTGAATGATCTTGGAGGAGAATTTTTCCCTAGAGTTTTCAGATAAGAATTCAATCTGTCTGGTGCCTTGATTTCAGTATTGTAATACTCTGAACAGATAACCAGTGTATTAGTCCATTCTCACACCACTGATAAAGACACGCCCAAGACTGGGTAATTTATAAAGAAAAAGAGGTTTAATGGACTCACAGTTCCACGTGGCTAGGGAGGCCTCACAATCATGGCGAAAAGTGAAAGGCACGTCTCACTTGGCAGCAGGGAAGAGAGAGAATGAGAACCGAGTGGAAGGGGTTTTCCCTTATAAAACCATCCAATCTCATGATACTTATTTACTACCATGAGAACAGCATGGGAAAGAACCACACCCATGATTCATTCACCTCCCACGGGTCCCTCCCATGACACATGGGAATTATGGAAGCTATAATTCAAGATGAGATTTGGGTGGAGACGCAACCAAATCATATCAACCAGTTATGCCATGCTGGACTTTTGACATAGATAACTATGAGCTAATATAAATTAGTGTTATTTTAAGTTCTAAATTTGTGGTACTTATAGGAATATAATACAGCAGACAATAAGACTGAGACTTTTGAGCATGTGAGAAACACTCCCTCAATCCTTCAAGACTACTCACTTTGAAAAAAAATTTGGAAAGATAGTTCAAACAATGGCAATCGGTGCCTCTGACTGCAAGATGTATAGAGACCCCAAGGACCCAGGAAGAAGTATCCCCCAACAGAAAATCCACATCTCTCATTACTCATAGATAGATTTCTCAGCAGAAATTGTGAAGGCCAGGAGAGAGCTGGATGTTATGTTCAAAGTGCTGAAGGAAAAAAATGCCAATGAAACATACTATACCTTGCAAAACTGTCTTTTAAAAACGAGGGAGAGATAAAGGCTTTCCCAGACAAACAAAAGCTGAGGGCGTTTGTTTCTACTAGACCTGCCTTACAAGAAACTGCTAAAGGAAGTTATTCAAGTTGAAATAAAAAGATCATAAGTGGCAACACTAAAGTATATGAAAGTATAAATTTCACTGATAAAGGTAAATATATAGACAAATATAGAATAATATGATACTGCAATAGTGGCATATAAATCACTCTTAGCCCTGGTAAAAGACTTAAGTCAAAAGTATTAAGAATACCTATAACCACAACAATTTGTTATTGGATACACAGTATAGAAATAAGTAACTTTAATATTGATAACACAAAAAATATTGAGAAGTGGGAGTAAAAGTATAGAGTTTTGTAAACAATTGAAGGGATTATCAACTTAAAGTGGACTGTTATAACCATAAGAAATTTTATGCAAGCCTCATGGTAACCACAAAAAAAAAAAAATCCCATAGGAAATAAAATAAAAGATCAAGAGAAAAGAATCAAAGTATGTTACTACAAAAAATTTCAAATTTCACAGAAGTCAGTAAGAGAGGAGAAAAGGAAAAAGAAAGCTACAGAATAGATAGGAAACAATTAACAAAATGGCAATAGTAAGTCCTTATCTGTTAATAATTACTCTAAATGTACAAACTGATTAGTCAATCAAAAGATATAGATTATCTAAATGTATTTTTTAAAGCAAAATCAGACTATAGGATGTCTAGAGGAGGCTCACTTTAGAATTAAGGACATGCATAGGCTGAAAGTGAAGGAATTAAAAAACATATTCCATGCAAATGGTAACCAGAAGAGAGCAGATGTGGCTATCCTTATATCAGACAAAGTAGACCTAATTCAAAAACTGTCACAAGAGACAAAGGAGGTCATTATATAATAATAAAAGGGTTAATTCATCAGGGAAATATAACAATTATAAATATTTATGCACCCAACATCAAAGGACCTAAACATGTAAATCAAATATTGACAGATCTGAAGGGAGAAATACACAGCAATACAATAATAGTAGAAGGCTTCAGTACTCCACTTTCAATCATAGATCAACCAGACAGAAAACCAATAATGAAACAGCAGAATTGAACAACACTGCAGACCAAATGGGCCAAATAGACACACACAGAACTTTTCACCCAGCAGGAGAGGAATATAGTATTCTCAGGCACACATGAAATGTGCACCAATATAGGTCACTGTGATGGCTGATTTTTAGTGTCAACTTGACTGGATTAAGGGACAAATAGCTGGTAAAGTATTATTGATTCTCCAGTTTTAATATGTGTGCTGCCGAAGTGAGCACAACATTATTTATTCTCAATGTTTCAGTAGACACAGAGTTAGTCCCTCTTCTGCTGAAAGAGAAACAGGTGATTATGCTTTTTATTAGAATTATTGGGCTACACTAGGTGTGTTTGTGAAGGTGTTTCCAGAGAAGATTGGCATGTGAGTCAATGGACTAAGTGGGAAAGATCTGCCTTCAATAAGGGCAGGCTCCATCCAATCAGCCGGGGGCCTGGATGGAACAAAAAGGTAGAAGGGCAAATTCTCGCCCTCTCACTCCTAGAGCCAGGATGCTCTTCTCTGGTCTTTGGACATTAGAACTCCAGGATCTTTTGCCTTTAGACTCTGGGACTCACACTAGCGGTTTCCTGATTCTCAGGTCTTTGGTTTTGAACTGATGGTGATAATTGCGTTATTGGCTTCCTTGTTTCTGAGGCTCATGGATTTGGACTGAGCCTTGCTACTGGCTTTTCCGGTTCTGTAGCTTACACACAGCCTGTCATAGGAATTCTGAGCCTACAGAATCAAGTGAGCCAACTTCCCTAATGAATTTCCTTTTATAGATCTCCGTTGATAGCCTATCAATTCTGTCTGCCTGGAAAACTCTGACTAAAAGTCACAAAACAAATCTTAACACATTCAAGAAGATCAAAATTATACCAAGTATCTTTCCCAAGAGCAATGAAATGAAGCTAGAATGCATTAACAGTACAGAAATGGGAAAATTCACAAATATATGGAAACCGAATTACAGTCTCTTGCATAATGATAGGGTCAAAGACAAAATCAAAAGAAATATTTAAAAATATCTCGAGACAAATGAAAATGAAAACACAACATACAAAAACTTACGGGATGTGCAAAAAGCAGTGGAGGCCAAAGAAGACCTTTCTTTGTGCCACGGATTTCACTGGAGCCAGGTTTTTACAAACATAGTAATCATAATGAATGTCACACAGGAGAAAAATGTAGTTATGTTCAATGTCAGTTTCACAGATCTCATTTTGAATTCTGACTCTTCATTATCTTCTTCAAATTTTTGCCCCAGTTTATATCATAATTGACTCATAGATTTGTGGATTTGTTTGATCTTGATTGTTGACTATCCAACAGTATATTTTTTCCTGATTTGAACGTCTCCTTCATTTGATTATTTATGTACGTTTCTAGAATACGTATGCCAACAAAAAATCACCCTTTCCTCCCCTCAGTTCACATACATTGAAGAAAATAGTAAAATCCCTATCCTTACCTTTTGTTGTTATCTTATGTGCACTTTAACACTCTTCAGAATGAAAAATTTATTAAAATAATGTTGAGGTTTATATAGTATGATAGATTGATTAAAAACACAGCTGAAATAATTTTTTTAGTTACAGAAGTCTCAGTTGACAAATAATCAAATAGATGATAACATAATTAATCCTAATTGCTTGTTAACATGAAAGCATCAAGTAGCAAGATGACACCTTGGTTCAGTTCAGTCATCTTAATGACTGAGGCAGAATTCTGCAGTTTTAGAATGTGAGTAATTAACTGCTGCTGAGTTAAAAACAAATCAGCTATTAAGCAATATACACTTTATACATTACTTGTGTCAGAAATCACAGTGGGAGATAGTTAAAACAAGTAGCATTACTATTATGATGCTGACAAAGTACTTTAACCTGCAGCCCAGTTTAGTCTTCACAATGATAGTATTACATATTATTATCATTTTTTCATTTTTAAAAATTTTTCCTAAAATAATTAAGTGTAAATGACTTACCCAAAGTCATACATCTAATGAGTGCTGTAGTTCTAACTCAAGCAGAGGTCTGAATCTGATAGTTTTTCTACTGTTCCTCTATCGCTATCCATAGATACTAAAACATAACTTTTCAAGCTATATTATCCCTAAGGAAATTAACTCACTAAATTCTTTCGTACTTTGAAACTGAAATCATAGTTTCATAGTTATCATTGGGAAGGGTGGCTAGTTTTATGGCACCATAAATTAGTAATGGTTTATATTGGCAATTTCAGAAAATTTCTCCCAAACTACATTTTATGACATTATGAACCAAATTTTTAAAAATTTTCAGCAGGTCTTTCTGTCAAAAAATTTTGTCTTATCAAGTGGAGACTCTGTTGTTCTCTAATGTATCAAGAAACTAGATGTTCTTGACAGACTGATTCTAGTTTTCAGCTGTCCTGATTATTTTTTTGCAGCCACTTTTGTCATTACTTTCCAGACAATCTCATAGTTGGTTTGTTTTCTTTGTTTTTTTTTTTTGAGACGGAGTCTCACTCTGTCGCCCAGGTTGGAGTGCAGTGCAGTGGCGCAATCTCGGCTCACTGCAAGCTCCGCCTACTGGGTTCATGCCATTCTCCTGCCTCAGCCTTCCAAGTAGCTGGGACTGCAGGTCCCCACCACCACACCTGGCTAATTTTTCTTTTTCTTGTATTTTTAGTAGAGACGGGGTTTCACCATGTTAGCCAGGATGGTCTCGATCTCCTGACCTCGTGATCTGCCTGCCTTGGCCTCCAAAAGTGCTGGGATTACAGGCGTGAGCCACTGAGCCCGGCCTCTCATAGTTTCTTAACAATTTGCGATTTTTTTTTCTTTTGAGACAGAGTCTCATTGTGTCTCCCAAGCTGGAGTGCAGTGGCATGATCTGGGTTTGCTGCAACCTCTTCCTTCCGGGTTCAAGCAATTCTCGTGCCTCACCCACTGGAGTAGCTGGGATTACAGGTGTGCACCACCACATATGGCTAATTTTTATATTTTTAGTAGAGATGGGGTTTCCCCATGTTGGCCAGGCTGGTCTTGAGCTCCTGGCCTCAAGTGATCCACTCGCCTCTGTCTCCCAAAGTTCTGGGATTACAGGTGTGAACCACTGTGCCTGGCCTGTTTTGTTATTTGCCATTGGATCCATTCACATAAAATCAGTTTCACTTATAATTGTAGTAACTATTTTAATTGTCTGTATTCCAAAACATTTTTTGCTATATATAACAAGTATTTAAGATCCATTATATATGTTCATTACATGTGTTTGACTGACTATAGCTTTCTCAGAGGAGGAAACATTAATTTCCCGAAAAATGTATATCTTACTACTAAATACATATGATGCAAATTATATCTTCAAAGAAGTGGTAGAATTTGTTGAGTGGGGAAAGTTTAGGAAGCATAATTACTGTCTTTAGGCCTAGGTCATACAGGCCCTTGTCCAACCCTCTCTGACAGGGCTCCCACTGGTTAGAACAACACATTCTTCTAGCCTACACTCTAGCCAATCATGTCCTAGGATTTCCCTTCTCGAATGACCCTGAATCCACTTCCAGGGTTGTGTGGACTTCCTCTTGAGCCCATCATGCTAAGTACAGACCTGACTTACATGTATATGCTCCTAAGCCCAATGGATAATCAAATGGCAGATGTCAGTAGGGAGATGTGGAAAAAAATTTAACCTGTATATGGGAGTGTCCTTATGGGTGTAAGGACCCTGTCAGTGTGAGAGGATGTAAAGAGAGGAGAAAAGAAGAGAGTCAACAGGGTTCAGGGGTGTGCTTTTTCTGTGCTGCTACCTTCTGACCTTGAAGTGCAAAGAGTTCATAACTTGAGCCTGCCCTTTCAGGCAATTAGGAAAGTACCTTGTCAAGGTTGGAACATAGAATATATTTTACTTAGCAATTTCTTAGCATTATTTGTTACCTTTAAATTCATAGATTTATGGCATGTTGGCATTGTTATATGTCCCAAAAATGTTATAAATGACCTGAACAAGGATGATATTACCAGCTAGCGAGTTCACGTTTGTTTTGCTAGCATATGGCAATAACACGTTGAATATGATATGATAATGTCAGAAGAATACATTGTGATGGTTATCAGAGCCTTGATGATTTCTCCTTAGATTTAAATGGCTTCACATCTTTCCTTTTGTAGATATCCTAAATGTAAGACAGCATACTAAGAATTTCTCATTCAAAGTAATGACACAAATGTGAAGAGTTCACACTCTCAATATTCCTGAAGTAAAAAGTCAAGGCAATTCAATCTAAAATTATTCATCCATTTAGAATACACATGTCAATCATGTGCTGTGTATATGGAATACATTTTTAAGGATCTCTTGGTAAATATAAATGGGACACAGTTATAATTTTCTTATCTAATAATAAAGACAAATATGCTAATGGCTATAATGTAGGACAAGAAGTATTATGTCCATGAGAAGTAAATACATTATTCTGCAGGAGTTTCAAAGCAGGAAAATTTTTGTAGGAAATACATGAATTGCCTCAATGGTGTACTTTTGTCCATCCACTAGAATTTAGTGTATTTAGAGAAAATGTTGTCTTCTTTTTTTTTTATTATTATACTTTAAGTTCTAGGGTACGTGTGCACAACGTGCAGGTTTGTTACATATGTATACTTGTGCCATGTTGGTATGCTGCACCCATCAACTCGTCAGCACCCATCAACTCGTCATTTACATCAGGTATAACTCTCAATGCCATCCCTCCCCGCACCCCCCTCCCCATAATAGGCCCCATTGTGTGATGTTCCCCTTCCAGAGTCCAAGTGATCTCATTGTTCAATTCCCACCTATGAGTGAGAACATGCCATGTTTGGTTTTCTGTTCTTGCGATAGTTTGCTGAGAATGATGGTTTCCAGCTGCATCTATGTCCCTACAAAGGACACAAACTCTTCTATATTTATATGTCCCCTGCTGCACACACTATCTGGGACATGTTAGGAATGACATAAAAGTTTACTTAGTAACTTAGAATTGGAAGGGTATTTCAACTAGATTATAGAATACATGAAGATGGAACTCAAAGATTTTTTTTAAAAAAGGAGGAAGCCACTTGAGTTTGAGAAACTATATGAGCAAAGCATAGATGGGCAATTGGTATAGGAGAAACTCAAGTAGTGCAGCTCAGTTTTGTTGTAGTCTTCCTGGAGCAATGATTGGGAAAAATTTCGGAAGGCCGTGCAGATTAAGAAGGCCTTGAGTATCAAGCTAAGGAGTCTTCACCTTGTTAAGTAATATAGTGTCAATGAGTGTTTTTGACCAATTGAGTTTCATGCATGGAAATCTACTTTCGGAATTTTGACATCTGGCCAACAAGCCAAAAAAAAAAAAGCATTCTCAGTATCACTACTCCCTGGAGAAATGTAAATTAAGATCACAATGAGATACCATCTTACCAAAGCCCAAATGGATATTATCAAAAATACAAAAAATGACAGATGCTGACAAAGATACAGAGTAAAAAGGACTCTCATACACTGTTAGTGGGAATGTAAAGTAGTACACCCACTATGGAGAACAGCTTGGAGGTTCCTAAAAATTGAGCTATCATATGATCCAGCAATCCTACTGCTGGGTATATACCCAAAAGAAAGGACATCAGTATGTTGATGAGATATCTGCACTCCCATGTTTGTTGCAGCACTGTTCACAATAGCCAAGATTTGGAAGCAACGTAAGTGTCCATCAACAGATGAACGGATAAAGAAAATGGAGTACATACACACACCAGAGTGTTATTCAGCCATAAAAAGGAATAATATCTCGTCATTTGCAACAACATAGATGGAACTGGAGATCATTATGTTAAGTGAAATAAGTGAGGCATGGAAAGACAAACATCAAATGTACTCACTTATTTGTAGGATCCAAAAATAAAAATAATTGAGCTCATGGACATAAAGAATAGAAAGATGGGCATAAAGAATAGATAATAGAACCAGAGGCTGGGAAGGGTAATGAGGGACTGGGTGGGAGATAGGGGTGGTTAATTGCTACAAAGAAAAATAGAAAGAATGAATAAGATCTACAATTTCGTAGCACAACAAGGTGACTATAGTCAATAATAATTTTATGTTTTATTACAAGTAAAAGAGTATAATCGAATTGTTTGTAACACAAGGGATAAATGCTTTAGGGGATGGATACCCCTTTATCCATGGTGTGCATATTTCACACTGCATGACTGCTTCAAAACATCTCATGTACCCCACAAATACATACACCTACTATGTACTCACAAAAGTTAAAAATTAAAGAAAAAAAGAAAAGAAAACAATATGGATATTCTTCCAAAAACTAAAAGTAGAACTACCATTTGGTCCAGCAATTCTACTACTAGGTGTCTAAGGAAAAAAAAATCATTATATGAAAAAGATACCTGCACATATATGTTCATCACAGCACTATTGACAATTGCAAATACATGAAATCAATCTAAATGTCCATCAACAGATGATTGGACAAAGAAAATTATATATAATTTCATTCTTTTTTTACAGCAGAATAGTATTTAGTATATATATAATACATAGATGTATACAAATGAAATATATGTATGTATATGTGTATATATGTATATATGTATATGTGTGTGTATATACATAGATACTATATATGTATATGTGTATCTATGTGTATATATATATACACAAAAAATTAAATGCTATTCTGCTATAAAAAAAGAATAAAATCATGTCTTTTGCAGCAACATGAATGAAAGGCCATTATCTGAAGAGAAATAACTCAGTCAAATACCATATGTTCTCACTTATAAGTGGGAACTAAATAAAGTGCACACATGGACATCCTCTGTGGAATAATAGACACTGGAGACTAGGAAGGGTGAAAGGGAGACGAGGAATGAGAAATTATTTAATGGGTACAATGTACATTATTTAGGTGATGGTTACTCTTAAAGATCAGACTTCACGACTATGCAATACATTATTTAGGTGATGGTTACTCTTAAAGACCAGACTTCACGACTATGCAATATATCCATGTAACATAATCACATTTGTACACCTTAAATTTATACAAACAAAAAAGAAAAAAAGACTGGGTGTGTGGTGGCTCATGCCTGTAATTCCAGCACTTTAGGAGTATTTGAATCTAGCCTAGGCAACACAGAGAGACCCCATCTCTGCAAAAAAAAAAAAAATTGAAAATTAGCCAGGCTGGATGTCACATGCCTGTGGTTCCAGCTACTTAAGAGGTTGAGGTGAGAGGATCACTGCATTCTGGGAGGTCCAGTCCACAGTGATCTGTGATAGCACCACTGCACTCCAGCCTGGGTGACAGAGTGACACCCTATCTCAAAAAAAAAAAAAAGAATTTTAATATCATGGTTTGGCTGAAGATCCATGGGAGGAGAGACTAGAGATAGCAGATGCGCTAAGAAAATCTTTGTTCAACAGTCACTTATTGAGAACTTATTAGTTAACAGGCCCTGCACTAGGATCTGGAGACACTGAGGCACATAAGTGATAGCTCTGTCTTGGAAATCTCAGTAGGAAGACACTGGCCTTCAATAAAAGGTTATAGTACAATGTGGTCAGTGTTTTTGAAAAAGGTGTTACAAGGACAACATAAGTGTAGAAAGGGGACCCATTAAATTCCATAAATGAAAACTTGAATTTGAGGGAAGTAAGAGTGGAAAAGGAATAAGAATTATCACAAGATATTATAAAAGTTCCCTGAATGGGACTTCATATTGTAAATACAAGTGAACAGGAAGGTTTAAAGTTGGCTATGGCTAGAGTATGGCATAAAGAGGGAGTAAAAATTCGCTAATCATGCCAGGAAATGCAAAAGGAGGGATTTATTTAGGAGGAAGTGCAATGATTTAACCACATAGAGATGATTGTTTCTTTGGGACTGCTGGCAGAAATAATAGCACAAGTTTACTGAACAGATTATGTCTCATGAATCTCCCAACTTGTTTCCAACTTCTCATCTAAAGTTATGCAGCATTGGCTGGGCGCAGTGGCTCACACCTATAATCCCAGCACTTTGGGAGGCTGAGGTGGGTGGATCACTTGAGGTCTAGAGTTCAAGACCAGCCTGGCCAACATGGTGAAACCCCACCTCTACTAATAATACAAAAATCAGTCAGGCATGATAGCGCATGCCTGTAATCCCATCTACTCGGGAGGCTGAGGCAGGAGAATCACTTGAACCTGGGAGGTAGAGGGTAGAGGTTATAGTGAGCTGAGATCATGCCACTGCACTCCAGTCTGGGCAAGAGAGTGAGACTCGATCTCAAATATAAGGGAATCAGTAAAGCAGCATAAGGGAATCAGTAAAGTTAAACTGGTATGTAGGCAGCCTCTCCTTCATTTTGGGATACCAGTCGTATAAATTTAACTGGAGAAAAAGTGATCAGTGAGAAGATATTGTACAAAACTAGCACTTATCACACAGGACCAGAAAGCAATTTAGACCAAACACTGACAAACAAGTACCCCTGAGACTGCTGAAAGTGAATCCAGTTTAGGACATTGGGATAAGATGGCCCAACCTGCAAAAGCTATGCACTTTGCTATGCTGAGTTTCCAGAAAGCTACTGGACGAGGGCTCTGATACACCCTGAAATAAAGCAACTTTCTACTCCTGATTACTATATTTTGGGTTTGAGGAAAGAATTTCAGATGGGAAAAGTGGTCAAGTAGGAATTCCTTTCCTTTTAAAGCAGATGAGTGCATCTGTCATACCTTTCAGGTCACAAAATGAAATATCAAGCAAAATCACTGAGCTCATGTGCTTCTAGTTCTGGCCCATGTTACCAGCTGAAAATAAGCCTGCCAATCATAGTCAGTTTTGTCAGGAAATTTTGTGAAATGAGTTCCTGAAATGAGTCCATTCTCATACACTATTGAGAAGTTGTTAGAGAAATAATATGGTAGGAGTTGTCACAGAAACTCAGAGTCTATTTGACATCCAAGGCAGTGAACTAGGGAGGGAAGATTAGCATCTCTCCATACTCTATTATGGGTTGGCTTAGTTAATGCGTGTGATAATTAAATTTACTGTACTTTAATATAGAGAAAGGAAAAAACAATAAAAACTGGAAGGAATCCACTGAGGTGATGAATAGGCTAATTACCCTAATTTGATCATTACATATTGTATACATGTATCAAAATATCACTATGTATCCCATAAACATGTACAATGATCACATGTTGACTAACAATAAAAGGTAAAAAAAAGAAATATCCTCAATTAGATTTCTAATGCAAATGCTTTTATCTTGAGTGCTAGTTTCATTAATATATTCCTTGTACATGGAAGGCAATTAAATAAGTCAATATAGGTAAGTTTGTGTTCCAGAAATAAAAAATTCCAAAATCTCAGTGGTTTTAAACAATAGTTCATTTTCTCAGTGGGTTCTTCCAAGAAACAAGATGCTCTAATCCATAGTCAAATAAAAAATGACACTAAATATTAGGAAGTATTTGGTATAAAGGAGATTCCCATAGAAATAAACATAGAAGATGGGCTTGGAAGAGGGGAGTGTTTTCTCCATACTCATCCCAGAGCCTCTCCCAGCCCTTCTGCAGACTCCATTCCCTTAGCACTTATGTTGAAGCTTTCAAAAGATCTGAAGATTAGTGGATCCTGACACCACTGCATTCTGGTTTAGTTTTCTATAAAAGTTTCTTTTTCTATTAATTGTTCAGCATAAGAAAAGTCTCCAACCTAAATTACAACGGGGGCCATATTATTAAACAAAAATATATTTATTTTAATTAGATAGCATTTAAAGTTAAAATTGCAGTGTTTGCTAAGAGGCCAAGCATAAATAGTAGCTGAAATACATATATATTTATTTAGGAATGCTGATTCAGTTTTATGGATTTTTGAGCTATGTTAAATTTTAGAAAAGATTTTAAAATTTCTTGGCTTATAAGGTGTTCTGGAAAAATTATATACTTTTAAGTATCAAACCAGTGACACTTGAAATCACTTCTAATATAAGTTTAAAGGACAAGGGGGAATATATTTAAGCTAAAACGTTATCAATAGTTAACACATTGTCTTTGACAACTCTTGTAGCCTAACAATACCCAAGCCCACCTGATTACTTCAGGTTGCAGGGAGGAATTGAACACTGATACCAGAAAGTTCCCAGAGAAGCCTGGAATATCTTCTGATGTTCAGTTATACGTTTTAAACTCTTGTATCTAAACCTCATGAAATTACTATTCTAGGTTCAGTGCTTTAGTAATATTATGAAATTTCCTGAAAGTAAGAAATATTTTTGTTAAATTTCCCTGAGTTTCATTAATAAAAGTTTGTTGGTTTTTTTCATGTCTTGACAGGTGTTATGTTTCAAAGGATCTGAGAAACCCTGCAGCTGCAATTTTATGAAGGCAGATTTGTTTTTGTTTTGTTTTCTTGTTTTTCCTCTCTCTCTCTCCACACTTCTGATTACAATGATTTCTGTTGATTAAAAGTGGAACATTTAACCTTCATCTAGTTTGAAGATTCTGAGTACAGCAGGTAGCCTTTGCTTAAATTTCAATCATTTTGGGGGAATAGGTGGTATACGGTTACATGGATAAGCTCTTTAGTGGTGATTTCTGAGATTTTGGTGCACCCATCACCTGAGCAGTGTACGCTGTACCCAATGTGTAGTCTTTTATACCTCACCTCTGGTCCCACCCTTCACCCCAAGTCCCCAAAGTCCATTGTATCATTCTAATGCCTTTGCATCCTCATATCTTAGTTCCCACTTACAAGTGAGAATATACAATGTTTGGTTTTCCATTCCTGAGTTACCTCACTTAGAATAATGGTCTCCAATTCCATCCAGGTTGCTGCAAATGCCGTTATTTCATTCCTTTTTACAGCTGAGTAGTATTTCATGGTATATGTATACCACATACATGGGCCAACTTATATAAACGGTATGCTCCTTTAGGACAAGGACTGTGACTGCTCATTCACATACACTCAAGTTAGTGCATTGAATAAAGTGAAGACTGAATGAATTCACTAAAGGAACAACCAGCTGGCTTCAGACTGCCTAGATTCATGTTCTGCCTTTGCTCCAAGTTCCATATTTATAAGAAGACAGGAAAAAGTTTTATACTTCCTTAGTGGCTGATCCTTTTGGTAATCACTCTGAAGAATTAGAGAAATATCTATCTAATGGATTCTTTTAGTTCCAAATGTCTAAATCCCTAAGAACTGAGTCTGTGTTCTCACATCCACTTTATTGCCTACCCCATGAAACCTGCTGTGAGGGGAACATGGAGCAAGCTTACTTTCCCCAGGTTTATGCTTTCCTACAGACCTTCCAGGACAACTTAGTTCTAACATTGTGTTCCCCAGTGATGTTGACCAGCGCTCAATTTGTCAAGTATTTTACTACAGTTGTTTTATATTCAGTGAAAACATATAGCAGTACAATATTGTCTTTAATAGCATCTAAAATATAAAATGTAAACAAACAATGGAAAAATTATTTCCTTTTGAAGGAAGGGAGTATTTTGTGCTCAATATAGAGATGAGTAATAACTTTCAATGAATAAATGTTCCATAAAAGTATAGAATGAGATTTTGGACACGAAGTTTTCCTCCTACAAATGGTAAAACCAAAAAATGTAAAGCAGAGCATGAAGCCTTGCTATTATTTTTTTCACTGAAAAATAAAAACTAGTGTATTTTCAGTTAATAAAAAGTATGTAAACACCTCTTTAATCTAGCATTTGTATGTACGTTGCACTGCTTTGAAATTCCACATTCCCAATCAAGGCTTGGCAGTAAAATAGCTCAAAAAGCACATGACTCATCATCTGATGGGTAATATGTAGTACGTATTACTCACAAAAATAAACTGTCCTCTTCCCTAGAAAGGAAAGTATATCAATTTTAAATCATAGCAATCTACCATTGGAAAAAAACGTTTTTTTGAGGAGCCACCAGAGGCTAGATAAGGCACTGTGCTCTGCACAAAGGACTGAATGAATAAGACACAATGACAAAGAAAATGAATGATTAAAGCAGTAAATCTTACAGCTCAAATTTGCAGTAGTCAAATCACTGATTGATTTAAACAATTAACTAATGGGCCAATTAATGCACCAGGTGAACTGGGGTACTTATCACTTTCTCATCCATCTACAAGAATATAATATCCCTGACTATAGTTTCTTTCTCTATCTTGTTTGTGGCTGCATCTCCTGAGCCCAGAATACTGCCTGGCCCAGAGTAACCATAATACATGTCTGCTGAAAGAATTAATTCACTCACTAAATAATTCAGTTCATCCTCTATTAGAAACCCATAACAGGTTCTCCGACAGTTTGTAAGATGAAGATACTTGGTTATTCTGCACTGGAGATCATATGCTTGAAGTGAAAAGCAGACTATCTGGAGTCATATTCCTTGGATATGAATCATATCCCCCAAAATCACTAGCTGGGTGACCCTGGATAAGTTTCATAACATCTCTGACCTTTGTTTTGTACATTTGTCATTTAGGAATGGGTAGTCACAATCTATTCCTTACAGTACTATGTTAGGGTTAAATTATCTAACACATACTCAGTGTTTAACATAATGCCAGGGCATGCTAAACAACTGTTCTTGTTTGGGATACTATTTTCACCACTTAATAACATGCAGCTCATCTGAATTAACTCATGTCTCTAAAACCAAGTGAAATTACTCTGGAAAATAAAAATTTTAAATACTGTAAAATCTTAGATATGGCAAAATGTCTAAGGCACAGTAAATTACAATCCAATTCACTGCAATTATGAAGAAACCTGAGGAAATTTGATTTCCAGTAGTTGCAGCCCCTGCATTAGAGAACTCTCTCTTTATCTCCTGTGCATCACTTTCTTAGCAATTACTTTACAATCAGACAGGCAGCATCAAGTTGTTCTTTTTTCCTAAAAAGCATGGATGCAAACAAAGGCTCAGTGTTTTAACCGTTAACAAAAGGTTAAAACAATGAAAGAAAGGTGTTCATGGAGCCCTTGCCTAGAGAGTAAGAGAAAGCAGATAATATCTCTGAAGGGAGAACCTCATACCAATGCTATAGATGTTTCTATTTTTTCCAAATCGAAATTAAAGAAGTTAGATTATCTGTTTGCATCTACCATGATTTTATATAGAGAAAACCCTAAAAGACTCAACCAAAAGAAAATATGTTAGAACCAATAAATGAATTTAGCAAAGTTGGAGAATATAAAGTCAACATGCAAAAGCAGCTATATTTCTATACATTAACACTGAACTATATGAAAAAAATAAGAAGACAATCTCATTTAAGGTAGCATTGAAAAGAACAAAATAATTAGGAGTAAATTTAACCAAGAACGTGAAATATCTATACACTGAAAACTGTAAAACATTGATGAAATAAATTAAACAAGATAAAAATAAATGAAAAGATATTTCATGTTTATGATGGTAAAAATTAATATTGTTAAAATATCATACTACTCAAAGTGATCTACAGATTCAATGCAATCTCTATTAAAATTTCAATTATATGTTTTTAAGAAACAGAAAAAGAATCCTAAAATACGTATGGAACCACAAATAGCCAAATAAATCTTGAGCAAAATGTACAAAGCCAGAAACATCACACTACCTGATTTCAAAACTTACTGCATACAAAGCTATAATAATCAAAACATGGGTAAATTTTATGATGAAGATGCCAAAAGCAATTGCAACAAAAGCAAAAATAGACAAATGGGATCTAATTAAACTAAAGAGCCTCTGCACAGCAAAAGAAACTATCGTCAAAGTGAACAGACAACCTAGAGAATGGGAGAAATTTTTTGCAAACTATGCATAACTATGCATCTGAGAAACGTCTAATATCCAGTATCTAGAAGGAACTTAAACATATTTACAAGAACAGAAAACAAACAGCCCCATTAAAAAGTGGGCAAAGGACATAAACAGACAGTTTTCAAAAGCAGATATATATGTGGCCAACAATCATATGAAAAAAAGCTCAATATCACTGATCATCAGAGAAATGCAAATCAAAACAACAATGAGATACCATCTCACACCAGTCAAAATGGCTATTACTAAAATGTCAAAGAGTAACAGATACTGGTGAGGTTGTGGAGAAAAAAGAAGGCTTACACACTGTTGGTGGGAATGTAAATTAGTTCAACCATTGTGGAAGACAGTGTGGCAATTCCTTCAAGACCTAAACTCAGAAATACCATTCAACCCAGCAATTTCATTACTAGGTGTATACCCAAAGGAATATAAATCATTCTATTTTAAAGACATATGCACACGTATATTCATTGCAGCACTATTCACAATAGCAAAGACATGGAATCAACTCAAATGCTCGTCAATGGTAGACTAAATAAAATGTGGTACATATACACCATGGAATACTATGCAGCCATAAAAAATGAGATCAAGTCCTTTGCAGGGACATGGATGGAGCTGGAGGCCACTGTCCTTAGTAAAGTAATGCAGGAACAGAAAATCGAATACCACATGTTCTCACTTATAAGTGGGAACTAAATGATGAGAACACATGGACACATAGAGCAGAACAACACATGTTGGGGCCTATCAGAGGGTGGAGGGTAGGAGGAGGTAGAGGATCAGGAAAAATAACTAATGGACACTAGGCTTAAAACCTGGGTGATGAAATAATTGGTACAACAAACCCCCATGACACACGTTTACATATGTAACACACCTGCATATCCTGCACATGTGCTCCTCAACTTAAAAGTTAAAAAAAAAAAATCAAAATGATGTGGTACTGGCACACAAAAAAATAGATATATGGGCCAATAAAACAGACTAGAGGTCACAGAAATAAATCCACTCATTTACAGTCAACTGATCTTTGACAAGGGTGCTAAGAAGACCAATAGGGAAAGGAGAGTCTCTTCAATAAATGTTGAGAAAACTGGATATCCACATGAAGAAAAATGAAACTGGACCCTTATCTCATCCATATAGAAAAACAAATTCAAACAAATTAAAATAGCCATATATATAAGACCCCAAACTGTAAAATTACTAGAAGAAAACACAGGGGAAAAGCTTCCTGACATTGGCCCTGGCAAAAATTTTTGGATATGACCCAAGAAACACAGGACTCATAAGCAAAAATAGACAAGTGAGATTGCATCAAACTCAAAAGCTTCTGCACAACAAAAAATCAAAAGAATCAAAAGACAAACTATGGAATGAGAGAGAATATTTGCAAACCATGCTTCTGTACAAGGTTAATATCGAATATGTATAAATAATTCAAATGACTCAATAGCAAGACAACAAATAACCTGATTAAAAATGCACAAAGGACCTGCATAGACATTTATCAAAAGAAAACATACAAATGGCCAACAGATACATGAAATGGTGCTCAACTTCACTAGTCATCAGGAAGATGCAAACCAAAATCAAACACAATGAGGTATCACTTCACACCTTTACCTTTTAGGATGGCTTTCATCAAAAAGATGAAAATAAGAAGTGTTGGTGAGGATGTGGAGAAAGGAAAACCCTTGTACACTGTTGGTAGGGATGTTAATTAGTTAATCCATTATGGAAAACAGTACAGAAGTTCTTCAAAAAATTAAAAATACAACTACTATGTGGTACAGCAATTCCATTTCCGGGTATATATCCAAAGTAAATCAAATCACTATCTCTAAGAGATATCTTCCTCTCATGTTCATTGCAGCTTTATTCAAAATAGCTAAACTACATAATCAATCTAAGTATACATTAACAAATGAATAAAGAAAATGTGGTATATATACACAATGAATACTATTCAGCCTTCAAAAAGAAGGAAATCTTGTCCTTTCCAATGACATTAATAAATCTGCAGGATATTATGATAAGTGAAATAGGCCAGCCATAAAAAGAAAACTGCTATGTGATCTCATTTGTATATGCCATTTTAAAAACTCAAACTCATAGATATTAAGAGTAGAATAGTGGCTACCAGGGCCTGGGGTGTAGGGATACTGGGAGATGTTGTTCAAGGAATACAAAGTTTCAGTCATATAAGATGACTAAGTTCTGTAAATCTATTGTACAGCATTGTGACCATAATAATTGGACTATATATTTAACAATTGATAAGAGAGTAAATTTTAAATACATTTTCTCACTAAAAAGAAAGATAAGAATGTGAGGTGATAGATATGTTAATTAGATTGATTTTATCAACATTATGTAGTACCCTATAATTATATGCAATAAAATAAAACTGGTGCTTGCTCACTAAAAAAAATAAAATTTTAAAATTGATGTATATTTTACAGTAACTATTACAGTGTCTATGAACATATTTTTGCAGTATGAATATTTATGAAATATAAACCAACAGCAGTAATGAAAGGTATGAAATGGCAGAATGTCACAGACTGCCACGTTACAGATGCACAGTTTCAGCAGACAGGCCACATTGCCTGTTGATGGAATGTTGCCATTATCAAGCTGAGGAATTGCTGTCCCGACTTTAGATTCCTTTCTCCCAATTATTGATTCTGCTGAAGTGAAGTCCAGCAAGCTTCACTGTAAGCTCAACGTTAAGGGGATAAAATTCAGTCATTTCTTAAATAGACAAAATACCTATATTTTCTCCATGTTCACCTAAGTCAGCATTATGATCTAAATACTGTTCACCTCCCACCTGCCCAAATTCACATGTTGAAATCTAATCACCAATGTGATGTTATTAGAAGGTGGGGCCTTTGGAAGATGATTAGGCTCATGAATTAGGTTATGGCCCTTGCAAAAGAAAAAAAGAAAAAAAAAAAGCCTCAGAACACTACTTTGCTCCTTCTGCCAGGTGAGGAATTAGCAGAAGGAGCCATTTATGAACCAGGAAGTAGACCCTCACCAAACAGAATCTGCTGGCCCCTTGATCTTGGGGTTCCCAACCTCCAGAACCATGAAGAATACACTTACCTTGTTTATAAGCTACCCAGACTATGGTAGTTTTTAATAGCAGCCCAAATCCACTAAAAGAGTCTCTCTTCTTTATTTGCCTGATATCCTGGGATTGTTGTATAAAATGATTTGGAAAAGTATCAATGATTAATCACCCTGAAAGTGCATTTGTTACATAAAAAGGGGGTCTTGGAGCTACAGAGGCTTGTTGTCTGGAGCCATGAGGCCCGGAGTTAGCCGACCTCTGTTGCTTGTTCTCCGCAAAGCGGAGACAAAATGGCACATTTCCGGGTTCTTCATTATAAACTGTTTCCGCGCGCGCCTAAACCTTTCCCGCGCGCGCCCAAACCTTTCCCGCGCGCGCCCAAACGTTTCCCGCGCGCGCAAACCTTTTCGCGCCCAGAAAGATATGCAGCCTAGGGCGCAGGTGCGATCCCGCGCCCGGGAAAATTACAAACCCACGGCGCATGCGCAATTGTAATTTGAGACGACCGGCCCCGTCACCGCCCTGGCCCAACCTCTTCCCCTGCCAGCCTGTATAAGGCATCGCACCACCATTATTAAACGAGACTTGATCAGGCTATTTGTCTTGTCTCCGTTTCTCGTGTTTTCTTGTCTACTCCATTCCCACTCCCCCTTCCAGGGCCCGTTCGACTGTCCCGCGGGTCAGGACAGCTTGTCTCAAAAGAAGGAGCTGTAAAATCTCAGGTACCGAATCATTCTCTTTAAATAGCAGGATTCCAGGATATGATGTAGAAAGAAACAAGCAACAAGTGTATGTTAACTTTCAAGCTGTTTGTGTAACATCAGACTTCATTAAGGTCACTGTATTTCGAGTAGGCTGCGTGGGACACAGTCACTATGATTCAAACACACCCACGAGCAATGGCACAGTATTTTATAGTATGTATTATCTTGTGACAAAAACTGTTATTGAAGGATAGTGTGTTCTACATTTTTAGAAGTCTAGTTTCAAGACAGCAGTATGAGTCTCTCAACTCTATCTTTCACTAAATTTTATGGGAAGGGGCAAAGCTACATCAAATTGAAGTATTTAGCCACACTAGAAAACAAATAAGAAAGGAAAATAATGTTTTCAAGTGTTACTTTTTCTTCAAATTAGTCTGTAATTTAAAAATAATTTGAATAAAAATACTAACAAGCTATTTTTGTGGAACTATAACGTTGATTTAAAAATTGAGATAGAAAGTACTGGACTTTAAAGGAGCCAAGACAATTCTTAAGGAGAACAAGCAAGGAAAGAGAAGTTGCCTTACCCAATAGCTAATAATTAGGATACTTTAGTAATCAAAATAAGTGTTATTGGAAGAGGGATAGACAAATAATTCAATGAAATATTATAAGATATTCAGAAAAGTGCCCCCAAGTACATCTTGGAACTTGGTCTGTATTGGAGGTGAGACTCCAAATAAAGAAGCAAGGAATTAGTTGCTCAATAAATGATGCTAGGAAAATTGTCTTTCTGAAAGTGAAAATTAATAAAATTGGATATCTAAGTCGCTTCACACACAAAAAGAAATTTCAGAAATTTAAATGCATTATTAATAAATGTGAAAAATTTAGAACTATCAGGAAAAAGTACAGGCTTAGAATTTCTTAATTGAAAAACAGTAATTATAATCTATTATGAATAATTGATATATTTAACTACATTATAACTATATAACAATAATAACTTTAAAAGAATTTTTAACAATCAAACACATTAAAGGCAACTGCTATATAATAGGGTAGCACTGAGTTCAATGCAATGTCTCACAATTGCTGCATTCTCCCTCACCCAAGTGTATAGATTCTCTCTCTGTGCTGCATGGCTGCTGAGAGATGGGGGAGGGGTGGTGTCCTTTTTCAGTTTCTTTTTTCAGTGACATGAATGTAAAACCGGGTACTATGAGTGCTCACCTGACTTTTTGCTCTTATAAAGGTGCTTTTTGTGCATAGATAGTAGTTAAATTGGTGTCCTTGCAGGGGGGAGAATCAATGGAGCCTTCTATTCTGCCATCTTGCTCCACCCTTCCTCAACTTGTTCATTTGATTTTTAGTGTTTTCAAGGAACAACGCTCTCTGTTTGACCATTTTTGTACCCTTAGAAAATTGTGAATTAGGCAATATAGAGGTAAGTGCTTTGTATCTGTCCTTCAGAAAACCCCCAGTCATATCATAATATACCAATAAAAATTTTTGGAAATAAATGCTACTCTGCTCTCTCCAGAACCAGGTATCTACACTGATAATTAGGGCTGTGGTCTTTAAGATGCCACCACACTGGTGAGTGTGGTGAGGCAAGACTAATTTAAAATAACATAAAGTTTTCCTATTTTGTCAAGTCACCATTTTTTGAGCCACCATTTACTGGGTTTGCTGTAAATCTTTAACTATTTTCCACAATTCTGACAAAGTTGATTCTAATAGTTTTGGAGGAATTTTGTTTGATTGTTTGGTTGCGTGTGTGTGTGTGTGTGTGTGTATGTATGCATGTGTGTGTTTCTGTGGAGAGATGGACCCCTGGAACCCCTTACTGCACCATTTTTAATGACATTCTCCACACTCCTAGATGATCTTAAACGTAGAGCCATTTAGTTTAACCCATCCTAGATCAATGAAATCATGCATGATGTACAAACAAGACTGCAAGAATAATGTGGTTGTAGTTTTAAACTACTAGGTTGGGGGTAGTTTATTACACACATTTTTGGAATATGAGCTGACTAATAATATACTCTGCATTGCGTTATGTTAAGAGTAAACATAGAGTACAATAATGAGAATAAGTGAGAAAAACATGTAACCAAGTAATTGTATATTCTATCCACAAATTCTAGAATATGTAAATAATTGCAGTTTGCCTTTGCATGCTTTGTTATTTCTAGCATGCAGTGAAAACATACATGTTTAGCTGAGTAAAATATGCTAAAATACATTGAACTGAAAATTTCTAATGTAAAATATTTCTCAAACTGAGTCTAGGACTCCTAAAATATAGGGCTAATGATGGAAAAATCCTAACACAAGTGTAATACAGTAAGGCTTGAAAAGAAAGTGTAACTAAAATGTATACAACTTTAAATTACAGCCGGGGGTAGTGGCTCACGCCTGTAATCCCAGCACTTTAGGAGGCCGAGGCGGGCAGATCACCTGAGGTCAGGAGTTCGAGACCAGCCTGACCAATATGGTGAAACACTGTCTCTACTAAAAATACAAAAAAAAATTAGCCAGGCGTCATGGCGTGCACCTGTAGTCCCAGCTACTCAGGAAGTTGACACAGGAGAATTTCTTGAACCTGGGAGGCGGAGGTTGCAGTGAGCTGAGATCACACCACTGCACTCCAGCCTGGGCAACAGAACAAGACTCTGGAAAAAAAAAACTAAAAATAAAAATAAAATAAAATAAAGTAAAAACAAAAATACAATAAAAACTTTAAATTACATAGAAAAATTTCAAGAAAACAGTGCCTACTTCATTAAGCAAGATTTTTTCTCCATGATATTCTATCAAAATAGGCATAAGTATAATGGAAAATGATCATTGGCCTCTGTTTGCTAAAATACTCATTATTATGAAACTAAAAGACTGCTACATTTCAGAAATTTATGCATAATGTTCCAAGAATCAGATAGGAAAAAATTACCTTCTTAGTGGAGCTTATTCGGAATATCTACTGTTTGGTGCAAATACCTTTGGCTAATTGGTCAATTTGCTACCACTAATGAATTTGCCAGTTGATGAAAAGAATGTTATGTGAACATCTTCCAGGCAAAATGAAATATGAAGCAATTATTCTTTTTAACTAGATCTTCTAAATGAAGCTTCCTTTCAACTGTAGTTTGTGAAGTTCTGTATAAGTTCTTTTCACTTAGAACTTCTAAATGAAATTTTACAACTACCATTGTTATATATACACATTATGAAAGCAGAATTGGCTTCCACTCCATTTCTCATAAAACTATAATTTTCAAGACATAAGCAGTATAAGAAGATATAGAGAAAACAAAAAGGTAAAAAGTGGAAGGATGAAGTTAAAGTGTGAGTCTTTATTCATTTTTTTCTTTTTGTTTGTTTTTGTAATCAGTGTTAAGTTGTCATCTGTTTAAAATAATGGGTTGTAAGAAGTTACTGCAAGCCTCATATTACCCTCAAATCAAATAACCTACAGCAAATACACAAATAATATATAGCAAGATATTAAAACACAAAAGCAGAAATAACCTTCACACGAAGGAAGATAGGGAAAATAAAGAGAAGACAACATAACAGACAGAAAAGAACAAAGAGGCAGGAGTAAGTCCTTCTTGTCAATAATACTGAATGTAAATGGACTAAGCTCTCCCATCAGAAGACAGAGTGATTCAATGGATAAAGAAACAAGACCCAACCATATGTTGCCTACAAGACACACATATCATTTATAAAGACACATATACACTAAAAACAAAAAGATGGAAAAGCTATTTCATGAAAATGGAAACCAAAAAGGGGCAGATATATAGATATATACTTATAAAAAAACTAGATTGCAAGATGAAAACTATAAAAATAGACAAAGAATGATGATGATAATGATTCTTTTATATAATGATAAAGGGGTCACTGCTGCAAGATGATATAATGACTGTAAATATAAATACATCCAAAACTGGAGCATCCAAATATATAAAGCAAATATTATTAGAACTAAAGATAGAGATAGATTAC
Source organism: Piliocolobus tephrosceles (assembly GCF_002776525.5). NCBI lineage: Eukaryota > Metazoa > Chordata > Mammalia > Primates > Cercopithecidae > Piliocolobus > Piliocolobus tephrosceles. The sequence goes on along the minus strand of NC_045445.1, from coordinate 111,181,111 downwards.
AATAAAAGAATAGCTAGAGTCTTCAACACCCCCACTTTCAGCAATGGATAGATCACCGAGACAATATTTTTTAGTTTAAAAATTTTTAACTTTTATTTTAGGTTTGGGGTTACATTTGAAGGTTACATAGGTAAACTTATGTCGCAGGGATTTGTTGTACACATTATTTCATCACTGAGTTATTAAGCCCAGTACCCAAAAGTTATCTTTTCTGCTCCTCACCATTCTCCCACCATCCACCCTCAAGTAGACCCCAGCATCTGCTGTTCCCTTCTTTGTGTTCATAAGTTCCCACCATTTAGTGCTCCCACTTATAAATGAAAACATGTGGTGTTTGGTTTTATGTTTCTGTGGTAGTTTGCTAAGGAAAATAGCCTCCAGCTTCATCCATGTTCCTGCAAAAAAAAAAAAAAAAAGTACTTGTTCTTTTTTATGGCTGCATAGTATTCCATGGTGTATATGTACCACCTTTTCTTTGTCCGATCTGTCATTGGTGGGCATTTAGGTTGATTCCATGTCTTTGCTGTTGTGAATAGTGATGCAATGAACATTCAAGTGCATGTGCCTTAATGGTAGAATAATTTATATTCCTTTGGGTATATACCCAGTAATGAGATTAAAATTGTATGTACCATTTTTGGGATGTACTTTGGGTATATACCCAGTATTGCTAAGTAAAATGTTATTTCTGCTTTTAGTTCTTTGAGGAATAGCCATGCTGCTTTCCACAATGGTTGAACTAATTTACACTCCCATCAATGATGTATAAGTGTTCCCTTTTCTCCGCAATCTTGCCAGCATTTGTTACTTTTTGACTTTTAAATAGTAGCCATTCTGACTGGTATGAGATGGTATCTCATTGTGGTTTTGATTTGCATTTCTCTAATAATCAATGATAATGAGCTCTTTTTCAAATGCTTGTTGGCCGCACATATGTCTTCTTTTGAAGTATCTATTCATGTCCCTTGCCCCCTTTTTAATGGGGTCGTTTTACTCTTGTAAATTTGTTTAAGTTCCATATAGATTGTGGATATTAGATCTTTGTCAGATATGTAGTTTACAGATATTTTCTCCTATTCTGTAGGTTGTTTATTCTGTTGATAGTTTCTTTTGCTGTGGAGAAGCTGTTAAGTTTAATTAGATCCCATTTGTCAATTTTTGCTTTTGTTGAAATTGCTTTTGATGTCTTTGTCATAAAATCTTCGCCCACTCCTATATGCAGGATGTTGTTGCCTAGGTTGTCTTCCAGGGTTTTTATAGATTTGGGTTTTACATTTAAGTCTTTAATCCATCTTGAGTTGCTTTTTGTATATGGTATAAGGAAGAAATCCAGCTTCAATCTTCTGCATTAACCCAGCACCATTTATTGAATAGGGAGTATTTTCCCTGCCTGTTTTTGTCAACTATGTCAAAGATTAGATGGTTGTAGGTGTGTGGCCTTATTTCTGGCCTCTCCATTCTGTTCTGCCTGTTTTTGTACCAGTACCATGCTGTTTTGGCTACTGTACCCTGTAGTATAGTTTGAATTTCAGTAACCAGATGCCTCCAGCTTTGTTCTTTTTGCTTAGGATTGCTTTGGCTATTCGGGCTCTTTTTTAGTTCCCTATGAATTTTAAAATAGTTTTTTTCTAGTCCTGTGAAGAATCTCATTGGTAGTTTGATAGGAACAGCGTTGAATCTGCAAATTGCTTTGGGCAGTATGGCCATTTTAATGATCTTGATTCTTCCTATCCATGAGCATGGGATGTTTGTCCATTTGTTTGTGCCTTCACTGATTTTTTTGAACAATGTTTTGTAATTCTCATTGTAGAGATCTTTCACCTCCCTGGTTAGCTATAGTCCTATTACTGAGACAATAAATCATCAAAGAAACATTGACCTTAATCTGCAGTACAGACCGAATGGACCTAATAGATATTTACAGAACATTTTATCCAATAACTACAGAATACACATTCTGTAGCTTTTCTCTAATCAACATCACTTCCATTTTACTAAGCCCCAATTCCTGTATGTTTGGCACAGCCTTTCTTGCCCAGCTCATCACTCTAAATTATGAATCAATCATAATTCAGTGTTTTCTACATCTAAAAACCTGTTAATTAAATGTTTATTCCCTCCTTAAATTGTCTCTTTGAAAACATTTAGTGGAAAATATGGGAGGATATGTCTCTCTTTTCAAAGACAAGAGGGCACTGACTCTAGATTTTCTGCACATTTATTATGGTGTGAGTAATGCAAAACCTCAATACTTTTACATGCTGCTTCTGTCATTGGCAGAAAGGTAACTTAAAGCTCTAAGGTTTTAGGAGGCCGGGAAAACAGATATAACATTGGTGATTTATACTCCATAAACATACATATGAATATATGCAACTAAATATATGTTTAGTTTTATGCAATTTACATTTTTGTTATCATAAATGTAATCTTTGGTTCATTATATGAATTATTGTTGAGCTATAAATAGAGTTATTAAAGTTTATGTTATGTGTATTTCATCACAGTAAAAAACATGAAAAATTAATATTTTGAAATGCATGTTTAAGCAGTAAAACCATGCATAAAAATAAGGAACTATTACTTCAAAAATCAAAATGAGATTTATCTTTGCAGGGAAAAGAAGGAGAGCATAGTGATTGGGATGGTGTCCAAGGGAGCTTTTTGATGCTGTCAATATACACTGAGGATCAGTTTGTGGTATATTACTGAGTTTTTATTTGTTTTATTTGCTAAACTTTTTGTATGTATATGATGTTTTCATGATTAAAAGGTTAAATTTTGCTGCATACTAATTTAAATCTTCTAAAAATTAAAACACAAAGACAAAGGATAAATAATGATGTAGAAAAATATTTCCTACATAAAGGACAAAGAATTTCTAAATCACCAAGGTTACATCTGTTTTCCTGGCCTCCTAAAAACCTTAGAGCTTTAAGCTACCTCTCTGCCAATGCTGAAGCAGCATGTTAGGGTATTGAGGTTGTTCATTATTGGCTCCATAATAAATGTGCAGAAAATCTAGAGTTAGTTTCCTCTGTTCTTTGATAAGGGAGACATATCCTTCTGTATTTTCCACTAAAGTTTTTTCAAAAAGACAGTTTAAGGAGGGAATACATGTTTAATAAATGGGTTTTTAGATGTAGAAAACACTGAGTTACAGTTTATGCACAATTTAAAGGGATGAGCTGGGTAAGAAAGGCTGTGCCAAGTATACAGGAACTGGGGTTTAGTGAAATGAAAGTGGCGGTGATTAGAGAAAAGACCTTCTTTACAGTACCACTCTCATTTTCTTCCTCTTTTTCACCTCTGTTTTCACTTATCTGGATAAGGAAGATTTCTCTCCCAACCAGTACTGGTGTGTGAAGAGGAACAGATATCAGGGCAAAAAGCACCTCTGAGAGGTAAGGGCTGGACTAATTCTAGGACAAAGTTAGCAAAATAAAGTTGCCATTAACTGAAAAGCCGAACATCATGAATAAGAAATGTACCAAGCATAAACACAAAAAAGAAAGTCTATGTTCAAATGACCCCACAGCCAATATATTTTTAAATCAGAACATCATTGCAAAGTGGACTGGAACACCATGGATACAAATAATGTGAATATCATATGATATCTGTCTGCCAAAGTATGCAAAAGAAAAACCCTGGATAATCTTAGCTCTAATAAACCTGTGAAGAATATTAATAATCTCCAATGAAATTAATAATATTGGGTAAAATAGAAAACAATAACAATATTTTAGAATTGTAATCAAAGGGGTTTTTATTTTCAATTTAATTTTTAAGCAAAGTTAATGTTTAAGGCTTCTGAAAATTGTCATTGAATATAAAATTTATCCATTAAAATATTTAAATTCTTTTTTCAGATGTTATTGCTACCTTCTGCTAATTGAGATTCCTGATATTGTAGCTTAAGTCGTTGCTAGAAATGGTGCTGACATGCAAAAATGTGCTAAGATAAGTATGTAATAAACAAATCGAGAATGCATATTCAGCTTTCAACATTCCAATCAATTATCTGGAATTGAGAGATTCTTATTTTTAAGCCATATCCAGCAAAAAGGGCACCCTTTTAAAGGAAATATATTATCCACATTGGAAAAAAAAAAGTAGCCCTGATTTTGGTAATAATTCTGTTCCCTGACCAAAACACTTTTGACCAACAAATTTTCATCAGCAACTCTGAAGTTTTAATTTGACTCATACATAGGTTATAATTAAGGATATAATTGAGAAGGATTAGGAAGATGTTAAAATAATCTTGTAGAGAGTTTCACAAAGCCAATGTCAGAAAGAATGTTAAAGATCATTGGTGGAAGTCATAAAATACAAGTAAGCATTATTAAAGTCATAATACTTTTAAAAATTCATTCTAGTTTATTCAGTATTTCGACCTTAAGTAACATACACTGATGATATGTTTTTTCATGCTCACAGAATGATATTTAAATCAATATTTGTTATGAAATTGTTCTTAATAGTATAAAATTGAAGGCAGCCAAAATATTTATCAATAGATCAGATATAAAAATATTGAAATTTATACAATGAAATAATATAAAGACATTAAAGCACATACATTGGATCTGTATGTACATATGGAAAGATAACCAAGATATGCTGCACAAAAATAATTGCAGAATGTTATGATGTACCCTCCAGTTTTATAATACCTCTGAATATTAATATACATATAAAAAAGTTTGGGGGCTTTTTCATGAAACCATTCATGATTATCTGGGAGAAGAGTTCTCCAGGGAGTTTCACTGTCTATGTTATATATCTTAATAGTATTTGAATTTTATATAAATTCATATTGCATTGTGGTTAGGAGAAAAGAAAACCAGAAGATGTCATTATATTTAATGTCTAGTCGAGTTTGCAATATGCTAGTGGTGGAATTGGACAGTACATTAGGCAGAACCTATATCAGATTGTGTCCATGGCACAATTAGGCTCGTGTCTTTCTCAGGGTCCACAGTTCATTGACTTTCATGGAAAGACTTGGGAAAACAGTTGCAATTATCTCGGGTCCCTAGACCTCACCTTCCTGTAACAAAGAGAAGTCAAATAACTTTGTCCACAAAACAAATTTTAAAATAATGTTGTTGTGGTGTAATCTTTTTGAAATAATAATTTTATTACAATAGTATTTTATAGAAATGAGAGAACCTCACTATTTTAACTGATGGAAACTATTAATACAGCATTCAATTTGTAACATTTTTTACAAGAAAAAATGTTACCAGGAAATTGAGTTATATGGGCCTCTCCACAGTTATTATCCTCTGTGAATACTGTTACGGCTTCTCTCATCATGAATTAGTTTTGTATGGCTTTTATATAAAGTAAAATTTATTAAAATTGAGCCATTCTGCATGTGCAATTTTGTGGTTGGCTTCATTCATCCGTCCATGTTGTGGTGAGAAGCAGTGATCAATTTATCTTCATAATAGTATAGTATTTCATTTGTATGACTGTACACATGCAGTTATTTTTCTGTTAATGGCATTTGGTTTTCTTCTGTTGGGACATTTATTAAAAATACTGTTATGAATGTTCTTGCAAATGCATTTTGGTAAACATATATGAACATTTCTTATGAGTGCATAGAGGTAAAAATACTAGATCATAAGATTACATTGATTTAATTTTAGTATAGAATGCCAAATAGTTTACAAAGTACTCATGGTACCAATTTACACTCTGACCAGCTGTAGCAAAACTTACTTATTTTAGGGAAGAGCATGCGTTCCTTAAATATTTGAACAAATTCTCTGGTAAAGCCAAATGCACTTGGAGTTTGGTATGAGAGTAGGTTTTGAATTACAGCCTCAGTTTCTTTATAACATAAAGAACAGTTCTAATTTTTATTTATTCTTGCTCAGTTTGGTTAAATCGTTTTTTCAAGGATTTATTTGATTTGAATTGTCAAATTGTTGTCATAACATTGTTCATATAACATCTTCCGGTAATCTTTTAACAACGATAGAATCTACCGAAATGTACCCTTTTTTATTCTAATACTGATCATTTGTGTCTTCTCTCTTTTTCCCTTGATTTAGGAGTTTGTCAATGTTGTTTTTTAAAAGAAATAACTTTTTGTTTTGATTATTGCATTGCATGATTGTTTTATATTTATTGCACTTCTGCGTGTGTCATTTTTTCTTCTACTTTTTAGGGTTTAATTTGATGATTTTCTATCTCATTAAGATAATTACATAGATTACTGATTTTTAGCCTTCTTTTCTAATATAAACACCTAAGTCTATAAAATCTCATCTATGTCTGGCTTTAGTTGCATCCCAAATATTTTTATTGCCAAATATCTTGTTGTTTATTTCCAATAATTTTCTAATATTCATCATGATTACTTCTTGACCTACAGATTATTTATAACTATAAAGCTTAATATAAAATACTAAATGATTTTTCCATTTATCATTTTGATACTAATTGTTAATTTAATTCTACTCTCTGCAAAGACCATAATCTCCTTTAAAATGTTTTGAAACTTGTTTCATTGTTCATAATATGGTTAACATTGGTAACATTCCAAGTACACTTGAGAAGACTATATATTGTATTTATATGGCGCATTGTTCTACATATATCAGTTAGGTCAAGTTCATTAATGGTATCCTTTAATCCTAATCAAAACCCTGGCAAAGTTTGTTTATTTATCCATAAAAATCTGACTCTTAGCAGGGAAAAACAAAAAAGGCCACACCCATCTCAATGTATATTACTCTTAGGACCTGGGCCTCAAAAGTCCTGTCTTCTTTTATTGCCTTTTGATGTTCTTTGCATTTTATCTAGCTTTTATAGCTGTTTGCAGTGGGAAGGTTGTTGTGATATAAGCTATTCTACCAAAACTGAAAATGGAACTCCTTCCCCAACCACCGTATTTTTATTGTTGGTATTATTATTTCTAATGGAATGAATGAATTTTCTTTAGATAGTACAAAAGAAACATATTCATGGGATTTTAAAAATCTTTTCTTTTTACATGTTGCTTGAATTTATTGTTATTTAACTAGTGTGTTTCTAGAAGACAGAATGTATAACAAATATAAATCAAACCTCTTTCAATGCAATGGGTATTATTTACATGTGGAGAATGACAGCATTTTCCTCAAATCATTATGTTTCCAAAAGGCTTGCCCAGCTATAGGCAGAGTAAATCATTTCTGATTGGGAGACAGAAATTATAACTAAGGCAAAGTTAAGCGAGTCTCATCAAACACAGGAATCTCATACACACCATACCAATAATTTTTCTGCCATAAGACAAAGTTATATGTTGCAGATATGTGTGGTGATTGATTGTAAATTCGTATGTGTTTGCATGGACATGACTGCTTGACATGACTGTGGGTGTAATATTTATGTGCATACAGTTTGTTTAATGGCCTACATGTGGCTGGCTTATCTGTAGATGTCTAGGAAGAGTTATATGTATTTATGGATAGACATATGGTGTAATAGGTCTATTAGCACATGTGTGTACAGCTGGCATGGGCCAATATGTCTCTGTAGGCTGAGTATCCAAAGGAAGGATTTCAGGGACCTGGGGATGAGTTATCCCAGGATGGGGATATGGAAGGAGGACACCAGTCACTTAGTAGTCTAAATACTAGGTATTTGTATTTTTTTGGCATTTAATGACCAATACACTGCGACCTTTACCAAATCATTTATGTTTATGCCCATTCTCCTAAAAGGTCTTCTGCCAAAGTACACTGAGAACATTCTAACTTGTGTAGCATAAGAAGCCCTGACCCTGCCAAATTCCCAAATTCCTTTCACTTTTCATCCAATGAATCTGGAGGTCCATCTTTGTGTTCTTAGCTGTTTTACCTAGTTCATACAATAATGCTTTCCTGAACCACAATGTTTGCTCCTACTTGATCACAAATGTGAACTCTTCCCATATGACCTGCTACATCCATGAATTGTATCAAGCTAAACACCACTGGGTTATGTTATAATTCTTTAGATACTAATATCAGCAAGTACATCATGAATTTCCTGCTTATTCATCTTCCTACCATTGCAGTCTCATAATGGCTTCCTTACTACCATTATTAACCCAAAGGAACTTTTGGTTGAGTCCACAATGCTATGTTCATTGACAATTACTAGGGCCAAAAACAGTCCTTTATTCTAAGCCTAAATAAAATAACAGACTATTTTGATTGCATTATATAAGATTAGAAATGATAGGGAATTATTTTAAATATTTTATGGTAATTGTACATTTCCTACTCAACTTGATGAATATTACTGGCAGAAAATTAAAAGTCAAATGTACTCATAATAAAAATGTTGTTATCTAGAATTTAATGAAAAAACTAATTATTATAATTTTGTAGGAGTGGAAAAATCCCCAGAAACAATTTAAAATAAAAGATTCTGAAAGTGCTCAAATCTTGTATGGAATGAAGATTGTGACCACAAGGAGACATGGTGGATTCAATGAAAACAAGTCAGGCTGAAAAAACTTTATGTCCTTTATATAGAGTATCAGTATATTAGTATCCTAAGTGAATGCTTTTGACAGTACTTCTTGATTTCAACAATATGCACAAAATGTACCTAACAGAATCATTATGGAGAAAATGCAAAAACAAGGGCTAAAACCAATTAGGCAGATTCACAGCTAGTTGGACCTTCATATCAACAGTATAAATTAACCAATAAAAGTTAACCTGGGTCAGATATTCTGTCAGGTAGTTATAGATCCTATGTATTTGGCAGCCTTTAGGCTTGTCTGTAAAGGGTTTTATTTTCCTTCGCTTATGAAGCTTAGTTTGGCTGGATATGAAATTCTGGGTTGAAAATTCTTTTCTTTAAGAATGTTGAATATTGGCTCCCACTTGCTTCTGGCTTGTAGGGTTTCTGCAGAAAGATCCTCTGTTAGTCTGATAGGCTTCCATTTTGTGGGTAACTTGACCTTTCTCTCTGGCTGCCCTTAACATTTTTTCCTTCATTTCAACCTTGGTGAATCTGACAATTATGTGTCTTGGGGTTGCTCTTCTCAGGGAGTATCCCTTGTGGTGTTCTCTGTATTTCCTGAATTTGAATGTTGGCCTGTCTTGCTAAGTTGGGGAAGTTCTCCTGGATAATATCCTGAAGTGTGTTTTCCAACTTGGTTCCATTCTCCCCATCAAATCAAACGTAAGTTTGGTCTCTTCCCATAGTCCCGTATTTCTTGGAGGCTCTGTTCAGTTATTTTATTCTTTTTTCTCTAATCTTGTCTTCACACTTTATTTCATTAAGGTGATCTTCAATCTCTAATATCCTTTCTTCCGCTTGATTGATTCAGCTATTGATACTTGTGTATGCTTCACGAAGTTCTCGGGCTGTGTTTTTCAGCTCCATCAGGTCATTTATGTTCTTCTCTAAACTGGTTATACTAGTTAGCAGTTCCTGTAACCTTTTATCAAGGTTTTTAGCTTCCTTGCATTGGGTTGGAACATGCTCCTTTAACTCGGAGGAGTTTGTTATTACTTACTTTCTGAAGCCTATTCCTGTCAATTCATCAAACTCATTCTCCGTCCAGCTCTGTTCCCTTGCTAGAGAGGAGTTGTGATCCTTTTTTTTTTTTTTTTTTTTTTTGAGACGGAGTCTGGCTCTGCCGCCCAGGCTGGAGTTGGCTGGATCTCAGCTCACTGCAAGCTCCGCCTCCCAGGTTTACGCCATTCTCCTGCCTCCGCCTCCCAAGTAGCTGGGACTACAGGCGCCTGCCTAGTCGCCCGGCTAGTTTTTTGTATTCTTTAGTAGAGACGGGGTTTCACCGTATTAGCCAGGGTGATCTCGATCTCCTGACCTTGTGATCCGCCCGTCTCGGCCTCCCAACGTGCTAGGATTACAGGCTTGAGCCACCGCGCCCGGCCGGAGTTGTGATCCTTTGAAGGAGAAGAGGCATTCTGGTTTTTGGAATTCTCAGTCTTTTTGCACTGCTTTTTCCTCATCTTTGTGGATTTGCCTACCTTTGGTCTTTGATGTTGGTGACCTGTGGATAGGGTTTTTGAGTGGTCATCCTTTTGGTTGACCTTGATGCTATTGCTTTCTGTTTGTTAGTTTTCCTTCTAACAGTTAGGCCCCTCTTCTGCAGGTCGGCTGGAGGTCCACTCCAGACCCTGTTTGCCTGGGTATCACCAGCAGAGGATGCAGAACAGCAAAGATTGCTACCTGCTTGTTCCTCTGGAAGCTTCAAACCACAAAGGTACCTGCCAGATGCCAGCCGGAGCTCTCCTGTATGAGGTTGCTGCTGGGAGCAACCCCTGCTGGGAGTTGTCTTCCTGTCAGCAGGCATGAGGGTCAGGGACCACTTTAGGAGGCAGGCTGTCCCTTAGCAGAGCTCAAGTGTCATGCTGGGAGATCCGCTGCTCTCTTCAGAGACAGCAGGTAGGAACCTTTAAGTCTGCTGAAGCCATGCCTACAGCCTCCCCTTCCCCCAGGTGCTCTGTCCCAGGGAGATGGGAGTTTTATCTATAAGCCCCTGACTGGGGCTGCTGCCTTCCTTTCAGAGATGCCCTGCCCAAAGAGGAGGAATCTAAAGAGGCACTCTGGCTACAGCAGCTTTGCAGCGCTGTAGTGGGCTCTGCCCTGTTCGAACTTCCCTGCGGCTTAGTTTACACTGTAAGGGGAAAATCGCCTACCCAAGCCTCAGTAATGGTGGATGCTCCTCCCGCAACGAAGCTCAAGTGTCCCAGGTCGAATTCATACTGCTGTGCTGGCAGCAAGAATTTCAAGTCAGTGAATCTTAGCTTGTTGAGCTCTGTGGGAGTGTGATCCGCTGAGCAAGACCACTCAGCTCCCTGCTGGCTTCAGCAGGGGAGTGAACGGTTCTGTCTTGCTGGCATTCCAGGTGCCACTGGGGTACGAAAAAACAAAAACTCCTGCAGTTAACTCGGTGTCTGCCCCAATGGTCACCCAGCTTTGTGCTTGAAACCCAGGGCCCTGGTGGTGTAGGCACCAAAGGAATCTCCTGGTCTGTGGGTTGTGAAGACAGTGGGAAAAGCGTAGTATCTGGGCCAGATAGCTCCATTCCTCACAGCACGGTCATTCACGGCTTCCCTTGGCTAGGAGAGGGAGTTCCCTGAGCCCTTTCACTTCTTGGGTGAGGCGATGTCCCAGCCTGCTTCTGCTCGCCTTCTGTGGGCTGCACCCACTGTCTAACCAGTCCCAATGAAATGAGCCAAGTACCTCAGTTGGAAATGCAGAAATCATCTGCCTTCTGCTTTCTGCTTTGGTCTCACTGGGAGCTGCAGACCAGGGCTGTTCCTATTCAGCCATCTTGCCTGAGAATCCTCTCGTTCATTTTTTGTGTTTACATTAAACATTGGTTATTTAATAGAGCTGCGATTATATAACTAGGTGTGGGGCTGTTAAGCCACTTCCTGGTGCATCCTAAATTGCTAACAAAACAAGTCTATCATCAGGACCCAGGATTATGCCCCAAATCTGGTGTATAAGCTAAACAAGTACACTTAGGAGAATCAGCATAAAGAATCACTCTATGTTAAATACTATGAAATGCCCATGAAATATTATTTTTTCTTCTCTGTGGCATAACCCACTCCTGTATCATTCATTTGCTTTGATTCCCCTTATATTCTTGGTCTCTTTTTTAAAATTTTATACTGATTTACATTTCTCATTATACAGTAGCACTAGCACAAATATTAGCCCCACCGTATTTGTTTAGGGTTTTATGGATTATAAGCACATATTCACCCATTACTTTATTTAAATTGACAGGGAGATTGGGAATATCTCCTGGAAGATGACAACACTAAGATTCAGGGATGTTAGGAGTACGGATAAACCCGTCACAGCTGGTTTATTGTGAAGTTTGAACTCAGCTCAGCCTTTTAAAGAATCATCTAGTTTCCTATCTTATTCTTTATACTGCTGAGCAGAAAACTCTCACTGTCCCCGGTAATCTAAAAGCAGAGAACACCTTGCATGTTTTCACCTTCTCCTCTAGACATGATTCCGACACATCACTTTTGGCCAACTTAGTCATGAGAACAAATATAACTCATGCCCTATGTGTAATCAGAACAAATTTCTCCAGGCACAGACACACTGGGTTTCAGTTTGAGTTGGATTACAGTGTCTCCCACAGAAACTCTTCTAGTAACCACAGACAAAACAATCTGAACCCCAACAATATGTACTGGATGGAAGCTGACCACATAAAGTGTTTTCTGTGTTTTTACTTGGCATCATCATTTCTTCATTTGCTAATAGCAACGTGCCATAGTCTATCAGAAATGAAGAAAATATCCTCCAATACACAGTCATCACTAGTCTTCATCATGACCATCATCACAAATAACATTTACTGAACAATAACCATGATCTGTAACTATGTACTGTGTACAGTGGTAAATGCTGCACACTCATGATCTCAGCGAATCCTTCACAATCCTGAGAGGCAGGAAATAGGACATTTAGTCTGTGAGCAAACTGAAACCTAAGGAGGCTATGAAACTGACAACAATCATAGAGATAGTCAGTTGTAGAGCTGGGATTTGAAACTGCCTGTCTCATGCACATAGCACCCAACACGACACCTCTCACAGGTCCCAACTCATGCAGCAGCAGCAACAATAAAGGATCCCTTTCCTCGTATTTCTTCTCTCTTCTCCTATTGTATAACAAATTTATGCTGGATAGGAATCATTGAACCAAATGATCTCTTTGTCTTAACAACTTTTAGATTCTACAAACCAAATCCGGAGCCTTGCCCAGTACCAGCCCAGAAAGTAGCAGAGGTTAGGTAAACATATGAAGAGTAAGGCAGAGCCCACACTTCCACTGATGACAAACATTCCAGAATTGCAGTAGAGAAAGTCTTGCTTTTATTTTGAAAGAAACTTTATACCACACAAGAAAAATTGGAAGCACCCCATGATAGCATTTGCCAACACAGCTCAGCACACTTTAGCAGAGAATAAACAAGCACTGAACATGATGAAAGGAAATTGGGAAGAAGTCAAGTGCTATCATCTCCCTGTACTCAGTGCTCTGGGTTTTGGATGACTTGCTGTAAATTCACTTTTCCACACCATCGTTTCTTGAGGTTTGGATTGTTTACTAGCTGTGTGGCTTACAATTTAAGATACATTAAAGAAAAGTTATCTTTAAAAAGACCTTCATATTAAAGAAAAAAAAAAGCTAATCATGTTGTTAAAATATTTGGGATTGAATAGTGCCTTTAGAGAATTTGTATATTACGGAAAATAATATTTAGTACAAGCATGCAATTTTAACTAATGATGCATGAACATTTGAATGTAGTAAGCACAATAAAGAAAATCATGAAAATATGACAAAAATGTCTCTCACAGTCTTGATTGTTGTACATTTTGGCCCCAGAAACTTTAATGAGGCTGCAGTAAAGGAATCATTTGACACATGTTAGTTTTCGTTTTCCTGAAAGTCATAGATACAAAATTTAGTTGGCTATCTAGATTAAGTACCAATGCAAAACACTTTTCTTTAGTTTTGTTGCTCTCTAACATTTTTCTCACAAAATTTCATTAACAAGCTTTATTTTTACAATCAATTTGATGTGCCTATTCAGATGCAAGTATGACCCAACAAACAAAATTACAAGCTGTATAACATGTCCGAAATAACCATTAATTTTTCCAAAATGTTATTAAAATTATTCTTGGCCAGGCACAGTGGCTCACGCCTCTAATCCTAACACTTTTGGAGTCTGAGGAGGCCTGATTACCTGAGGTCAAGAGTTCGAGACGAGCCTGGCCAACATGGTGAACCCTGTCTCTACTAAAAGTACAAAAATTAGCCAGGTGTGGTGGCGCACACCTGTAATCCAAACTACTTGGGAGGCTAAGGCACAAGAATCTCTTGATCCCAGGAGATGGAAGTTGCAGTGAGCTGAGATGGCGCCATTGCACTCCAGCCTGGGCAACAGAGTGAGACTCTGTTTAAAAAAAAAAAAATTAGGCGATCCAATAAAGTCCTCTATTGCTTAAAAAATAATTATCCAATAAGTTTTTATTAATTCTTTTGAATTTTAAAAAAGTAGAGCAAATCTCACTGATTAAAATTTAGGGCACATAATAACTAGTTGATAAACACTAAAATTAGTGTTTGGAAAGGTGAATGAAATTGACAAGCTCACAATTTTCTAACCACAATTGCCATTTACTACTATACTGATAGAAGGAATTTAGTTTATTTAAAATTAGATAGATATTAGATGCCATAGAAATGGCCCACGAATTTGCTCAATTGATTGTTTTCAAAATCCTTCACTAGGAATTTGGAAAAGTCATACTTTTCAGTTTATTCTCAATATCAAAGTATTCATCTCTCTCCACCTCCAATAAGTTAGTCAATAAATTTTAACAACCGTTTCTACACAAAGGCCTGCCAGGTCAAGAAGCAGCATTATTCCGTGTGTATCAGTGAAGACATTTAGTATTACATACTGATTATATTATGTATAAATATATTCCAAGAGTGACAGATCTTTGATTTAGAACTCCGAGTCGTGGGCCCCTGTTTCTTCTGGTGAAAGCCAGGCTGCTCAGTTATGAGCTTCAGATGATAAAAACTTGATCCTACCATACCTCAAGCCAATAATCTGACACAGTGTGGCAGCAAGGTGCTTATAACTGAATGTCTCTGCGCAAGGACCATATAGCAAAGAACTTTGTTTCTCACTGTGCACCAGGGTTACCACAGTATGCAGAGTGTTCATCAAATGCTTAATGAGAGTTGTAGTGGGAGCCAATAGAAAAAAAAAACAGCCTTTGGCTCAGGTTTATATAACCCTTAGTCTCTATACAAGCTCCTGAAGAGGAAGTACTGTTGACATATTTGTCTTTCATATCTTCTGGCACATGTTGGCCTCAGTATTTAGTAGTATTGGTATTTAGTACCTTCTTGTTTACTTGTTTCACTGTCTTCTAGGCAACATAACTGTACACAATTAGAATGTATCTGAGTTTGTGACAGTTATATATGCTGAGACTGGCTTCTGGTAATAATCAGAAATGATGTGGATAACAAAGGTAGTGATGTACATGTGTGCCTGTGTGTGTGTGTGCACGTGTGTGTGTGTTTGTGAGAGAATGAGAGAGAGAGATCTTTCCCATCTGTTTCAGGAGTACATACTGTTGCCAGTTACAAGAATGCATGAAAAGCAAGACTATCCATTCCATTTACTAGCCAGATTTCCCTCGTATTGGGGTGGGCCAAACTTCAATAAATTTATACTTCATAATAAACGTATAAAATCTGAATGTAAGACATGGAATACAAATACATATAATTATCTGGTAATTTTACTATTTTGAAGCTAAAAGAGACCTCAAACATTGTTTATTCCAACTTCTTCAAGAATGAAAGAGCAAAGGCTCAAAGAAGAGAAATAACTTCCCAAAGTCAAACAGCCAGCAAGGACCAAAGACTACTGACTTTTAGTTCAGGGATCATTGCACCTCACCAGGATGCCTTGCATGCTAGTGGGCCACTCTCCTGTTTCCAACCTCATATTGCGCATCAGTGACCTCACCAAAGCAACTTGAGTGAGGAAAGCCCTTTTCTGCTCTTCGTTGAGTATCTACATAGGATTTTGCTAAGCCCTGTGATTTAGCGTAGTATTTCTAACCCATAGTTGATTTCAATCATTTGTAGTTTTTTTAATATTTCAGATAAATTTTTATTGTAGTAAACTACACACAAAACAAAATTTACCATCTTAACGTGCTTTAACTATACAGTTTGGTAATGTCAGATCATTCACATTGCTGTGCAACCAATCTCCAAAACTCTTCCATCTTGCAAAACTGAATCTCTATCTCTTTTAAACAACTCTGTAATTTCCTTTCCCCTCAGCCTCTGGCAACCACCATTCTACTTTCTTTATCTATGAATTTGACAACTCTGAGTTCCTTATATGAGTGGAATCATACAATGTTTGGTTTTTATTGAAGAAATGAATACATTTGTTTTTTACCCACATTTATGTTCACAATGTCACTTCACAAACAACTTTTCCCTTATCTTTACCCTCTCTTGTACCAAATCCCACATCTACATAGATCCACAATGCATTTAGGATGTATTGAACATTGACATAAAACTTGGAAGGAGACATGCGATGGAACAGGCAATAAAATCTAGAGAGGAGCAGAGTGAGGATTATCTACCCATCTGCCTATTAATTTCCCTTTCTCCTCTCTCTCTTTCTCTATCTCTATCTCTCTGTTTTTAGTTTTTGAGATTTTAAGTTGTGTAGAAGAATTAAGTCTTATAGGGCCACTTGAAGGCTTATGGGGACTGGAAATTGGTAGGAATGAAGCAGGTGTTCACAGTAGCAATCCAGACTGAAAATTAGCATAGAACTTTTAACATTTGTTGTGTGTAAACAGGATTGGCCTTAGAAAAAATTGAGAAGTAGATGAAAATTGTGCATTCTTTACTTTGCAGCCTTTCCTTGCTGTCATGGACAAAAATAAATTGTTTTCCAATGATTTAGGAGACTAATGCTTTGCTCCATTAATGATGTATATTTTTGAAACACATGAATTACTCCTTTATTCTTCTGCATCTCAGTATATGTCTGCTTCTTTCCTTCAGTTGTGTGAATCAAAAAACACAGAAACATTCTCTACTCTTCTTGCATTCCACATCCAGTCCAACATCAACTCTTGCTAAAATATATTTAAAATATAACCTCATCTCACCATCCCTACTACTATAATCTTCATCCAAAGCACCATCATTTATCTCCTGGATTACAGCAGTAACTTCCTAAATGATTTCCTGTATTAAGCCATTTTCATATTGGTATAAAGAAATATCTGAGATTGGGTAACTTATAAAAAAAGAAACTTCATTGGTTCAATTGGCTCATGGTCCTGCAGGCTGTGCAGGAAGGATGACATCAGTATCTGCCTCTGGGGAGGCCTCAGGAAGCTTAAAATAATGGTGGAAGGCAAAGAATGGTAGCAGGCACATCACATGGAGAAAGAAGGAGCAAGCAAGAGAGAGTGTGGAGTGGGTGGGGGACGTGCCACATACTTTTAAACAACCAGATCTTACAGGAACTTACTTACTATCACAAAGACAGCAGCAAGCCATAAGGAACCGCTCCCATAATCTAAACACCTTCTACCAGGCCCCACCTTCAACATCGGGGATTATAAATCAACATGAGATTTGGGCAGAGACAAATACCCAGACTATATCATTTCTCTTTTTTTCTTACTTTACCTCTTTTGGTCTATTCCCTAAGCCAGAAGGATCATTTTATTAATAAAGTTTTATTTGGGGGGTACTTTCAGTTTCACAGCTAAGGTGGTGGAAGGTACACAGAATTCCCATAAACTCCTGCTCATACGCATGCACAGCTTCCCCACTTCAACATCTGAAGCCTAGAGTGGCATATTTGCTACATTCCATTAACCTACAATGACACATATCACCCAAAGTCCATAGTTTACCTCAGGGTTCATTCTTGGTGTTGCACATTTTATGGCTTTCGAAAAATGTGTATTGACTTGTATCTACAATTATAGTATCATACAGAATAGATTCACTGCCCTAAAAATCCTCTGCCTCCCTGCTATTTATCCCTTTTATGCTATAACTCCTGGTAATTCCTGATCTCTTTATTGTCTCTAATTTTCTCTTTTACAGAATATCACATAGTTGTAATATAGTATGCAGCCTTTTTAAATTGGCTCCTTTTACTTATAACATGCACTAAGGTTGCTCTATGTCTTTGCATGGTTTTAAAGCTCATACTTTTAACATTGAACAATATCCCATTGTCTGGATATACCCTGGTTTATTCATTCACCTACTGAAGGACGTCTTGGTTGCTCTCATGTTTCAGCAATTATGAACAAAGCTGTTAAAAGCATCTGTATGAAGCTTTTTGTCAAGGTATGTTTTCAGCTCATTTGGCCAAATACCAAGGAGAACAATCTGGATTGTATTTTAGGAGTATGTTTAGTTTTGTAAAAAATTGCCAAACTGTCTACGAAAGAGATTGTACCATTTTGCATTCCCACAAGCAAGGAATGAGAGTTTCTGTTTATCCACAAACTCACCAGCATTTGGTAGAGTCGCAGCTTTGAATTTTGGCCATTCTAATAGATTTGTAATGGTATCAAATTGTTTTAATTTGCCAATTCCCTAATGTCCTTTGATAATGAACAACTTTTAATATGTGTATTTGCCACCCATATATATTCTTTGGTGAGATATCTGTTCAGTGGTCTTTTGTCCATTTTTAATAAGGTAGTTTGTTTTCTTATTGTTGAGATTTAAGAGTTTCTTATATGTTTTGGATGAGTTCTTTATCATGTATGTCTTTTGCAAATATTTTCCTACAGTCTTTGGCTTTTCTTCTCATTCTCTTGACATTGTCTTTTGCAAATAGGAAGTGTTTCATTTTAATAAAGTCCAGGTTATCAAACATTTATTTCGTGGATCATGCCTTTTTTTTTTTTTTTTTTTTTTTTTTTTTTGAGATGAAGTCTCGCTCTATCACCCAGGCTGGAGTGCAATGGCACCATCTCGGCTCACTGCAACCTCCGCCTCCCAGGTTCAAGTGACCCTCCTGCCTCAGCCTCCTGAGTAGCTGAGATTACAGTCATGCGCCAATGCGCCAAGCTAATTTTTGCATTTTTAGTAGCGACGGAGTTTCACCATGTTGCCCAGGCTGGTCTCGAACTCCTGACCTCAGGTGATCCACCTGCCTCGGCCTCCCAAAGTGCTGGGATTACAGGCCTGAGCCACCATGCATGGCCCATGCCTTTATTTTTATACCTGAAAATCATCGCTATACTCACGGTCACCTAGATATTCTTATATGTTATCCTCTAGGAGTTTTTATAGTTTTATATTATACATTTAGGTGTAAGATCAATTTTGAGTTAATTTTTGTTAAAGGTGTAAGGTCTATGTCTAGAGTCATTTTTTTTTTCTTGCTGTGTCAATGTTTCATTTCCAGCAACATTTGTTAAAAAGACTATCTTTAAGAGTGATGTCAGCAAGATGAAGGAATAGGAGTTTCCAGTGTTCATCTCCTTATAGAAACCAATTTGAACAACCATTCAGACACAAAAAGACATTCATATAAACTAAGGAATCCAGGTGAGACATTACAGCATCTGAGTGAAGCACATTTAAAAAATAAAAGTAGAACTACCATATAATGCAGCAATCCCACTGCTAGGTATATATTGAAAAGAATTGAAATCAGGATCTCAAAAAGATATTATCATTCTCATGTTCATTGCAGCAGTATTCACAATAGCTAAGATGTGGAAACAACCTAAATGCCCATGGAAAGATGAATGAATATAGAAAATATGGTATATGCATACAATATAATACTATTTAGACTTTAAAAGAAGGAAATTCTGCAAACATTACATAATGTGGATGGACCTTGATAATTTTATGCTAAGTGAAACAGTCACAGAAATACAAGTACTGTATGATTACATTGAGATGAGGCATCTAAAATAGTCATTATAAAATCAAAGGCTGGAATGGTAGTTACCAGACTCCGGAGGGAGGGAAAATGGCAAGTAATTATCAACAGGCATAAAGTTTCAGATAAGTAAGATAAAGAAGCTCTAAGTATATGCTCTGCAACATTACATCTATAGTCAAAGATAATGCATTGTACATTTAAAATTTGTTAGAAGGATAAATCTCATGTTAAGTGTTCCTACCATAGTGGAATAAAAATTTTAAAAACTAATTTTAATTCATTTTAAAAATCTAATGCACTGCTTTTCTATGCTTTACTGTAGATAGGAAACACCTGGGATCTTAATAAAATGCAGAATTTGGTTTTAGTGAGTCAGAACTGGGGCTTGATATTTTTCACTTCTTAAAAACAGGTGATGCCTATGCAGCTGGTCCACTGACGATAAATTGTGTAGAAAAGAATTCAGCAGTGATTCTCAAACCTTACTGCTCAATGGAATTACCTGGAGAGCTTCAAAGTAAACAGTTATTTTCATCCTGCTCCCAAAGGTTCTGATTTAATTGGTCTGGAGTGTGGCCTGGGCATCAGAAATTTTAGAAAGATCACAAGTGATTGTAATGTGAAGCCAAGGGTACAAATCACAGTCCTTTTCACTCCTCTCTGGACCGGGATATTTTTTGTGATGGTAGAATGGAAGCAAGTTAGGAATTACTATTTCAAAAGCAGCAGAGAAAACTGCTTTCGGTGGAGCATAACGACGTCTGAAATAAGGCAGGAGCAACATCTGACTCTAGGCATGCCCAGTTCTACTGCTAGCATGCTAGGATCCTACTGCTGTCAATATTGTCCCAGAACTATTAATTTGGGAGTTAGAAATGCAGAATCTCAGGCTTCAAATACACCTTTTAATAAGATTTCCCAGGTGGTAATGGAACAAATTAAGGTCCAAGACTCACTACAGAAACACAGGCTAACCAAGCAGCTCCCTTATAAAGGTCTTGGAAGCAAAAAGGGGAAAAAGAAAAGGATGCAATCAAAGGTGAATGAGAAATATTAATATAGCTTTTCAAGGAAGTGCCAAAATATACCCACTACACGGGGTAAGTTTCAAATCTGTCAATCAATATCAATTTAGAGGCATATATAGATATAATTTCTTTAAGAGGCAAAATCTCACTTATAAAAGTAAAGCAAGGAAATAAGGATTTTATCCAGCAAATAACTTCAATATGAGAAGCTGAATGATCAGGCTATTAGAATAGCAGAGTGGTCTCAAGATGTGCAAGTTGCTAAGAATGTGTATGCAGCCCTGGGGTATAAAGTTCATTTTCTTAGTGCATGCACTAAACACTGCTGATAGTATTTTAAAAACAGTCCAGTAACAGCTCAGTGTCTACTTTCTGGTTCTCATTAGTGTTAAAAGCATTGATGTGCAGGAACCTCTAAGGAAGCCCTTCAAGATGATGATATTGTATTAGGCACTCCACAGAGATTAATCTCTGGCTTTAACAACTTTTGAGTGAAATTCGCAATTTTCAAAATGCACAATTGTAAAAACTTCAGAGAAGTTCTCCTGGTTGGATTCTTGGTTGTCATTTCATATGATCAGGTTTAGTCCGTTGGAGCTGTTGAATCTCTGCTAAGGATTGCATTGGGGAGTTATACCTGATATAAATGATGAATTGATGGGTGCTGACGAGTTGATGGGTGCAGCACACCAACATGGCACAAGTATACATATGTAACAAACCTGCACGTTATGCACATGTACCCTAGAACTTAAAGTATAATAAAAAAAAAAAAAAAAGAAAAACCAATGTTACAGTATGGACACAGGAAACCATTGGCCAGCCTTGGGCATTGATGGGATCCTTGCAAAGGAAAGAGGTCTGTTAATTCTCACAGACAGGGCTCTATGGTCAGTGCACAATCGATAATGGAGGCAGTTCTTGGGAATATGAAAGCTGGGAAAATTTAGAGGTGTGATGGTGTTGGCATTCTTAAGTTCCCTACCTCCTATTCAGGCCTGCTCTATTTCCCTTGTTTCTGAGGTCCAGAACATACCCTTTAAGCATAGTACGGGGTGCTTGAAGACAGTTTCAACCTTTCAGTAACAACAACAGCCTATCTAAAAATTAAAAGCAATGAAGTTTGCCAATGATTGATACATGGCATTCTCACTTGGTTTTTCTGCCAGATGTTCAAGTGTCACATCATGTTCTGAGGAAAGCCTGGAGTCTGGACACAGCAACGACTTTTTAGTTTATTTGCTTTTGACATGTAGCAACAGATTTCAATTTATACATGCTCAAGTATGTGATTTTATCATCTTAGATGGTAGAATCTTTGCGATGTTGTATACTGGGATGGGGTGTGAGCACGACGTCTTTTGTTCCCCACTGAGGTCCGCTGGTCAACTCCTGACAAGGCACCAAAAAATTAATTGAAAAAAATT
Source organism: Piliocolobus tephrosceles (assembly GCF_002776525.5). NCBI lineage: Eukaryota > Metazoa > Chordata > Mammalia > Primates > Cercopithecidae > Piliocolobus > Piliocolobus tephrosceles. The sequence goes on along the minus strand of NC_045445.1, from coordinate 111,159,143 downwards.
AGACATATAAACTTTTTTTAATAAAATGATTTGGAGTTAATTTGCTGACATTTTCAATGAGGACCAGTGACTGTGAGTAGTTGCTGCCTCAAAGGCATTTAAAGACACACACATATACACACGCACACACTCACATCTAATCTGTTGCTTTAATGTTAAGTGGGTTTTTGCAAAGAACGAGAAAGTAGTTGGTGTTGAAAATAACTCATGCTATCTATAGAGTATTATAAAGAGAGGTTTTCTCTCTCTCTTTTTTTTTATTTTTTCCATTTCTGGGTTGCTTTGTTGCTGAAAGAGATAGGTGTCACCTATAAAAACTCTGATATCTGGTCACTTTAAAAATGAGGCCTCAGTTTTCTAACTTATTTAAAAATCTCTCCAAAGAAAAGTTTCAGTGACTTTTCAATGTCTTTGACAACAACATAAATTTCCTTTGATAAGTTTGCAAGCACATCTGATTATCCCCCTTAGGGAAGATTGAAATTTACTTGCCAAATTTCAATGAAGTTCTTGCAATGTTTAGTAGTTGGGATTTCAAACTCAGTGTCCTCATTGAGTAAGTGCAACCAATGATACTCTTCTTCCATAAAGATCAACTCACCTTTCCAGCCATAACAGCTACAAAAACCAAGAATCAAAATGAAAGTAACATAGAACTATGTTGTACCATTTGGAGCCGGGCGCGGTGGCTCACGCCTGTAATCCCAGCACTTTGGGAGGCTGAGGCGGGTGGATCACGAGGTCAGGAGATCGAGACCATCCTGGCTAACATAGTGAAACCCCGTCTCTACTAAAAAATGCAAAAAATTAGCTGGGCCTGGTGGCGGGTGCCTGTAGTCCCAGCTACTCGGGAGGCTGAGGCAGGAGAATGGTGTGAACCTGGGAGGCGGAGCTTGCAGTGAGCCGAGATAGCACCACTGCACTCCAGCCTGGGTGACAGAGCAAGATTCTGTCTCAGAAAGAAAGAAAGAAAGAAAGAAAGAAAGAAAGAAAGAAAGAAAGAAAGAAATACTGTTTGTATACCATTTGGATACTGTACTATTGATGGAATATCAAAAGGTTAAAAAATAAAGCACATTCAATAACATTGCCAACAAAAAGACTTTGCACTGTTAATACAGAAAATAAAAATATTTCAAGGTATTGTTTATTTCATCTTTAGCCTATTTGTATTTGTATATTTTGTATACATATTGTATCAGTAGTGTATGTGTATAATTTCATACATACACTTTGTATATATAAATATGTAATATATAAAATTTATATGTAAATATATTTATATCATTTATATAAATACATAATTATAGATATATAATATCCCCATGAAGGAGACTGGTTCATAGGAAATAATCAAAACACACCTTTACTTTTGTCTCCTACTGTCCTTTTGAAATAATTCTGTGGAGGAAATCTCTTCTTCTGCCACTAAGTAAAAATTCCAGTAGAGAGGCAGAATATGTTCTCTAATTATTCTTATATAACAGAAGTTCTAGGACCACTTTTAGTTGCACATATTCAGCCTGGACTTAGTATTTAGAAAAGCTTCAGTCCAATTTATGACTCATCAATCTGAACTTTATTCAAACCAGTATGGAACAACCCATCTGCCTTTGAAGCGGGGGAGGTGATTGATCAGTTTCTTCTTTTTCTCTAGATCCTATTTACCTTTACTCACTAGTGCTGTTTCTGACCTTGCCAATGTCTAACGGAGTTTAGAGAGAAGAGAGAAGGGCATAGGGAAGTTCTTACTTGCCTTGTACTGTAGGAGATGGTTTGCTCTCCCTAGGCCTGGTAGTGGTTTACTCCTCACTTATATCTCACTGACATAGTCACATATATCTTGTGATATAACCATATACATATCAAATATGAATATATTTATACATAGTATATGTGTATATACGTGGAATACACATGTATATGTATAACAAATATATATTAATAATATAATATAAATTATTATATATAATATAAATTGTGGGTTCTTCAGAGTCTGTTCTCCTGGATCCCTTCTGAAGTTCTGTGATCAACATGATGCATTCTGTTTTTCCAGCTGCTGTTACCTCTTCTGTTTCTATTTCTTCTAGCTGTCAACTTCAAAAAAACTCTCTCTTTTGGAGTGTGAAACCCGAAACTAACTTAATTTCCTGGATCTGTGTAAAATAATACTAGGACTGAGTACACTTTACTATCTCTGTGTTAAGTAATGCTGAGAAATAAAACTAAGAACAAGCAAAACTAACTCACCAACTTGTTCCACAAAATGTTTTCTACTCCAAGATAAGAATGTGAAAAGAATGGTATAGTTATTGACAACCTTGATTGCTCATGAAGGTTCACTTCCAGATCTCACTTCTCTGTGTCTCCTAATCCAAAGATATTCTGTCATAACCTTTGCCTGGTCCCCCATAGCAAGATTTATCACCTCAGCAAGATCTATCTTCACATCACTATACCCAGGTTCTAAAATCCTATGCGTATTTTCCCCTGACTTTCTCAGTTCTGAGAAAGTACGAAGGCTCAGTCACGTTCTCCTCTACTGCAGTGAGCGTAATTGATTTTGTTGTGCTTGATCAACATGTTTTCGGTGATGTCTTGAAGTTGATTTTGGTCAGTACCTTTACATTCCCAAGGGGTTTTCTTGGTTAAAATTATCGGTGGCTCTCACTCCCTCTTGGCTGAGGAAAAGCCTCTGTGAATTCACAGATTCCATGCAATATTCAGTCAACTGCAGGCACAGGGTCTGGTTCCCAAGTAGTGAGAGTGACAGAATGCTACACACAGTGGGTTTGCATGCACATAGACTGCATCTACTGAACACCCAACAGCTGCTTCTATAAGCTAAAGTTGTAGCTTCTCTCTACCACTGTCTAAAGCTGCAGCTTGTATCAACTATTGTCTCTATACCATTGCCCAAACACTTGGTAAAGTGCTATTGAATTTGTCACCTACAGGCATAATTTTGTAACCAAATGTAAAGGTTCTGGGTTCGGCCAGTCTAAAAACTCTAATAATTTCTTCTCTCAGTCCTTCCCTTCTCCCTTGTCTGAGGCTGCCACCACCATCTAGAAGCCTCGGATGTTGTTTATTCCCAGCTGCTCAACCTCAGAGTGTGTGGGAAAGGCCTGAAAGAGAGAGGTATGTTTTCTCTCCTCCGGAGTCTCTGTGGTGTTGACACAGCAGAGAGAGAAGGGGGAGCAGCCTCGTCTTGCAGAATCACCTTCAATCACTGCTACTGTCTGGGTCATTACTGCCAGTAGGGCCAGTGTCTCCCGCAGTGGATGGCTTTGCCTCCAGGGGTGGACCAGCGTTTACCTGACATGTATCAGACTTCTGAGCTCTTCGAGCTGCCTCAAAGAATGAATCTTTTTAGTCTAGAAAAATGCGTTTATTTGATAAATATACTATTGTGTATGAGTGTGAAACAATGCAAACTTCGGAGTATCTCATTAGAAGGACTGTATGAATTTACAAAAAGTTGAATCTAATTTCAGAAGAGCACATCATCTTCTCAGTCGACAAGATTGCGCAGCCACAGAGGATCAGAGAATGCCCTTTCCCCTCCCCACTCCTTTTCTCAGAATCCTCTCTCAGGCCTAATTGAGCTGTCATATCCAATTCGGACTGATACAGATTGAGGGGCGCTGAGACTCTCTATGCATATAAAGATATAGGAAGAAAATAAGAACCATCACGGGAATCTGTTGGGTTTCTCCCATGATTGTGATCTTACCCATGTTTGAACCACAAACTTTACACTTGTAACAATTATGATTCTTGCAGTTTTCAAGTAATTTGTTAAATGCCTATTCAACGCAGGCAGATTTTTGTTTTCAGCTTGGCTTGTAAATGCCTACAAACCGATTCATGTTGGTGGTTGTTACAACACTTTCTGTGAATTGGTGAATAAATATAATTTTAGAATTTCACAGTAAACAAGAACAACAACAACAACAAAAACTCTAAGTGGCTCTACTGCCTCTTACTTTTGATTCATGGGAAACACACATCTCCCTTCAACAAATTGAGTGATTCTAATACAGTCACTTCTCCTTTGCTTTCGCACATAATAACTTGCCATTCCATCTCACTTGTCTTTGTGATTTCCTAGTCCATAGTGAGAATACAGTCCTCTGTGACTCTTAAACCTTAAGGAACATATATCATAATCTCAGTGGTTTTATTAAACCCTTCTCTTTAGGCTTGAGGTGAGATCTGACCATTCCCACCTATTCACCTTGAGATTAGTGAGGGTGAGTAGGTGAGATCACAGCATAACAATAGCTTTTCCAAAGAAATCTCACAAATGTACTCTGACAAATCTGCTCAACTCTTTGATACCTTTAAAGTGTTTCAAGTTTGGAAAAAATGCCAACCTCTCATTTTCTTTGAAAATTTGCATTTTGGTCCAGCAACCTCACTTTGGAATATAATTGTATATTCATTGAATATCATTGAATATTTGGACATCTGTTGTATCCTGGTTCCTCAGTCAAAATTCCCAATGTGACTGTTACGTTTTCAATATTCATATTTATTCATTTTATCCTGAAAGCATGGAAAAGGTATTCCAGATCAGAGACAAATTTCCTAATTATAAGTTCATCCTCTGCTCTACCTTGCCTCAGGCTTTACCTCTGGGGTTACACAATAAGAATAAGGCCAACTGTCCTACACAAGTAGCCAAGCATTCCATAGGCAAGGGAGAAGATGATGGGAAAAATATTTCTCTTTGCTTATGAAGAGGAAGAAGCAGCTCTTCCCTACCCCTCTTGAAAGGGTGTTCTTGGAAAATTAATGGGTCTGAATCCTAACTCCAACTCATTGATATGTAAATAAAATGTTTGCAGGAGCCAGAGGGTTACATGTGTCTCAGAATTTGGGACCTAGAGATGTCTGCAAGTTCTCCAGCCTCAATAATCCTGGGAATGTAAATACCCAAGGCATAGCTATTGTAGTCTTTCTTGTACCTTGGGAACTGTTACAAGGGGACCTAGTCAGGTATGCAAACATTTAGCGCTCTAGGGGAGATGAGAGAATTTTATTACCTTTTCAGACCTTGTAAACAGTAAAGTATTTCTGGGGAAAATAAAAGCAAACATTCTCTATCTTTGCATAATGTACATTTCTGTGTCTCAGAAGGCAGGGGCTTCTTGAAGAAGCACTAAGAAATTCAGGGAAGTTTTCTTTTTTAGCAGAGACATTCTGCTACATTCATATTTTAGGAGCACATATATTAAATGTTTGTTTTATTACAAAGCATGTGCTGTTAAAAATAATCTTGTGAACAACTGATCTAGTCCAGTGCTTCTCATACTTTATGCTTAATGCACAGACAGAACCATCTTGAGAATCTTGTTAAAACATATATAAGCAGATTTTGATTACATAGGCATGGAGTGAGTTCTTAGATTTGTCATTTCTAATAAGCTCCCAGCAGATGCTGATGCTGCTGGTCCTCAGATCACACTTAGCATAGCAAGACTCCAGCCAGCCTCCCTGTCTCCGGAGTTGGAGCAGAGCTGTGAACTCTCTGAGCTGGAAAACTTGAAAATTGTACAGCAGCCAGAATGCATCTTTGTGTTGTCTAAGCAAGGAGCAAGAATCTGGGTCAAGTGTTGGACAGAATATTAGCACTTGTTAAAATTGAAATGGAGTGGTGGAGAAGAGACAGGAGGATTCAAAGAATCCTGGTTGAAAAAATTGAGATACAGTAGGCAGGAGATAGGAATCGGTCAGAAAAGCAAAAGAAAATAATGGAAGGAAGAACACAGACAAGATAAATATAATCTAGCATTTCACTGGGTAAACATATTGCCAGATGTCAGCTTTGCTGTGCGCCTAAGCAATGTGATGGTCTCAATTTTTTGATGGTTATTAAACAACTTGAGAAGGTGGGAGATGGTCTGGTAATTGAGAAGACATGACCCGGCCCAGGCATAGCATAACAATTGTTTTCTTCACTGCTTGTTTCCACATCCAGTGTTGTTATGCCATATTTTGGAAATTTTCTTTGGGAAGTATTCAAACTGATGGTAGAAGTATTGCAGAAGTTGAAAAAAATAGGATTATAAAAAATTCCAACTTACAAAGAAATATATTTGATTATTCTCTAAGTTTGTTAGAGCTAGAATAATTTCCAGTATTTTCCCTTTCAAAAGCTATTCACCATTGTTTTGTTTGTTTAGATAATACAGAGGTTTGGGGGAGGATACAGATGTCAGCCATTTCCAGCAACATTTTTTCAGTAAATCTGAAATGTCTATGAGCAGGAGTTTCCATTGCCAGAATCTGCTGTTCAAGCAGGAACTGACCATGTTCTGTCAAAGTCTCCCTCAAGCAACAGTGAAAGTCAGAGCATCCCACCTACATATCATATGACCTGCTTGTAAATAAATGTGTTGAGACAAATTGTTACACAAAGCACTTTGCAGGCACTGCAATAATCAGGGGTGACTGCATCAGTGCTTCTGGTCCAAAAAACTGAAAAAGAAAAGTAAAAAAAAAAGATTATTTTTTAGTCTACTGACTGAAGTTAAAAAAAAAGGACTTTACTTCTCAACTTAGCAAACTATCACAAGAAGAGAAAACCAAACACCGCATGTTCTCACTCATAGGTGGGAACTGAACAATGAGCTCACTTGGACTCGGGAAGGGGAACATCACACACTGGGGCCTATCATGGGGAGGGGGGAGGGGGGAGGGATTGCATTGGGGAGTTATACCTGATATAAATGATGAATTGATGGGTGCTGACGAGTTGATGGGTGCAGCACACCAACATGGCACATGTATACATATGTAAC